>NC_064918.1:19980892-20280892 GCF_929443795.1 Astur gentilis | reverse complement strand
TAGGGATCTATGTTTTTTGGAGCTGTCGTTAGGAAGGATCTGTATGTTTTACAAGTGCAGTCATCAGGCCACCACTGTGTTTGAATGGATGTGGAGGGAGGTTATTACAAACACACAGCAGATTTTTGTCAAGCAAAGTTACCTAGACACATTTCAAATGAATTGCCAAGGTTATGGCATTGCTGGCATACAACCAAAAAATCTTTGCTTTTGCCCAGTGCTATAAAACTATTTTATAATATTAATTATTAAACTGCAGCATTAACCAAAAGCCCATAAATGGATATTTTTGTTTTAAACAAGACACAGTTACAACGGATCTTGAATGATTTTACATTCTGGTGACAAATTTGAACACTATAGATAATATTCGGCATGAGCAAGACACCTACTGTCATGCTCTGCGTCTCTAAGACATTCTGTTTCCCATTGATTACTGAAACATCACATTTTTCTTTTTAATTATCAAGGCCTTTAGACTAATATTTTAATTCTTGGTCATTATTAGAGCTACCAGTCAACTGAGATTCATGTTCTGGCAACAGCCTTCTCTTCCCTTTCTCCTCACAAGCTCTCGAGTTCAAAGAGCTATATCAATCATATTTTCAAGCCAATTACATTAATCTAGTTCTTTTGGATGCCCTTAACAGATTTCTGAAAATGAAAATATGTCAGCCTGCTAGGAACTGAATCCAGACTCCTCACTTGATGAGAAAACCTGCCAGGGAGTTTGCTGCTTCTTTCTCTCTTTTTATCCTTTGGTCAAATAGCAGCTCCAGTAATTGTTGTCCTAAAGTAAGACTGTTGGCCATTTAATACTATAACCATGTATCTTGCCCATTCTGTTTGTAAAATTATGTTGTTACTGGCTTCCTGTCCTAAATCACAGGAGGATGTTAAATATTTTTTATTTCACCTCCGTGATGAAGTGAGTTCTGTAATATTATGTCATTTATAAGGTTTTTGGGAAAACTGGACAAAACCCCCCAAACAACTATGTAAATGTAAGAAAATTCGGAATAGTAACTTAGTTCTTTAGAATTTGACTAGTAAATAATTTTATACTGGATGTCCTTGGTAATGATTACTGTTGTATTTTCTGCCATTCTTCACATTCATTGCCAGAGGCTGATAGAGTCGTACTCATGGGAAAAAGAAAACAGAGGTCTGCCCTGAAAGTCTAGCCTGAATGAACTGTCAGAACGAACTTTCCTTCCCTACAGTTCATTTTCTGTCTCCCACTGTTCTAGCCAGCCAAAAGGTATATCCAGTAGCAGGCACAGCCATGCTACTTTTGAATGCGTGACTCCCAAAACGGAAAGAATTTTATGCATGGCTGCCACTGTCTCTGGCAGTGAGTCACAGGCCTAGATTCCCTGGACAGAACTAGGGAAGATTTACATGTCTCAGAATACGATCAAAAACAGTCAGCATGCTGAACAAGCAGCTGGTGAATTAACACTGAAACTAAACTGTTACAGAACTTCCACCTCAGTCCGGAATTTGGGCTGAATATTGGGCAGCTGCCTCTTCTACTTCAATTCTTTAGGAATAAGCAGGATCCACTTTTCAAACCTACTGCTGGTGCTATTTTGCATTTTTATGCAGTAGTTGCCAGAAACATTTCTTCAGGGATTGTTTACCTGGGCTCAGAGGTATTTTCAAGATGTGAATTCCTGCCTACCCAGGGAGAAGCCTGAGCACTCAAGTGCTGCCAGTGCACAGAAAACAACATCTTAGTCAAAACCCACAGGCTACAAGACAGAGGCAGAAATTGGAAATAAGGAATCTCTCAACCAAGCAAGTGCCTGAGCCACTACGCTTGCGTATTAACATGCTTCTTAGCATTGCTGTCCTTGCCCTGAGGATTCTTGAGCCGATCACTGTGCAGTGGCTCAGTTTCTACAAAGCTAGAGACAGAGATCGAGTTCTCCCTTCTTCCCTCTTCAAGCATCAGGTGTAGAGGTTAATAAACTGGTATGGAAAATAGGAACATGAATATTCTTCTCTTTACCTCCCATTGCTTTCCAACAAAGCTATAGGAACGTGTAGACCTAGACTTCTTGAGCAAACTTCTCCCCCAGTAGAAATGTATTAGCTTTTTATCTGAGGTATAAAAGCAAACTGTATATTGAGTACTGCATCATAACAGTCTGTAAGTCCTCGGAAAAGTGCCAAATGTCTTCATAGGAAAAACATATTTCTATATCAGTTTCGGTCCTTTCCTAAGGTCCTCAGAGCCAAATTCAGCTGAGGTCAACATTCCATCAAAAGCATAGTCTGGCTTTTATCAGTGATCTGTAGTAATCTATCCATAGTAAAGGAAAAATTAAAAAAAAAAAAAGGGACCACCTACCCCGATCACTATATCTGCCTTGGTGTATAGTGTGGCTCCTTAGTTTTTTGTCCATCTCCCCGTAAGGATAGTACAGTTTCATATGCCAGCTACAGTCCTTTACCATCACCAGTGTTGCTCTGATGCTCCATATCATCATTTCTTCCCTGCCTTTGACAAGCAAGAGGTCAGTGAGAGCCTTTTCAACGCGATACCTGCTTTGGGGATTTAATTCCAGCAGTGATAAATATGCTGTTGAACCAGAGACCTAGGACAAAGGCTGCTATTTAACGTCTAAACAGTATTTTGATGCCCTGGTATTTATCTCTATGCTGTCTTTAAAACAGAATGACTCCACGTTATTTGATTTGCTCTTTGATTTCTAAAACACAGGCTGTTAACCAAATTGAAAGCTAAAAAGCTACCAGCCCAATGGTTGCTGAATCTTCAAATGGAAATTTTGTGTAATTTCAGTAGTTTCTGCATACTTGCTTAAGTATGTTTAGAAGTAAAGTTTTGCAAATGAATGGAAAAGCGACTAATTGTGGCTATTTGCAGAAGCGTCTATTTGTAGAAGTCGCTATTTGTAGAACTCCCGCTGTATACATTTTCTGATCAGGAACTACAACTGCCAATCTACTTTAAATGTGAAGTCGCATATTACCATTTAAAAAAACTACAATGCCTGTCAGATAATTACAACATTCTTAGCCTTTTCCTGGAATAAATATGTACAGCTACTAAAAATTCTGCCTATATGAAAAGATTTTTATTTTAAGCTTGTTTACACCTTTAACAAAGTGCTGTGACATTATTTGTGTATTTTCTTTATATAGGATATGATTTATCAGTTCCTGGAAACTTCTGTATGATAGAGATTTTACAGATATCATCAGTATGTCAGGTATTGAAATTATAAAGATGTCCAGCATACCTAAATAAAGTCTCTTTGGTGTAGATGATAGGAGCTGGAATAGAACTGTCGGAGCCAAATTTATGAAAGCTCTTCACAGGGCAGTGAATATACGCTTTAAATATATAATAAACCCTCCCTACAGATGGAGAAAAAAGCTGCTGCTGCTGCTGCTGCGGTGACAGAGCAAAAAAGTTGCTGCTTTTGTCATCTGTTAGAGCCAGCCGTTGTGATGGGAATGGCATCACCAGCACTGTCAGCATCGGCACTGCTGATAAATCTGTGGAACTGGAAGGAGACATGAGGATATTCAGAAGGAGAAAGGTTATTTAAAAATTAACAAGCCCTTCCACTGTTGAAAGAGGAAGTATAATTCATATGATAGTGCATGAAGGAAGCTCTTATGAAACAGAAAGTTATATTTAGTCTACAGCTCCATGTTTGAATTTAAAAGATGAGAAGTATGTGAATTTCCAGATGAGATAAAATACCACAATTTTAATATTTTTTTCATGTACTTCTGTGGTTATAACTGTGATGGTTTAAGGGTATAGCACTGTAGGATTTGGAGGAACAGTAATACATTTTACTAGGCCAATGACTGTTTGAAAATAACAAAAAAACCCCACTTTCAGCCACACAAGCCTTTCTTTGGGCTTTCAGCTCTGATCTTTTAAGACAGATTAAGAAACAAGGACAATACTATGGGCATGAACAGCATACATATGGCAGAAAATTAAATATGGTCTTTGCAATTCATTACTAAATGTTTTTTCCCATTTTTAATATAAGGTCCTCCTATGTGCTGACAGATAACTTTATGCACAGAGCAACAAATGCAAGAATAATGAGAACTTAAGTATCTAATATTAAAGTACAGATGTCCTTCGGAAATTGGCTTACTGCAGAACTAGCTGGGGTGGCAAAAGAAATACTGGCATTTTATTTCTGTGAAATAAGACAAAGTTCCACCATTTTTCTCTTGAATGTTTTTGTTAAAGTCAGGTAACACTTGTTTATTGAGCTTGTCATCTGCAAACTTTCTTTGTCAAGTACGGCCATCGGCAGCAACTGTCGCTGCAGAACCGTTGCAGGCGGTGATAGCAGGTACGCAGGAGCAAGAGCAGCTCTCAGCTGGACAGGACTTGGGAGTCTTGCTGCCCTCAGCAGTGCGCGCACCGCAGCCTGGGCTCCGTTACCCTCACCTGTTCAGTCCTTCTTGTCCCTATAATGTCCCTCGTTAGCCAGCATCTGATACCTTTCTAGAATTATGCTTGGCACCGTGCAGGCGCTTGATACGTGAGTAGTGCTATTCATACTTTTTCTTCGTTTCCCTCAAGGTCAAGCTTCCTTTTAGCATTCCAGCTACTTTTTGAACTCATAATCCATCTGTCTAGCCACTTAGCTGCCTTTCCAAGATTTTATCTTGGTGCTTACCAGTGCACTATTTGAATACATCATGAGGGTATTTATAAATGATGCATATATCCCTGTTCCTTCCTTAGTAATATGAGGGCAAATTTACATTTAAATACATATAGGTGAAATTACAGCTATGGAAAAAAAAAAAAAAAGGTTATTACTTAAATAATGTTCCAATGAGGGGGTGGATTTGCATTTAACTGTTTCAGTTTTGCCCATATATGGGCAATTTTGCAGATATTGACAAATCCACAAAACCGGAGATTTATCCGTCTAAACAAATATAATGGAAGTTGTTGGTTTGGGGTTTTTTTTGTCCTGGGACTGAATTTACATTTACAGATATTGCTATTGCTGAATGGTCTTCTGGATGAACCCCCACTCCTGACGGATTACCTCGCCTTGCTGGGACTGTGATAGACCCTATCCATGGCAGGGGGACAGTGGGAATGAGCCCGGGTGTCCTGCCCTGGCCAGCGTTGGGGGGTCACCCTTGGCTCCTGGCTTGCCTGTCCTTGTGGAGCAGCCCCACTCTTGTTTCTCCCTCACCATTGTGTATGTTCTGATTCCTGCAGACAAAACTGACAGTTTTCTCAATTATAAAATAATCACAAGACACGAAAAAAAAGTCAGTATAAATGTTGAGTGTATGACAGAAATTCAAGAATAATGTCCCACTGATTTGTTAATTAATCATTTATTGGAAAGTAAATAAAACAGATTGCAGCACCTTTCTAATCATGAAGTCACCCACAATATTAATTATAAAATAATTACTGAGACAAAAAAAACCCTTTTCTTATTCGCATTTCCAGCAACTAAATATCGTAACAGACATAATGATGATATAAACCACAATAAAAATAATAAGACGATAGTATCACTAACCAATGCAAAATTAAGTCAGTTATTCCTGACTACAAAGCACTGGTAGGTCACAGAAATGTTCTGACAAACAGACTGACCAAAACAGTAACAAAGGAAATTTAACATAAACAACCGCAAGTACAAGTGCATCCAGAGCAATGACGTAGCTCACAGTCACTTCAAGCTCTTGTGCAAGGTGTTGTAGCTGACCTTGCTAAGTGCAAGAGGGTTGAAGCAGACAATTTCCAGAGGTCCTTCCAAACACCTCCTTTCTGTGATTCGAAGATTGCATAAAGAAATTCCTTATCCTTTTGACTCTTCCGAAAACACTAGCCTCTGACTAACCAAGTTTTGCTTTTGCTTGCAGGTACCATGATGGATAACTACATGTACAGCTCTGTGGTCCAGTTTCTCTTGCCAAGCATGTCCAAAGACCTCTCCCCACATCACACCCTACATTCATATTACCTCTGCACACCTCATGTGCTGCTTGTTTGTTTTATGCCCCCACCCCCTCCCATTAGCTCACATTTAGGACCTAAATTTACAATCTTGGTTCCACTCAAAGAAAGTACTGTGCAAGCTCTGAAATGAATAAAAGATGTCTGGCACGTAATCTCAGCAGAGATTTTTGTTTCAAAATCCTACAGTAATATTTATTTATTCATTTATTTCTCACTTGAATCATAGGTGGAGTGAATTTGAATCTGTTCAATCCAAATTCACAGAAGAAAAGAAACCAAAGATACCACTTCTGTCTCGGGATTTCCCTGAACTACAGAACACTAGAAGCTCAGAAAGCATACTAGACGTATGTCATCAAAAGTTTTCCTTGTTCTTATAAACCTGTAAATTTACTTTTTTTTGGCTACTGTTTGAAGTTAGGATAGTAGACTACAAGGAACTTTGAATTATCTTGTAGAATTGTTTTTATAAGCAGACCTTCCTAAAGTATAAGACATATATTTGTAATGTATATATGTATATCTCTCTATGTGTATATATGTATATCCCTCTCTGTATAGATGTAATAATTAATATGGATTCAACTGTTAACAGATTGCTGCCAGTGTCTCCCCCTAGTAGCACTAGAAGAAAATACCTGTAGGAACATGCACACAATCAGAGGCAATTAAAAGAAAAAATCTGCTTCTTAAAATCCCAATTTCTTGCATACATTTCCATTCCTTTTTAATTAATTTCCCCAGCATCACTTTGTTTCATCTAAAGTGATGACAGTTTTATCATCCTTGTGAAGTACTTTTGATATCTACAGATGACAGTGAGAGATACTATTAAAGATAGTCAACTATGTATGAAAATCTTAGGTGTAGAGATCGCAGAATTGTTTATGAGTTCAGCCACTTCTCATCCTGCAGTAAGGAGGACTTTAGGATCAACAGGATCACCCTCACTCACTCAAAAATACCAATCAGCCACATCGCTTTAGATACCTCAGTTAAGATGGAAGTCTACAGCAAATTCTATCCCATTAACGGAATATATGGTTAGAAGGTTGTTTGCAAATAATGGATTTAATCTGTGAGGATAGGACTAATTTTACTTAACTTCCCCTGTCTTCTAAGTTAAGTGTTTGTACTCTCATTGCAGAGAAGAGAAGGTGGCACTTTCAAATGAGTAAACCATTTGATTTTAAACATTTGCTCTTGGATGGGAAGAACAACATTATAAAAGCACCAGCTTTTCTCTACTGACTGTAAAGAGTCTAGCCAACAAACTCAAATGTAGGTGTGTACTTTGTAGATGTTTGCATCTGCTCAGGTAATAATTTAAATGCCAAAATAGAAACAAAAGTGAAATTAGATGAAAAAATATTTTTTAGGTGTTTGCTATTTATTACTGTACGCTCTGCTCTTCCTTGTGCAAATACACATGGGCAACCAGCACACAGCTTGCTTTATTACTTGCTTCTTAGAAAAAAGAGTTTAGTACTCATTGATTTCCAGTAGAGATAATTAGGACCACCCTAGTACTATCCAATACTTAATTACTCATGTAATTCCATGAGATACTGCAGATGAATAATATAAGTAAGGTTCCATTCAGTTTTTATAGGAACAAGGTTTCAGGTCCTAATTTGAGTGATTGATCCATGTAGACTGACTGTGACTGAGTTTTGTATGGCCTCCCAGGTTCACCAGTATACAATGCGTTAAGGATTAGATTTTGATATCCCAGCGAGAATAATTTCTGATAGGAAAATGTCATTAGTAATTTGTACACCCTAGAAAAATAGAACATGCTTCTAACTGGCGTAATCAGTGCTTCATTATGACTGAAAGCAGCAAAAACATCTAGGCACCTGAATACTTACTCATATAGTTAAACCTGAAAGTGTAGGAGAGCCAAGATTGTGATTAGACATCTCAGGTTCCTATATTTATGTGATTCTAAATATGCCTTAGATAGCTCATCTTGGCTTCACAAAATTTAAATAGGCAGCTGTCAACAGTGGATTTGTGCATCCTATACGCAAAGGATCCCTGATTTATTCCTATTAAAGCCATATTTCAAAATGTGGAACAGTCACACTAATCTGATGTCTCAGGATTGTTCATTATCATAGTCTGTTATCAGCATATAATATGATTTTAACAGCTTCCTTAGTTTAATTTTAAATTTGAATGTTCATGGGCTGTATTATAAATTCTAATCAGAATGAAGACAATTTATACACTTTTTCACCTCCCCACATCACAATTTTCAGCGTTTGCTTTTGTACCACTTACGGGACTGAGCGTCCCCTCATTTGAGGCTCTGGCTGTACGTGTTCTGTCATTAAGCACCTGACACTCTCCACCCGTGGTATGGAGAAAGAAGGTGCCAGATCCAGGACTGTGAATTCCATGTGTTCTCAGAGCCAGGTGCCCAAGTTCTATGTTTATCAACTCTCAGATACTGAAGTAATAGGCCATACATTTATGGCACATGAAAAAGGCATTATTTGAAACATTTGCCATTAGCATGGTGAATGTTTCAAACGGAGAGGCCAGGAAAGGTAGACAACTGTTTATCTTCTCTGTATTCATGGTGGCTACACCAAAAGTGCATCAGTACCCTTTAGGGTCCTTGAAGTACCTTCTCCTGAGGGTACTCGGTTGGTTAACACCAGAGGATCTGCTAACTGTCCTGGTCCTGCCCAAACAGAGCCCCTACATACTGTGGGAGGAAATAAGGTTCCCATATGCACACAAGGAGGTGGCTGGGGCAGGCGGTGGGGCTTGGTCATCCCTTGGGAAAAGGCAAGTCCATCCGTGGGGTCGTCTTTGCTCAAGGACCTGGGTGAACTTGGTGGGTAATGCAGAAGAATGGGGAGGTCTGGTGTGTGCCTTCAGGAGTTTTAACCTTGGGGGAAAATAACCGATGATGTGAGTTGTATGTTGTGGGAAGAAATGTGGCAGGAGCTACCCGAACTGATGGAAGAGTGAGCTTTGCAAGGAACTGGGTGATCGCAGCAATCACCCAAACCAAGCTGGTGTTGGCACCAAACAATCAAACGTTGCTTCTCCTGTCCTGAGCAACCTCCGTGACACATGGGGCCCAAGTCATAACCTGTTCTCGTGGACACTTTGTGGAGTGGCAGTGACCCACAGAATGGGGAAATAATATCTGTCTGTTAAGGCACAGGGTAGTTAACGAGAATCTATAAATCTGTATGTTGGATATAAAGATGGTTAAAATATGTAGTATAATTTGCAAGTGTTGGTAAGAGGGGATTTTAGGAATGAGAAACAGATACAATTGGATGGTCAGAAGATATGTAAACGTATCAAATTATGTGGGACCTGAGCATCACGCAAATGGTATGGAATAAGGGGTGGAGATTGTACAGGATTTGGCTGGGATGGACTTAACTTTCCCAACAGCAGCCCTCACAGCGCTGTGCTTTGTATCTCCATCTAGCAGGGTGTTGATAACACCCCAGTGTTTTGGCTGATGCTGCGCAGTGCTCACACAGCATCAAGGCTGTCTCCCCAACCTCTGGGCTGGGGGTGGGCAAGAGGGTGGTCGCCAGGACAGAAGACCCGAAGGGATATTCCAGACCATCTGAAGTCATGCTCAGCGATAAAAGCTAAGAGAAAGGAGGCAGGGGGAGACGGTGGGGCTTGCGTTATTAAGGTCTTCCGAAGCAAGTGGTACATATGCTGAGGCCGCACTTCTCAGGAGGTGGCTGGACATCACCTGGTGATGGGAAGTAGAGAACAAATCTTGTATTTGCTTTGCTTCCACACGTGGCCTTTGCTTTCTTTCCTTAGACTGCCTTTATCTCAACCCAGGAGTTCTTAGTCTTATTTTCTCCCCCTGTTCTGCTGAGGAGTGGGAGTAAGAAAGCAGCTTGGTCGGCACCTGGCAGCCAGCCAAGGTCAAACCACCATATTTACTTAAAAACCAGGTCCACTACTCTGGAGTCAAAATATAGTCCAGTGACAAACCTTCACGGGCTTTGCATATTTGGGAAAATCTATATGATTAATAAGAGAATCAAAATGAAACTGAACATAGACACAGGCTGAAACTAAGATATGATGAGATTTTTAATGATAGAATCCGGTTTGAATTTATGCTTAATATAAGAGGGTCAGGATGTTTTAGGCAGTGGAAGACTATCTAGATATGTAGTGGCCAGCATGAAAGAGAATGAATGAGTCAGAAATTATCTTTGCAATGAATGAAGTGATAAAATTTTCATTGAGTCCTGTGGGATGAGAATTTTGTGCTGGTTTATTTTCTTAACTTTTCCCCAAGTAACTATAAGTTTCTCTGGAAATCACCAGTTCTGAATACTTTTGTACATTCATAAAATAGATTGATATTTAATGTGTGGGGAAAATGCATCTGTTAACATTTTCTGCAAAGCATTAGTGAAAAGTATTTCCCAATTAAAGTCAGAAGTTTTCAGAAGAAGTAATGGAGACACCATAGATATTTTCCAGAGAGTAGAAATCTCAGCAGGTGGAAAATGTTTGTTTTGTAATTAACATTATGTGGATATTGTTAAGGAATGCGATTTTTTTTTTTTTTTTTAAGCTGACAATTGTACTTCTATATTTCCATTTAAATTTTCTACTGGGAAAAAAATATTGATGGCCAAAAATGGATGGTTAGATAAATAATGATTTTTTTCTCATCACGTATATGCACTTCTCCCTCTTCAGGCCAGTGATCCTGTGTGTCTGAGTTGTCCTCTTTTTATAGCATGACCCATCCTATGTTGCTTCTTCTTCCCATCCCCCTCCGTTATTTCTTCTCCACACAAGTCCTTACTTCATTTCTACCAGTCTGTTCCCAAATGTAAAATAAGCTTATTCTAGTAGAGTATGAGAAAATGTCCAAAGATAGCATGTCAAAATTCCCAAACACTGATATACGTTATCAAAAGATGAAATTAAAAGAATCATTTCTCCCTCAGCAGCTCCAGGCAGTGATGGAAAACTAAAACACTTGTTTCTGTATCTTCACTAGGAACAACCCTGGCTGCATTTTTTGTGATTCGGGTAATTCCTTCATACATTCATTAAATAATTGTACACATTTTTTAAAGTTTTGACAGACAGCCATAGCCTTGAGCTTTGCTTTTTTTTTCTTTTTAGCCAGCTTATTACTCAATAGCAGCATTATTCTGATGTATCATCTATAGTATTGGTTTAAAATATTTGCAATATTTACTTGAAATGCAAGACTTAATACTTCCAGGAATATTTATATCTATTTAAGTAAAGTTCTATTATTATTTATCTGCCTGTGTCCCATCTTTCATCATCCCATGCCTGTGTCCCTCTACACCAAATCCTGAGTCTCTGCTTACCAAGGCTTCCACGATTGTACCAGGCCCGTATTTCTCTACGCTACATCATTGCATTAGAGTCATAAATATCTCATTTTACATAGGATAACTGCTTGTTACTGCTACCTATACAAAATTGTTGTTGTGCCACAAAAAGATAAGCAAATCAAACTAGCCACAGACACCTAGTCAATTTGAGAAACTGCTGTCACAGCTAAATCAAGTAAAACAAAGCTGATGAAAATCCTTTTCATATTTGAATACTAGCAGCTAATATCTACTGGCTCGCACAGAGTTTTTGTCACATAACTCTTATTAAATTTAAATAAAGTTGAATGGCTTAATTTCCATATTGCTCTTTAAATATGTATAAGGGTTAAAAGATTATCTATGCATTTAACTAACTCTAAATACCCATAAGCTGATAACTTCTTTTGAGCAACAATGCCATGTAATTCCTGTGAAAAGCCTCTTCTTATTAAGCTTTTTGGGGGGGAATTTGCCTTTAAAGTATTCTCACAAAAATGTCATCCTTGAAGAAGGGATTTCACCTGGTTTCCCAATCAGGTAATGTAGGTGTGATAAAGATTGCAGTCATGACCTCCAAGACTGACTGATTTTCCTTATGTGGACGATGGCAGCCAACCAGGGGATCTGGGTGGATTACTGAGAGTAATTGTGTCTTTAAAGGGAGAAAGCTAAGGACTTCACTTGAAACTGCGGTCAGGGATTTGCTTAAAAGACTGCAAATGTGAGCGCGATAGGCTTGCTGTGCTCTAAACCCTGCATTTACTAATGGGCTTAGTCATACTCCACAATCGCTGGAAGAAATGACAAAGAAAGAGGTTAAGAGTATAGTCAAATTGCCTGCCATAACATTGAAACTGTTAAATTCAAAGATGATTTGAGAATCAGATTATACGTCATTCTATAGAGTGAAAGAAAGAAAATCAAAGCACAAAATACAGCCATTGCTACTGATCTTGAGTAAAATTTGTCATTGGTCCAAAATCTAAAGGCATGTGAATTTTTGTCACTGATGTCTGGTTTAAAGCATTCCTTTTTTTTTTTTTTTTTTCTTTTCTTTGTAGGGGGAGGAATATATTATGAATGTAATAATATAACTACTTAAATTTCACCAGAATTTGACCTTTGCTTCAGTCAAAAATATCTTTCTGGAGGAAAGGGAACAGGCCATTCATGCAGCGAAAAGACCGTTGTGAATCTTTTTAAAATCTTAATAGTCTCATCAAAATCATAGAATCATGGAATGGTTTGGGTTGGAAGAGGCCTTTAAAGATCAGCTAGTCCAATCCCACTGCCGTGTGCAGGGACATCTTTAACTAGATCACATTGCTCAAAGCCCCATCCGACCTGACGTTGAGTGCTTCCAGTGATGGGGCTTTCACAACTTCTCCGGGCAACTTGTTCCAGTGTCTCACCACCCTCATCGTAAAAAATTTCTCCCTTATGTCCAGCCTAAACCTACCCTCTTTCAGTTTAAAACCATTGCTCCTTGTCCTGTCAGTAGAGGCCTTGGTAAAAAGTGTTTCTCCATCTTTCTTATAAGCCCCCTTTATATACTGAAAGGCCACAACAAGATCTCCCTGGAACCTTCTCCAGGCTGACCAACCCCAACTCTCTCAGCCTGTCTTCATAGGAGAGGTGCTCCAGCCCCCTGAGCATTTTCATGGCCCTTATCTGGACTCGCTCTCAGAGGTCCGTGTCTTTCTTGTACTGGGGACCCCAGAGCTGGACGCAGTACCCCACGTGGCGTCTCACCAGAGCAGTGTAGAGGGGCAGAATTACTTCCCTCGACCTGCTGGCCACGCTGCTTTTTATGCAGCCCAGGATACGGTTGGCTTTCTGGGCTGCGAGCAGCCCTTGTTGTCCAATTTTTCATCTGCAAGTATACCTAAGACCTTCTCTACAGGGTCGCTCTCGATCCATTCATCCCCCAGTCTGTACTGATATTGGGATTGCCCTGACCCATGTGCAGGACCTCGCACTTGGCCTCGTTGAACTTCATGAGATTCTCACAGACCCATTCCTCAAGCCTGCCAAGGACCCTCTGGATGGCATCCCTTCCCTCCAGCGTGTCAGCTGCACCACTTGTGTCATCTGCAAACTTGCAGAAAAGACAACAAAAATTCACAGAACAAAGTTATAATTCTATTTACATAGAAAATATACAACAAATGTAGAGAAAATTGCATGTGTTTATCAATCTGTGCTATGAATAATTCTGTGACTGGTTTTTTTGGAGGTACTGTTTAATCTACAGTCCTCTCTGACCTGGAATTTTATTATCAAAGCCAAGGATGTTCTTTCACTGATAACCTCTCAGCTATGTCATAGTAAATGGGTCCTTATTTCCGTTTTCTTACAATTGAAGTTATGGTCCTAGCTTCCACTTTATTAGTATTAATATAAATATCTCAGGAGGCTCAACTGAGATTAGTCTCAAAGAGGGTTTATACCTTTGGGTGACAATATAGTAGAAGGTAATTAAATAACTGCTTTCTCTCTTCCCCTCCCCGCTTTTTTCCCTTTCTTTCTTCTTTACTTGTTTCAGACTCCTACGCCACCCCCAAATAATTATTTAAAATGGTAATGTCCCACAAAAAATAGAAATTATCATTCTTTAAAATTTCAAAATTAAAAAGTTCCTATAAGATTATTTCTTCAGCTAAACTTAGCGGTTTTATGCATAACTCTTTCAGGTGTAGACTTTTTGCTGGGAAAACAGCCCTGCCTGATTTGCAGCATGCACAGTTTTTCTCAAGTACCTCAGCCTTTCGAGAGACTGATAAATGGTGATCTCACATCTCAGCATTTTCATAGCCACAAGCTACATGGCCCATCACTTCACTCTTCTTTTACTTTGTTGATAGTTGGTTGGGGTTTTTTTCCTTGTTTTAAACACACAAAAGGATTCCTTTGACTTAATTTTACGCCTTCAGGCAGGCAGAAATATAAAACTGAGCAAAAAAGGTCAGAGATAATATTAATTAAAATTTAATACAGGCATTTTCCCAGCTCTTTACAGGGCACTTTTATAAGCATGAACAAAGAAATTCTCAATAAGAAGTGTCTTCAGCTCTGCTGTAGTTTCTCCTTGTGGTAGCATATGAAAGCCTAGAATGTTTAATAGTTAGTTATCCGGTAGTGGAAAAGCCATGTATATTTTTTATTTTTTTGGTACACTGTATGCCAAGATGCTGATAAATAGCAGGTTGCAGCTAATAAGCTTTTTTAGTCTTTCCTTCTTCATAGCATTGAAATTTATTTTTTTATATAATAAAAGAGGAGGGTTTTTCAACATAAGAATGGAACAGAGCAACGAAACAAGTAGAGTTGCCAAACATAATTGAAATAAGAAGATTCAGAAACCAGATAAAGCAAACCTGTGTTTAACAAAGTGATTTTAACATGTTAACAGCATTTATTTTAATAACTGTACTTGACATCTTAAAATAGTACCAAGTTTTGATATGAGAGTACATAATAAAACAGAAAACTGATTTCTTTTTTCAAATTGCAATTACTCCATGTTAGTTGAATAAATAGTATTAAGCGCAAAAACAAAAGGTGAGAGCATATGGTATTGCATATGGCTATAAAAGTTAAAGTAAAAATTCAAAAAGGCATCACCTTAGTGTTTTCTGTATGCCTGTAGAACAAGCAAAAGGAAACATTAGAGATAGCAAAGTTATGAAATTATCTGTTCTATAAATGGAGGGGCATGTATTCTTTGCCAATATTAAATGAAATATCTGTTTACTTTGGTTAATGTACCTTTTCCCCAGACACTCAGTTGCACCCCACTGCTGAGTAAGGCATATACGTGACTAATTCTAGAAAAGTTAAAGACAGTAACTTTGGTCATCTTACAATTCTCAGCGAATCTAAGCTATAAGCTTAGAAGAAAAACTTCCAGAGATTGCTGCAGGCCTAGTGGAGATAAAGAAAGCAGAACTACATCATCTATGTAAAATAAGAAAATAATACAAGTCATTAAACAGCTGTGATAGAAATAAAACAAGAAATATCTCATAACACTTCTACTTATATGCTGTTCAGCTTCAATTTCTATGTAAATGATAAGAAACCTGCATGAGGTAGTTACAGATGTGGAAACATGCATCATTGAAGAGTCTGTGAGGAATCAAAATGACAATAATATACCTAATGTGTTTCAACCTCCAAATCTTCCATTATTGGACCATAAAACCTACCAGAGCCAAAGCCCTGTCAGTATGGCCATCTTAAACGAAATATGTTGTATGATCACAGTGTTCCCAGGTGTACTACAACAGTCCTTTCAGACAGTACATGTATATATATATATATATATTTATTTTTGTGTGCTGTTGCTCATGAGCAAGTCATGAGCCGCTCTTAAGTTACTGTTTCTTGTTCCGATGGCCTCAGAAAGGACTGAAAAACAGCTCTTAACTCAGTTACCGTTTTTTTCAGTGACTTCATTCTTCAACACATGCACCCTTTGACTTATTTGGTATGTGTGACCTTTATCCAAATTCTTTACTAAACTCCCCCTCTCAATTTCCCTTACTTGGACTTCGATGTTTCGTGTGTAGGCTGCTGCTTTGCTGAAATTTCCTGGTTGGCTGCTTTTTACTTCAGTTATCTCACTTGTATAAACAAGAGTACATGTAAAAATGAGGAATTCTCTAGATGTCTTGAGCACGCAAGTGAAACAATCTTTTCAGAGCGAAATTAATCTTTAATCTTGTGAAATATTTTGGCTGAAAGTGTAGAGACTCCAGATTGAGGTATTCCACATTTAGTAGTGAAAAGAAAATGAAAATAGTTTCAAAAAGTGGGAAAGAAGATGTGAAAAATAAGCCATTGTGATTTGTAACGCAACTTGTAATCATAGAAATATCCGAAACTAAAGAAAGCCATGAATAAAAGATTGAGACAAGTCAGCAGCGGTAAGTACGATACTGACAGTGATTATGAACACAGTGCTCCAAAGAGAATACATCATAAGCCAGTTCTGCTAAAACTGGTTTTAGGATTTTGTGCGACATTTGGAATTGCTCTAAATTTGATTGTGATCTGTGTGATTTAGAACTGCAGCTTTTCCATCTGTACCCTCCACACTGTTTTCCACATTGCCATCACTGCAACCATTGCCGTCATATTGAAACATGCTGTGGACTGGTGTGCTTTGTTCTTTCAGTAATGATAACAATTTCAGAGAGGCTATGAGTTATGTTTCACTAAACCGACAGATAAAAAGTTAGGAATTCTTTCTTCTTTTAATGACTCTTAAATTATTAATTTGTTGGCCTTCACAATAATAGCAAGAAGTCTTTTCCTTCTGCTGTTTTATTTTGATAGAGTATGTTCAAATTAAGCTTAAGGCTAAAGTCATGATTTTCTGCAGCCTACCAGTTGCCAGAAGAAAGTTGCCATTATTTTTTCTAGCTATCAGTAAAAAGTTCATACTTTTCTTTTTTTAATAAACATGAGTTTCTTTACTGGAAAGCATGCAAAATAGAACTGGTTCATAGTCGTAGTGGCTGCACTGCTCTATCACTCCCCCTCCTCAACAGGACAGAGGGAGAAAATAAAACAAAAAAATGTGGGTCAAGATAAGGACAGAGAGATCACTTACCAGTTACCTTCATGGGTGAAACAGACTCAACTTGGGGAAATTGATTTAATTTACTGCCAATTAAACAGAGTGGGATAATGAGAAATAACATATGTAAACCCACCTTTCCCCCCACCCTTCCCTTCTTCCCAGGCTCAACTTCACTCCCAACTCTTCTACCTCTTCCCCTTAAGCGGCGCAGGCGGATGGGGAACGGAGATTGTGGTCAGTCTATAACACGTTGTCTCTGCCATTCCTTCTTCCTCCTTCTCCTTCTTTTCTGCTGCTCCAGGGTAGGGTCCCTCCCACAGGACACAAAATTCTCCAACGTGGCTCCTTCCCATGGGGCTGCAGTTCTTCACAAACTGCTCCAGCGTGGGTCCTTTCCGTGGGGTACAGTCCTTCAGGCACAGCCTGCTCCAGTGTCTGTCCTACCAGAAAACCTTCTCCTGCGTGGGCTCCTCTCCATGGGCCGCAGGTCCTGCCAGAAGCCTGCTCCGGCGTGGGCTCTCCGTGGGCTGCACGTGGATATCTGCTCCACCGTGGAGGGGAAAACCTGCATCACCATGGTCCTCTCCACAGCCTTTGGTGCCTGGAGCACCTCCTCCCCCTCCTTCTGCACTGGCCTGGGGGTCTGCAGAGCTGTTTCTCTCCCATATTCTCACTCCTCTCTCCCAGCTGCCGTTGCACAGTATTTTTTTAACCCTTTGTTAAATATCTTATCGAAGTGGTGCAACGAACATCATTGACGGGCTCAGCTTTGGCCAACGGTAGGTCCATCCTGGAGCTGGCTGGAGCTGGCTCTGTCTGACACGGGGGCAGCTTCTGGTGTTTTCTCACAGAAAACACCCCTGTCACTCTCCCCACCCCCAGCTACCAAAACCTTGCCACGTAAACCCAATAAAATAGTTCTGAAAAAACCCTCATAGTTTTTTTCTGATGTTTGAATAAAAATCCCAAACTGTAAGTCTTGAACTCTATTTAACTCTTCCTGAAGTCTTTTTCTATTTAGCCTGCAGCTTGCTAAATAATTCAAAAATATTATCTCTCAAGGAATGTTGTTAACAAAATGTTCAATGCGATTGTAAATATTTGCAAATTGAAAATTGTGCAAGAATTTGGAAACTCACTTTCCTACCCTTATTTACTTTCCACTTTCCTTTTTTAACTGTCAGTCTTTGCTTCTTTATATGTTGATTTTCAGAAATATTTGTAAATGAAAGGAAAAAAGCCACAATCAGTATAGTGAATGTACTATATATTTTTTAAATGCATTATGCATTTGTTAAAACCAGTTCAGTCTGAAACTAAAATTATTTTCCTCACAATCAGCTGGTGCAAAGATACAGACTATAACCACCCAGATGGTGCAAATATATCATAGCAAACTTAATTATTTATGAGCTTCAGCAGAGAAGAAGTTAACCAAATAAATCTGATGCAATTTGAAATAAATGTGGGCTTTGGCTACTTTTTGTTGGTTTATTTGAATTAAATATTTCATTACACTGTGGTATTTCTGTAGAGTGGCAAAATTACCCATAATTTGGAGAGCCTAGAAATGTTCGAGTAAAAGTGGCAACAAGATAAAATTGCTCCCTTATCTCATATTTCATAGCAAGTTTGTTGTTAAGGCCAGAAGAATAACAATATTTTAACATGCTTTTTTACTATATATATATATATAACATATATATATCTATGACAGGAATGAGCAAACTGTGTCTTTGACATATGGATCCCTAGAATATATATTTTCCCTAATAAAAGGTTTGGGCAATGATTCATAATTAGATAGTTACAACTTCATAAAATAAATAAATAAATTATATATGATACAGTATTTACAGAATTTACAGAAACAGTGTATTTTCAATGAACTTTTGTAAATATAACCTATGATAAGATTGCCTTGCTTACTGCATGCATTTCAGAACCCTTTTTTTTAAGTCTAAGGATTTGCAGGTTCCTCTGAAACATATGTAGTGAATAAGTGGAGAAAAGAGGAGAAGAAGGAGTCAAAGTTTTCCTGACATTTTAATAGCCCTGCCTGAGCTATAACACTAGGAGGAGCAACTTTAACTGTCATTAATAGAGTTTCATAGCTGTTTCCATACTAGGAAATCCAATGCTTTCCCAAAAGTAAATACTCGTGAACAACTCTGTAACCAGTTAAAACGTTATCAGTGAAAAAGAAGGCCAATGACATAATCCAAGTTTTATCTTTTTAAAACTGTTTACCAGAAACAAATTTAAAACTTTTTTTTTTTTTTTTAAGTTAAAAGTTGGATTGTTTAATTTGGAAACTTTTTTCCTTTATTTACTTTTAATTGTAATAGTTCAGTAAGATCCTGTATATTGCCTAGAGGTTCAATAAGGTTTGTACATCTGCTAGTGGTGTTCTGTGAGTTTTTGTGAAATTAAGTTTATGAAACTAATATTGAGCTAAGTTTATCATTCACATTCCACCTATAGCTTATGGACAGGGATGACCAGCCCTCTGGTAGAACCTGTCACTTTGTAAGATGGCAGAGTAAATCCAGACAGGTAGTTTGTACTTGTGTTTTTTCTTCCAACAAAAAGGGCTAGAAGTTACCGAACTTTGAAAACAACTTAGAAAAAGTGTTTTATAAGAACTAGGTGTATTACATTATTTAGATTAAACCAAACATTCAGTTCCGTCAAAAAGTTTCAATCAACTCCACTCCTTATTTTGATGCCCAGATGGACCATGTCCATGTGTTACGTATGCAGGATGGCATGAAGAAATTCCTATCAGCGAAAATAGCCACACCAGATCTTCTGAGCATGACTTTATGATATTGTATAACACTACTGGATCAAAGAGAACAACTGCCCAAGTACGACAATTACTGAATACCGAAAGGAGACAGAAAGCATTTCTAATGTGTTTATGTGGACAAATAGTTGTGAACAGCTTTTCTTTTTTTTCAGTTGTTTCCCAGAACATTTCATTTATTTCTGAAGAGCTCTGACTAACACTGAAATACATAAGCAGCATTACGAGGCAATGAGTATTGAAGGACGTTTATAAAGGTTTGAAACTTTAGGATGCTTGAATATTTCTTCTGGAAAAATGTCTGTGAATAACAGATGGTAAAATTAAGGTCACTTCATTCCAAAAAGCAATAACAAACAATGTGATGATTTATATAGTACCAAATGCATTGGTGTTATCTAAAGCACAGCTTTGTACGTTAAATGCGCAATAGTTAATCATGGCAGGCAAAGGTGCGAAGGTGATGTTTGCTCAGGTAGCCCTTACTGAAACCCTCATGTTTTGACTAATAAAGGCATAAAGAGATGACGTGGCTGCTGAACTCTTAGGTAATACTCGAACCTTTGGTCTGTCTAATGGAGAACATGTTTGGTTACAATGCCGAGCTTTCTATTATGTCTGTAGGTAAATAAAAGTATATTGTTTGAGTAGGGTAATTTATTTGCAATCAAAGATATTAATAGCAGCTAATTAGGAAAGCAGGTTGAGTAGTGAGAAAAGCACTGAAAAATTTAGGCATCACCTCAGAAAATGTAAGTAAAATTCACGGATTAAATTCACTGATATTTTTCATTTGAGCAGTGCTTCAAGCCCTTGGTTTAATTAAGGAATGGTCAGTGTTTTTCAGAACTTTCCTGTTAACTTAGTGATAAAAAATCAACGTTTTTCATTTTGTTATAAATCAAGGTGAATTTCACATTTATCTCCCCCACGCACCCGCCCCGGCTTTTTTTCTGTTCCTCAAACCCTGCCTGTTCTCTACTGGGAAAAAGCAACTGGTTTATGTCTTGCATGCTTTTAGGTTGCCTGGTAGAAGCCATGTCTGATAGGATATTGAAGCTGTATGTCAAAACAGGATTTAAGTTTTATTGCAGTTAGGTGGGATTACTTTTTTGTTTCCTTAAATGATACTCGTGGAGAATTACGAAGTTGTATGTTATACCTCAAAGATGTGTATTTAGCGTATAGGACAAACAAGACAGTGGTGCCTGCGAGTCTGTACTTGCACTGATGAGTGTGCAAACAGGGTAAACAAGCTGACCCAAAGTATTTTTAACATATTGGACAGTGCTACTTGTGTAGAAGTAAAGTCTCCAGCTACGTTGAGTGGCAGGGCATGAATACATCGCCCTGGCTCGGGAGTTGGGCTACGGAGCCTCTGGGCTGGATCGGAGCTGGCGGGCTATGGAGGGTGGTCGTCTTCCAGCAGGACACCCCAAAAGTGCTGCCACCTGGCCAGAGCCAGGGCCGACCCCAACTAAAAGGAGGGAATAAACCACTTTTTGAGTAATTTGTGGGTAGTTGCGGTGGGGTACGGGACCATTACCTCCTTCACCAGGATCACAAAGAACAAGGGACGTAGTTTTGCTACAGGCAATGAATGGTATTCTGGGAGGAAAAAAAAAAAATCACTAAAAGGACAGGGAATTAATAAAGGTTAAATACCACATATCAAAGTGCTAATTAGTGTGTTACAGTTTTTAACAAAAATTTGCAAACTCTAGAGCAAATAGTGAGAAATTCAGTGTAGAAATCATTCTTCCAGACTGAGAAACCAGCATTCAGCGGCACTGGAGAAGCAAAGAAAAAACAACAATTCAAGAAAACTGAAATAAATCAAGTAGAAATAAAAATATTAACATTATAGTATATCTTCCCTAATGTACATACGTGAAAACCAGGTTGCAAATCACTGTTTGAACATTTGTGAGCGGTAATATATATAATTACACTATTCACTCCACTGAGCAGCCACTCCTCCTAGCATGAGTGCAAGGTTTATAACACAGCCTCTAATTATTACTTGAAAGATTTTTATCTCTTAAAGGTCAAAGTCAAGACTACGGGGTAGAAAAGATTATCCCAATTTCTTTGTATTAATGAATCATAGTAAAGAAGCATAAGAACGAAGCGTACTAAAACTGGTTCTCCGAAAAATAAAACAAACTGAAGAAAGGAGGAATAAGTGAAAGAGCTGAGAGGGAGAATGAAACTGTAGAATAAAAATCAGATTATAAGAATGCCTTTTACAGCATTAGTTCATTGGCTTTGTAAAATTGCCAGTTTACTATCTTTTGTAAAATGATGCAAATCAAAATTAGCTTTCCTGGAATCAACGCGTTTACAGTAACATCACCTCAATGAAAAGTGACCATCAAAGTCAATAACTTCCTTTGGTGTTCAAATATACATTACAAAGTAAATTTCAGCATAATTTCCCTTTGGGAAGAGTAGAATTTTCACTTGCAATTTACTGGTTCACTTTTACAGTCCTGTACATACCTGTCTGCCTGCCACATTTGCAGTCCAGAGCTTCAGTCTCCAAATATTACAATTAATACCTTTAGCATCTTGGGGGGGGGGGGGGGGGGGGGGTGGGGGGGGGGCGGTGGAGAAAAGAAAGATTAGATTTGTAATACTTAAAAGACGTTGGGGTAGGAACAATGTGGTTATGCTAGGCTGAAGAAAATTATGTAACTAAACAAAAAATGTAAAACTGAAACTACAATAAGTTTTTTGAAACTTTACAGATGAAACCTTGACTGTGCAGAAGTTCAAAGAAGTTTGGAGAATACTCCAATCAAGTCACAATTGCACCTGGAAAAAAAATTAACCAGTTTTTATTAAATACAAAAACCTATTTAATTCACTATGTTACAACTAGGATTTGAAATTATGTTACTGAAAGATCTGTTTTTCATTACTCTTATAACGACTTCTTCTCATGAATACTGAGTAGAAATGATTTGTTTTCTAAAAAAGCAAAAATTAATAAATATTAAATCAAGCTATAGAAGACATCTTTAATGCTATCCTGTAAAGGGATACCTTTTCCAGACAGATGTAGTAGCAATGCATCCAGTCCACTAAGCTTGTTATTTTATTAAATACTTTTACAAGCACAGAGAAAAGGTCAAAAAATATTTATGATGTTATTTACTGCTACTTATTTTCAGTTCCAAACCTAGCCTCCAACATATTAAATATCATAATTAAACTTCTAATTATCTAGGTGCAGGGAGAGGGCAGTTAAGTATGTACAGGACATGACAACTAATGCAACTGGAAAATTTAAGTGAAGAATAAAAATCCAAATACTGTGTCACTAAATAGTTCAAATTAGCTTGTACTCAAAGTTCAGAAGTATACTGTCAGCCAAACAGCACACTTTTTTTTATTTATTTCTTTTGCAAAGGTCAACATATTCTATCACTTGTCACAAAGAGCATAAATGTTAAGTTTCTCTGTTGTCCTCTGCTGAAGTAAATTCAAGACCTGCACACATGTGCTAATGTCTGCCCTCCTATATGATCTATAGCACAGATAGAGAAAAATACATTGTCTAATAGAGGTTTTCCGAATAATATTTAGGTTACTGTTGATCAGATATTTGGCCATCACGCAACACTGACAAGCTTGACATTCAACAAGATATATATGGGCATTACAATTAAGTCCTCCAATAGACATAAATTTACTCTTCTGAAAGAAAAATCAGTAGTTCTTTTAGGTCTAGGTAAAAAGTGTTATTTTCTTAAAAGGAAAATATTTCATTCCAATTTCATCATTCTGAATTTTTAATATTCTATTTTATGGAGCAAAAGTTTGGATCAAGGAATAAGCCCTGGAACATTCTAAAAATGGTGACATTGTAAACGCTGATGATTTCAAAAGACTTCATTATTCTCTAAAAAAAAATTTTAAAAATCTCAGCTTATTACTCCATTGTATATGTAAGTTGAAAATCAACCACCAATTCAATGGCTAAAATTACAGCACACTTCTGTTGTGCTTCTTGAATAGCGCTTCTTTGATATTCTACATGGGTCATTTTCAGCTATGGCTGGTGAAATAGCCTAAGTATATATCTGAAATAGTGAACACATTAACTCAGATGTGTTTCATCAGAAGATGTACTAGAGATCAACAATGGTGCAGTAATCTGCGCTATAATACAGAGCTAAGAAATCCCAATTTCCCGTCCATGTTTAAATGCATAACTCCTGTGTGATATGGGGTAAATTATTCCATCCTAGATCCTCCAGTCAGCTTAGGCACTCGCTTTCCTTAAGCTGCAGGGGAGCTGATGTTACCTTTCCCATCTTTGAAATGGAAAAAAATGAAAACGCCATCATTCTGTATTATAGGAGAAATGGTTACAAAGGATGTCTTTAAAATGATTGTGATGCCTGGGTAACAATTAAAACATGGGCATTTTTTACCTTCTCCACTTCTCTAGCTTTCTGTAAGTATCCATCTACCTGTGTCCTTTAACACATTTACTACAACCATCTAACTGTAAAACAGATGAAGCTTTTCAGCTAATGTGGATGAGTTTTGTGAAAAATTAGGACCTAGCCAAATCCAGTTGAATATGTCCCTCTGAAAGTTGATATACATAATTCACTTTGTTCTTCTTTCCTAAGGATCTTTCCTACAAGATCTTTCCTACAAGATCAAGGAGGTATTTCTTCACCAAAAGGGCTGTCAGGCACTGGAACAGGCTGCCCAGGGAAGCGGTGGAGTCACCGTCCCTGGAGGTGTTTAAAAGACGTGTAGACATGGTGCTCAGGGACACGGTTTAGTGGGGGACTTGGCAGTGTTAGGTTAGCGGCTGGACTCGATGTTCTTAAAGATCTCTTCCAACTTAAATGATTCTATGATTCTATGAGGTAACAAATTCATTAAAAATTACTGTCATTAAAAATGAACTATCCATTTCTCCTCCCCTTCCTCTCATATAATTGGATGACATGAAAAAGACCCGTATTTGTTACATGACCAAAAAATAAAAATAAAACAAGGCACAGCTAGCAGTACCATCTGTGTCCATCAATTTTAAGGGAGACTAGTCTTTTTCCTAAAAGTCTCCGGTGTTGATAATAGAAGGCAATTTGATGGTAACTCAGTTATAAGCAGAGACTAAGAGCTGTGGCCTTGGCTCGAGTGCTTAGGTTCTTCCTGGGAAGAAACATTACAGCTACTGCCTACAGACATGACTTTATTTCTGTCTGCATCAGCTCTCACTTGAAAATTTGGCTGTGTAAAAAATACCTAAAATCAAACAGCTATGTACCAGATAGGCACAACTGTATGTGTGCCACTACTGATCAATCTGTAAATTGTTCCTTGTGGCAGTAGCTTTTTCTAAACTGGATTTGGGATCAAGAGACATAATAGGAATATTCTAATTAATGATTAGGAAACACAATTATTATTAATCTTCTCTGATCCAAAATTTCTTCATGTTTAGGCTGACTGATATGCTTTAACTCCCTGTGCTGATAATTCCAGATCTAAGAAATACCTGTACTTATTAATAAACCATCATGCATTGGGGATTTTCACTTCACCCTATCTTTTTCTTCTTATTTCCTACAAGAACCATTTAGCATTAATGACGTTGCTCCCAGAATTTTGGCAGAAAATACCCTACTTTATGCCGAAGATAACCATAAGCAAAAGAAAAAGCTTAAGCAGGTCTACAGTAGTTTATTTGGCTGTTAGGAGGTAGGCAACCATGCTTTAACTCTGGCTCAGTATAGTTCCCACTTGACATTACCTATCTTTAGTATATCCCTTGTCTTGCATCAGTAATGACTGTCTTCAGATGCCTCAGGCTTTTCTTAGACTGCTTTCAACTCCTTCCCCCCCCCCCCCCCCTTCTTTTTTTATTTCTCTCTCTTCTCAATTTTTCATGACTTTCAAATTATCTGTTGACTGTAATTACATGACTTCAGGCTTTCTAGCCTGTTTTACCTGGAAAGACTTTGTAAGTGTATACAACTACTTTACTTCATTAGGTATGTTATAAATTATAATGTAGCATCAGATATACCTGTCGACACAACAGTTATTATTAATTTCACAAACAGAAAAAAAATTCAGTAGGATCTAAGACCCTATATATAGTGAGTGACTTTTAGATATAGAATGAGAAATGTGCAAGGCAAATACCCAAAATTAAAAAAGGAAGTCCAAAAAGCTGAGGGAAGGGTTTCATGATACAATGTTTCTGCCTACAGGACATTTCACCTATGAACACGAAATGCAAGGTAAATTACCTAAAAATAGCTCCATGTTTGTCATACCTATCTCACAAATAATCTAAAAGAAATGCAGTTGTGTTGGGGCAACCAGTGATATTTGAAAATTACATCCAACAGTTTTTTCAGAAAACAAGTATATCTATAAAAAAAGCTGTGAATTTAATAGAAAGAACAAACACAAACACAGAGAAAGTATAGAGTCATATCTATAAAGTCTACTGCTTTTAAAAAGCCCATACTAGCAGCAGCAATTTTTACCAACTCTTGTAATTAAACTGTTGTGACACAAATGTCACTGGACGACAGTCTATGTTATGTATTGTCCGGAATTGACACCGACACAGATATCCTTTTGCTCTTTTAAATCTGTGGAGATAATCTTCTTTGTTTTGCTCAGTACCTGTTGAAAATGCTTCAGATTTTGAAGTGATGAAGTCGTCATCTGATTATTATTGCTATTAATTGATATTATGGAAAGACTGAAAGTATTTAGCAATGTATCAATGTCTGTTTGTGCTATGCCCTGTGTATCATTGCCATTAAAATATATCCCTTGCCCCCAAAAGTTATGACATAAGAGTAAAACTGGGTGGATACAAGAAACAGATGAGGAGAGGACAAGGTAACAGCACAACAATTATGAGGAGGGTAAGAAGCAGAGGTCACAGAACTCCAACTGCCTAGACATAGTTATACATGACTTCTTTCCCCACATTTCTTCCTTTGTCTTTTAATTAAAAATAAGTGGCCTGATTTTCAAAAGTCATGAACACCCCAAACCTGCACGGATTACGCAGGCAGCTGGGGGTGTCAGCACAGTAGAAAATTAGGCAAAAATTATCATTATCTTTGGAAACTTCATAAGATTTATCCTTTATATGTGAGTGACTAAGGGAAAACCTTGATAGTGGTAGCTTAAAAGGGTGGAACAGTGCAGGCTTCTAAGCAGCACAATAAATTTAGTATGCTATAGCTATCTTTTCTCTCAGACCTCGCTTTCTTTCCTGGTGCTGTATCTCTTGACACCTTTCTTATGCATTTTGATTGAGGAAAGAGTCTAATAATCCTGGTCAAAGTTCATATTGTTCTCTCCCTGTGTCAGGGCAGGGCAGTGCTAGGCTTGGAAATTTACTTCCAAGTTGGGAATTTCCAGTAAATATCAGGTAAACAACCTAGAAGTATCTATACTATCCTTAGATTTCTTTTCTTTTTTTTTTTATGTCACATTTCTTTAATAATAAGATATATGGGGGATCCCAACCATTACAATGGTACTCACCTACTTTAATATATTGGAATTAAGTGTAACAAGAATTAAGGATGCCAAGCTCCTGACAAAAAGCTATGTGAAATTTACATTCTTTTTGTATTAGTATTTATTTTTAGGAAAGGTTTTTATAGGGTGTTAAAAATCCATTTTTGCTTAACTGCAGGAAGAACTACTACGCTAGTGATAAAAATGAATATTCAGAAAGATCTGTGAAGATGGGTAAAAATAAAGTAAACAGTAATATGTATCTGCATTCCAGTTATCAAAACACACCCAAAGTTGGCAAGCAATCCTTTTTATTTGAACTGCAATGATTTGTCTGCCTTCATAAAAAGATTAAGTTAATGTAGCATGTCCTACCTTCCTAGAAGGTTCTTGCCTATCTTCAGTATGCACTTGCAGTTCATACGTTCAGTTCTGCGTTCCTTGAACATAAATCTTTAGAGATGTTCTACCAACTCCATCGTCAAATCTTCCAAAAATGACCTATACTGCAACTTGTTGTATCAGACACTCCATAACGTGGGACCAGCTGAACTCCTTGTTGGACTATTGCACAGCCCCATTTCAGTGCGACTTTGTCAGGGAAGGGGGAAGAGCCGTCACTGTGACATACTACTTTCTTTCACTCCTTTCTCTTTTCCAATGTTTTTTACTTAGGCGCGCATGATTTCGGGAGCCTCCAGTTCTTAACTGACTTTTGCACTGACACTAATAATGATATAACACACTTCAGTCAAACTATACCGGATTAGCACAGTAATCCTCATAGATTTTTAGGCTAGGATGTCTTGCAAGCTTCAAATTCCTATGGCCTAGGTTGAAGCAACCCATCTGATGGCCTCTACTATGAACAGCGATCCCCAAGAGTCATCATATACATTTTTTAACTAGCAGAATTCACCGAACACTGGCAATCGATGTTCATGAATATTCATGCAGGTAAAACAAATAAATTCACTTCAGCTGGACTTGAGTCTCTTTTGTGTTCACTTTCTCTAAACATTGAAGTGACTAGTCATTGATTAATTTTTGGCTGAGAAGAGTTACTGATAACCTGTCTAAAACTAGAAAGAGCTGCATATTTACATTGCAGCATTATGCCATGTATTTTTTTCATGTGCATTGATTATAAAGTATCTATTTTGCCTTCTTATTTCAGATACATAACAGTTAACTAAACAATTTAAATAAATAATGATTGTTTGTTTATTGGCCTGGGAAATGCAGGTAGCTTGTTTCTTTAACGTCTGTAATTAAGAAAGGAGCAGGTATTTCCCAGAACTGAAGATGACAAACACAAATCTCTGTCTACAAAGTCTAATTCTGTGATGTTATTCAAAGCTATAAATATGATTATTTTTAATATAAATTCTCTTGGTCTAATGGGAAATATGTTTTGCAAAGAATTTTTAACATTGACGTAAAAATCTGTTGAACTCAGGCAAATGAATAAAACTTTGGCTTTAATTATTACCAAACATTTTACATTGTTCTCTATTCAGTTATTAAATGTCATAATATGCCAGTTCTCATTACACATTTGAATTCTTCTTTTTTCATCTTAACTCCAAACAGGATATGTTGAAAGGTCACAGAAACCAGCTAATCAGCATTACCAAAGGCCAATTTAATTCCTTTTGCAGTCAAATGAACTTAGAAGAGGATGGTATTTAAAGCCTATAACCATTTGTGATTCTCTGTCCATCCAAAATTAGCATTGACTGCTTTCCAATCAAAAAATACAGAAGTCTAACCCACAATTTAAAAAATCTTGATACAACAGGTTATGTAGTGCTTTGAACAAAACATCAGAAAACTAGACAAAGTTACAAACTTCTTGATGAAATTTATATGTTCTCTGTCATGACTTTTTTGAAAATAAGAATAGATGGGTCACAAAGTTTGTTTTGATTCAGAAAACCCGTGGAATGGCTTAACGTTGGATTGTCAAAGGCAGGTGGTGCATTCATGACATTACTATAGAACTAATATTGTTTTCGCTGAATTAGAACTATTTAGATATTTTAGTTTTGTTTGCCTTTTAATCCCCCTCTGTCTGGAGAATGAAATGCAGATTAACAAACTGAAGCTAATGGTGGGTATTATATTGCATTGTGCTTTGGCCATTTCCTCAGAGCAAAATGTTAAATTCATTTAATTAGAATAAAAACAAAAACAAAACACCTCCAAAAAAAAGCTTTCAGCCATAGGTGCAATATTCTAAAACAATGGGATTACTCACTTAAATATAAATATTTTACCACTGATATATATGATCAATTGTATATGTTAATGACTTACAGTCAAGCTGGGTGATTAAAATAATGATCTTCATTGACCATGGTGTTTCTAAATATATAGAATTCTTCAGTGCATATGATTGTTACGACCCATTCATGAAGCTAGACATTAAATATGTGTTTTAATAAACCATATATTTTTCAAGAGTAGCTGAATTTCAACTTACATCACAGGTGTTTAGACCTACCCCTAGAACAAATTTCAGGAAAAGACCTTAAACAGAAACTTGGAGATTATGAACCCCCAGTAAAAATGATTCCCTACAAAAATAAGTTATTTCTGAAGATCCAGACTGCGCATACTGTATGTCGTGCACCCGTTTAACAGGTACTTAGGGTTCAGCAGGTCTTCTTTTTAATCTACAATAGATCAGCACCAAATAGCTCAGGTTTCAATCCAGATACTGAAAAGGTCAAAACATCCCTTTTGACATTGTACAATAAAGACCTGTTTTCTCTTAAAAAAATAAAAAAAACCCAACCCCAAACCAAATCACATTTCATGTTTTATAAAAAATATTGAGAATCAGAAAGCAAGCAATACAAAACTGCAACAAAACACTGTCAGATCATGTTATCAGAAATGTTTTGCATATTTTTCTAGAATGTTCCTTAAGAGAGTAATTTGGCACATGCAAGTATTACTCTTCATTGCAACAAGAAATAATCTTAGAGTTCTTGAAAATGAAATTTTGATTTTCCATGCAGATGTAAAGAATATTGTAATAAGGGAAAGTAAAAAAAAAAGATTCTGCAAGCGTATTTTTTTCATTAACTGGTGTTTAGATAGCATTTCTTTCAGACACATATTGAATTTAAATAGATTCCAATGCGTATTTTCAAAACCACTATTAACTTTTTCAGGGAAACTATCAGTAAAATCTCCACCCAGCAGTATTCCTACAATTTAAGCTTTTAAGATCCCAACATTAGATTAATTTGATTGCTCTCAAAGGCCTGGATGAATCCTGCCTAACTGTATGCACTGAACTGAGTAATTTTGAAACAAATAAAGGACCATGAAGGAACCGAACGTTCATAACTCGGGCACCTTCGTTAGCTGCTCGAAGCAGAGCTAGGATAAACTGTCACCAGATGTCTTGTAGTACCTGAAATTCCTCCTTTTTAAGTCTCAGTGTTATTTTTCAGAAGTTCTGTGTTCCCCTCCTTTGATTTATCCCCATTATATGCTGTCATTCTTAAATATATCTTTCCAATATCAGCTGCTCTATCATAGTTATACCAGTATCTCTTCGCACATTTGTTCACACATCTATTGCTTGAGTTCTGTTTTTATAGAAAAGGAGAAACAGTAGATCTAAGTGCAATAAGACATTTTTCCAATTCTTAAAAAAACCCAGGATATTATAAGTGCAGTGATTTGTAATCTCCATAATACTTCTGTTTTATGCCACAGGCTTGCACAAGTCATTATATACTTGAATAAAAGTTAGACAAAACAGAAATTGTCTGTTCTATGGCTATATTTATTCTTATCCTAAGAGGACAGTGACAAAGTTACTAAGCAGTGCCTATATGCTGGTGAGACACAGTAAACAGAAAGTAACATGTTAAACTTTCATAATGTGGATTAATAGATGGATGCAAAAAAGTGTGATACAGAATCCAAAATACTCAGGAAACTTATAAAGGGATCAATTTAATATCACTTCTTTTGGTTTGATTTTTTTCCAGTTTTCTGTTTCATTGAACTGAGTGACACTGTTCTGAGGTTTGTGTCTCATTGGTGTCACCATCAATATCCAGATCACTTTCTCAAGAAGAATAATTCTCACTGCTGCCTTTTAAATTAATGCAGGACTTCTGGAACACATGTGTATGGTATGTATGTCATCAGCAATAGATGCCTTTGGACTTCTATCCTGAATCTTTAACTATGACAATCAGATTAGTATTAAAAATTACAAGGTGATATATTCATGTTGCTCGATTAACTTTCTACCATCAAACTTGTGACAACTAGAAGGTGTTTCAGCTTTGATGAAGATAATGATGAATCATTATCAGGTGGCAGGGATCCAATAAATGTGATACCATAAGTTTGTATTGATTTTCTTACATTTACTGACTTTTGTTGCTCTACTAATTAATTTCTGTACTTTGGTCTGTGTCAATGTCTTCTACATTTTTATTTCTCCTCATGTACCTATTCTGCCCAGAAAAGATTTTTGTGAAGTATCATCCTCATATAACTCAGTAGCATTCTGGTTCCTGCTGTAATTATGGTTCCTGGTTCTCTGTAGGTGCTTATCACATCTCTTATTACTTAAACCCTGCCTGAATTTCTTGGTAAGGCCTACAGTCAAAAAGTGTGACATTTGGCAACAAATACCATAGCTTCATTTCATGGTCGACAATAGTAGTAATGTGGCCGGCACAACCAAGAAATGTTCAGATATTTTATGCATTCAGACTTAGGCCAACTTTTTTTGAAACAGAAGTCATTGCTAAAATTCTTGTGGAACTCCATACTAAAAATTTCCCTGTGAGGTGGTCAGATTTCTGCTCGAGAAGTCTGTGAAGGAAAATATAAAATATCTTGGCGTCTTGAGTATTTTTATCATTATTTAGCTGTGTTGTTATGCACATGCATTACAATACCTATTTGCCTGGAAATGTTCAGCAAGTAAAAAAATGTCCACACTGTATTCTGTATGTACTAAACAATAAGAGTACAGATCATATGTAAGTGCAATAACTTGTTAATCTGCTGCTGGTTTTGTCTGTTTGTCTGTTTGCTTGTTTTTCTACAGCAAAAATTCTTGTGATATTATTGTTCTAAGTATAGACCTCGCAAATTCTGAGAATCTATATTGATGAAGTCTGGTTGATATCCCAAGGAAATGGGTCTCACCTCACGACATGGTCTGTACTTCTGGGTGTTTCTGGTGAGAACTCAGATTTTAGATTCATACGCACAAATGAAGTTGTCTAGATATAAGTGCCTATATATGCGATAGGTATCTGGGCTTCTGTTATAGTCAGTGGGTCTCACTGGAGTTGCCTACATGTAAGTATTCAGCACCATTTTAGATGCTCTTCTTTGTCAAAGACATACACATGGGACAGTGATACAATGGAAGACCTCTGCCATCCCAGGGTCACAGCTGGAGGCTAGACGGGGTATTCTGTGGCATCTTAAATGTCACTAGACCCCGAAGGGTGAACAGCTGAAGACAGCACCGGAGACCTAGTCAGCACAATCAACAAGTCAACAAGTCAGCTGAAATACTGGCTGGACTCCACTGAGTTCATTGACTAGATCTCTCTTGGCTGTGACGGCGTTAGACTCTCATATATCTGTAACCCCTACACAGAATTAAAAACTGCTTTATGTGTGTATCTGTCTTTCAGAAGTCATCCTAGTAACACTTTAATCTGCTTAGGTTGTTTTAATAGTCCAGATAGATATTAAATTCTTGAAAATTTAGAAAAAAAAGGTAGTTGGCTGAAAGAGAGAGAAAGACCCTTTTATTTCACTACTGAAGAAAACGCTTTTGTGTGCTTTCAAATCTTATTTGACATCAGAGAATCCTCAAAGTAAAACACAAATCCACAGGAAACTGAGCTTTACTGGTTCTGGTAGTCATGGTCCTACTTTCCACGTAGTTCTGGAAGTGCTATACTGCACCTAGTTTTGTGTTACTGCTGCGTCTGCTTTGCCATCACTTCTTTAATGCTAGCGTCCCTACCACACAGCATAACGAATGGTCTCTCCAAGGCTAGCTGCCTTATTTGCAAAATATTTGCAACCATTGAAACTTCTTTGGATTTCTGGTTTCCACAATTACAGTCTCACTTCAGATAAGTAAAACAAGAGCAATCATTATTGTGCAGCATGAAGAATAAGAACTGACTATTCTGGGACAGAGAAGAGAGTGATGGATTAATACTCCTTCTTGGGTCTCTTGAAGAGTTCATTCAACATGATAAAATGATTTTTGCACAACTTCTAAAATATCAAGCTGTGTGTATTATTGAATCCCAGAGCTAAAATACTTTGCGCAATTTTCCTCTATGAAAAACACTCAAGTGTTCTTTTATCCATTGTCTCACTTTAATACTTTTCAGAGTACAAACCCTCCGCTAACTGGCTTTGTCATTTCACTGAGAATTAACATGAACATATTAAAAATCCTAATCAACCCACTAAAACACTAAGGATTTTGAATAATGTCTGGCATTAATACACACTGTAAGCTGTGTTTAAATATTCTAAAATATGTATTGTCTGTGAGTATTTGTTTTCATAGATCTGGTTACAGTAGTTATTAGAGTGATTCTCATTAGTGCTGCTATAAAAGGTCAGTTTCCTATTTCCACCATGTTGCCAGTTTTTTGTAAGTTTATGACCTGGCTTCTTTCCCCTGATTTCACACATAATGTCAGCTCCTTTCAAAACTAGGTTGTAATCAGTGAAATAATTCCATAGGCAAGGAAGACTAAAAAACCTTTTCTATTGATTTAAAATGACCATAAAGAAAAAAGATAACATTATTACATCGAAAAGATTATTTTCAGATTTCAATCATTTCTTCTGTACCTCTGATTTTTACAGGTGAAAAGAATTAAGATGGTTGTTATTTGCTGTTGAAAAATAGCTCTTGGACATGCCAAGCAGATAGCTTTATTATGCTTTACCTTCTGCTTTAATAGCTATAATAAATCAGAATGGAACTGAAATAATTCCATTGACATTTGATTATCCTAAAATCACCCACTTATTCTAAATCTCAATGGAAAAAGTATGTTTTAATTTTAATTTGCCATTATACAGCTAGATGTACAAGGAATAATTGCAGTGACTAGCCAATTTTTCTGACAGTAAAGGAACATCATATTGACTTTTTGGTTGAAGGGGGGTCATTATGTTAACAGGAAGAGAAAGTAGTTTCTGAATTGACACGTGAGCATTATCACTTCAAAAGCTTTATTCTGACAGTCTTTTTACTTCTTTGTATGTTTCATACTTTGGTATCATTAAGATATAAGAAATCAAACGATAAAAGTTACTGTATAAAGTAAGGTTGGGCATGATTTAGAGTGAAACAAAGAAAAACACTCAGCATAAAACTCTTCACTTGCTAAATATATGATGCTTCCTTGTCCCAAACATACCTGTGCTCATGGTGACCGACTACTAGAAAAAAAACATACCAAGGTAGTTTAACATATTACTCAAGGCAGGGGGTGGGAGAGTGAGGGTGTCATTTTTTTCAGTGTTTTCCCACCAGTCTTTTCTGTCAATTGAAAATAAAATTAAAAAAAAAAACCTATATGCCTTTTTGGGGATAGGCCATATACTATTCTCAGCTCATTATAGTGTTCATTCTCCTTATCTTTTGCAGCAGAGATGTCAAACTGTGCAGATATTTTTTCCTCAGCAAATGCTTTTGGCTCCCTGGCAGAATTCTCAGGCATCTGGGCTGGCAGCTTTGGTGTTGTCACTTGTACTGTCATGTAGATATGCTGCTGATTAATTCTTCTTGCTGCTGTATTCACCTTATTGTCATTGTCATTTGTCTTGTTGATGTCAGTTTTCTTTTACTATAACTTGTGCTCTTCCATTTTTTCATGGAGGTTTCCTTGCAACTACCCCCTCATAAGATCTGTGTGTGAGATAATTTATATCTGAGCTTTTTAATAGCTTCATGCCAGCAAAACACAGGTAAAAGGATCATTTGCTCACCCAGTTTTCTCCGAGAGTCAGGAATGCGGTCTTCCATTGTACAGCGAAATGCCTATGTAGTCGTGTAGCATGCAAGAAAAATCCATTTTGCTGTGAGTAGAGGCCCAACTTTTAATAAATGTAATGTATTAGGATTCACATTTAGGACTGGATGAATAGTTTGATGTGCTTCTGAACCCCTCTGAATTTAACAAAAAAATAAATATTTGGAAAGATCATTTGCAGGGAAAGGCTTAGATAATGCTGCAAGATGTAAATAGTGTAAGTTTACTAGTATGGTTGCATCAGTTAAGTGAAACTGTACGTATCTGTGTTGTAGAGACATGACAGAAAGGAGAACCCTAAGGGAAATATGGAAAAATGTAGCTGTTTTCTTACCATCACTTAGGTGGTTCAGTCATCTTCATAATCCTCTCTAGACTTTAATCTTAAATATGTAAATTATGTTGCTTTCTGCTTTAATAAATGTATTTGATTGATACTTGCCTTAGGTTGTTATTGCATTAAATTGTTATTTACAGTTGAACTTAGTAATAGGAGGTAAAGTGATGTGTGAATCCAGGAGCAGAATAACAAAAAATTCTGAAGAGGTCACTCACAATCCTTTCCACATCTTTCTTAAACACAAGAAATCTCTTGTTAAGGGTTCAAGTAATGGAACATTCTGATGTCAGAATCTGATTCAGATGACAGAAAACCATGTTAAAATGCTGAAGATGATTAAATCTGTTACACAAAGTATTGTAATAATGACAGAGTGATAAAACAGACTTTTGTTTTTCTGCTAGAGTCTATCCTTCCTGTTTTCTCTGATGTACATAAATAAAACTTTACTGAGAATGGCAAACCAGTTAAAGCCAGTGAAAATCTCGTGGTAAATTCTGATGGTTTGATATAAATCAGTATTTGGCTGAAGGGAAATGTCTGAGACAGTATCTGACGAGAAAGACAAATAATGGTAAGGTCTTCCTAGGAGAATCACGGAAGCATATTAGAGAGGCTTTTAGCCAGCTGGTCCACAGGATTAGAGCAAAAGAAGAATAGCATTTAAAAAAAAAAAAAAAAAAAAAAAGAAGAGAAAAACATATGGTCTCTGAGACAAAGTGAAGAGGTATAACAAGGATAGCAGATCTAAAAGGCTATGGGGGAATTAATATAAAGGATAAGGAGACTGTGACTACAGGTCACATACAGCTTACTTGGGAAAAACCCATCAAAACAGTACTGTCTGACTGCGATGTCCTAATGTAAGTTTAAAAATGTGTATTCCTGTTACAGAATGGAAGGATTGCTTGGTGCAAAGATTGTAAAAGAGATTTGGAAATCTACTAAGACAAAAAAAGACAGGGAACAGAGGGCAGACTAAAAGACAACACTCAGCACGAGCTCCAAAACTAATGCTATGAGGAAAAGATTAATTTAGTTCTTTTATATATTAAAGAGAAAGCAGCGTTTAGAAAGTGGGTCTTTTTGCCCATGTACAGCACTTCTGAGTTGAAATGAAAACCCTTTTAAGATCAGTAGCAAAAAATTTGAAAAACCTGTGCTGTCAGCAAGATGTGGAAAGCAAGTCCATGAATAAAAAGAATTGCAGGTACACTTCAGGGGGTAGAGGAAAACCCTTAAGGTTGAGAGAATTAAAAGAGCTTGATCGGTTTTGTTTAATGAGCATGAGATCTAGAAAACCATAATGGCATTAAAAATAAATCTAAAAAAATCCAGCAGTTAAATTCTACACAAAATATTTCAATATTGTTTCTTTCATTGTGAAGCACAATTGTATTTGGTTTTGGCTTACATTTCAGACTCTTTCATGAAATTATTCTCTTGAATTTTTCAAAATGACAAAAACTTTTGTGAGATAAGAGAACAATTTCCCTGCCAGGTCTAATTACAGTGCGTAAGTACTTTCATGGGTAGAAAGCACTAAAGCTTTTATTAATAAAGCAGAGAAGAGTGTAACAAGAATCAAGGGCTGGAAACTGAAGCCAGACAAATTCAAATACATGAGAAAACACAGATTTTTAACAGTGAGAATAATTAACTGTTGAAATAAACAACCAGCAAAGCAAGAGATTTTCCATCACTGAACATTTATTAAAATAATAATTGAGGGCTCAATTCAGACTGCCTTCTTTGGTTTCCAAGCCTGTAAAGACGCCTACCTCATGCACCGTTTCAGAACACCCAACTGATCTTCCTTTCTGTAAAGAACATAGGGGCAGAACCACTACAGCTCTAGGTATGATTTGATGAAGTTGACACAAGAGTTCATGTGTTAGCCTCATGAACCAGTGTGATGTTTAACATGAATACGTTCTATACTGCGTGTCTTAGCCGAATAACACAGCACTGATGCGAAGGTCCATTTCCCAATACTGAGAGGAGCTACTTGGACACAATCAACAGAAAACACAGCGATGCTTGTGAACGTCTTGCCAAACCGCGAGATTTTCCATCCGCTTCAGGTTCAGAAGACCAAAACCTGTCCTGAACATAGCTGCCTAAACGATCGTTATTCATTTGTGGAGAGTACCGCTGTAGACATGAACTCAACGCTGTAACGAGGAGGGCAGTACCCCAGAAGGTGGGAAACTTGTGCTGAGCATGTGCTCTCCTTGTTGTTTTTGTTGTGGTTTTTTATGGTACAAATGCCTTCTATGATATGCATAAATAACTCTTGGAAACAGAGACCAGAACTAGAGATACCTCTAAGAGGGTTTTTAGGCTGAAAACATAGTCCTTCTTCTTTGCCTCCTGCCTAACACATTTCTCTTCTGCCTGAACTAATTGGCAGGTCACCCACTAAACAAACTTTAAGTTTCACCTAACAAATTCAGTGTCTTTTATTTTTCTTTGGTCTCTGTTTTTATACGATTTTCTCTTGAGGCAGTTGAGGTCAATGCCTTCTGTTTTGCTTTAGAATTTATTCACTGATAGCATCACACCTTGAAGTAGCTGAGGCCAAGTCAGCCTTCTGCATCCCTTTAACTACCTGAGCATTGCACTCCAAATTTTCGTCAGCTCAGTCCGCTGAGCTGAATATGTATCAAAATGCCTGTGCGGCATCTTTGTGTTGTGTGTTACTGTGAGTTAAAGGTTAGAAAATGGAGATTTTAAAAAAAAATATAGGAATCCCCCGTGAAGAAGAGATGGTTAAATATCGCTTTTCATTTTTTCCTAAATTATTGCTGTTTTAAGAAAAAAACACCCCTGTGTTGAAAAGTAGAGATGTTTGGATCATTGGCGTGAGCCCCTCCAGCACCTAAAAGTTCAAAAACTCTTCCAAATCTCTAAAGGGAAAACAACCTACCTTCAACAGAAAGGCTGGCTCAGAGGCCCAGGCCTGACCTGCACCGCACATACCTGTAATTTTTCAAATAAAGCTTGTCTTCGCTGTCGCTAATGAACATGATTACTGTAGGACGGTAGCACCCAAAGGCCCCAGTGAGGATAGCGCTGTGTGCTGTGCAAATACAGATAAATAGAGAGCTCTTGCCCAGCAAAGCTTACGATCTGAAAAGCACAAAGAGGTTGAGGGTTGGGAATGGAGATATAACTTCCAAGCAAATGAAAACAGTGATGATTGGCAGAGCTTTGGTAGCTGAAACCTTTCTTGTTCATTTGTCTTTTCTAATATGAGTAGAGGTTAAATAGAGGGAATGGCAGGTCCATGAAAGTTAATAAAAAGACAGCAAAATATGAAAACGAAGGAATAATCACAGCTTGCTGTCTGTCTGGTTCTGTTCTACCTACAGGAGTTGGTAGGCATATTAGAAGGAGTTTTAAGAGATTTAACGAAGAATTTCTCAAGTTGCTTTTCAGATGTGAGCAGGTTCTTTCTTTAAAATTATGGGATTTTAAATGGGGAATGTGGGAACAGGTTATCCTAAGCCTCCAAGCCTCTATGCAAATATTTCTTTAAACACCTATCTTAGCAAAAAAAAAAAAAAAAAAAAAAAAGTGTCTAACTGAACCCTCAAACATTAAATATGAATTTACCATATAGCTGAATGATACACTTCTTCTCTTCAGACAGTCATATACTCCAACCCAGTTCAAAACTAGCACCAAAAATAAAATAAAAATTAGAACAGATGTAATTTTCAATGTGCTCGAAAAGGCAGAAACTATTAGCTTAAAAACTCTAAACAAGGGGAAAACCTTCTAGAGTTAATTTAGAAACCTACGGATGCCAGGAGAGATTGCCATCTCTTCTGTCTTACCATCTGGGATCTATTATAATTCCTTTAAAGACTCCCCTTCTGTTAAATTGCAGTTGTGGACTGAAATTTGTAAAACAAGTACATCAGAAGTGGGAGGGCACAGTGCACTGCAGCCCACCTGGCATTCAGAGGAGAAAGCTGGTTAGAGCTCGCCAGCAGAAAAAGCTTAAAGATCGCTTCCTTGCAGCACGTAGGTGCCTCAGTCTATTCAAGTGACAGTAATGATCGTGGTAAAGGTCTATAATCCCCTAAGCGGAGTTTATAATTTTTCAAAAGTTATCCTTGCCTGTCCTTTTAATGGAATAGTGGCCACATTTCAAAAAGTATACTATGAAAAAATGGGTGATGTACATTTTGAAAAATTAGCTATATCTTTCTTAGACCTTAATACAAACAATGGGCACACTGATTAATTATACTAAATAGCAATAATAACTTATTAGCTATCTTGCCTAAGGTTCTAACTCTAATTGTTAATAAAAAAATATGCAGTGTACTAAAATATGTCAATGTCTGAAGTGTAAGCAGCTGCTCAATCACTGTTACGGAGTTGGAAGACACTGAATCCCTAAACAACTTACCAAAAAACCCCTTCAAAAATATCACATTTAAACCTGAAGCAACATGTATTTGTGTATTTTTCAGCTTTGGTACTTGAATAACGGTAGTAGAGGAATGAATTCGCAGTTCTACCCTATGCTAAAATTGTCTCTAAAAGGGACCTATTTATAGAACAAATAAACAAAGGAAGAATTCTACCTTCTTTTGTACACACTCCTGTGATAATATATAGCATGTTCTGACACTTTTGAAACCTTTGTTATTGGAAGTGGATATCTAAGGCATTTCCTTATAATCTTCCTCTCTCCATAGATACCACAGGCAGCTACCATAGGCAGGGCAACCGTTAAAAATTATGTTACAGATACAGGGAACAAGGGTTAGAGACAATAAAGAAGTTAAGGGACTTGGACATATATTATGTTAAGTGCTGGAGAGTCTGAAAGTTAGACATCCAGCTTAGGAAGTGAAATCCATAAACCTGAATTAAGAGCCTAAGGGTGGTGTTCATTGATACTTTCCTCCAGTGGCAAAAGCTGTAAGAACTTTCCGCTCCCTCCTCTCTCCCAGTTATTTATTCTTAGCCTACACAGCACTATGCTGTTTTCTCAATCTCTTCTGATGCAGCTGTGTGCAGAGAATATTGCAAATGGGTTCACTGGATTTTAAAAAAATGAGCTTAAGAACAGCAACAATAGTAAAGAGGAACTTTTTTTTTAACCTAACCCAGGTCACTCCAGTGATCCCATTTATAACACAGCCCCACAAACCTTAGCTCATCTGACAAGACAGTCAACTATGGTGTCAGGATGCATGGCATTTTTGCTTTCTGAGCTGCCAGAGAAATTATGTTCCTGAATCCATACCTGAGAATAGGATTTAGAAGAGGCAGATCTATGAAGGTGTGGTCTTGTAGTCATCTGTGTTATGCCATTTCATAATAATTTCATACTAAATCTATTGCTGGATCACAAAGCACTGCAGATCAGGTTGGAGCACAGGACTGTATTTCTGCCCAGGTAATCAGAGCAGATGATGTGAATTTTATGCTGACTTTGTAATTTTAACCAAGGTTTATGCTTGCTGTAAGTCGATAGATGACACCTAAAGCAGCATAAAAACAGAGTGGTACAGACAGGTGATATTTTATCCAGCATAAGGCCAACAAAGAAAAAAGTTATTCCTTTAAAGGCTTATAAACCCGCTTGGTGAAATAGTCCTGTGGCTGAAGTCTTCTGATCCAGTAGTAGGTACTCTAAAACCATATTTATTATCGCATCAAAACACAGCATGAAATGGCTTAAGTCAGCACTTAGCTCAGCCAGTCCTAAGCGTTAAAAAGGGATCTGGTCGACTTTTCCACACATAGCAAGCTTAGTCTGCCCTTTGACTGTGAAGAATTTTCATACTCTTTTCTTTATAAAAATATCCATTGATGACATGCTGTTTCTCTGCTTTGCATATTAGCCTAGTTGTTAATTTATTTGATTAGAAACTTGAATCTGTGTGCTCCAGTTTATCCTGGCGCTAGAGTACTAAAACTCTTCAGCTGAATGGTTACCTCTTGCCCTAAGCAAGATGCTAGTGAAGATTCTGAGTGTATTTTTTTGGAGTGGGACAACTGGGCGACCAGAAATGATTCATTCAGCCAGAGAGGAAAGCAGATGAGATAACATGCTTCCATAGCCTAAGAGCTTAGCTTTTAGGAGCCACTTGGGAGTTCTTGTCCTTGCTCCGAACAGACTTTGTGACTTTTAATCCAGTGATTTTTAGAAGCGTAAGGCAGTCTCTGGATTCCCATTTTTCCTTTTCTGCAGTGTGTGAACTGCTGGTACGCTGGTATTCCTGCAGGAAGCAGGAACTCACACTGTGTCTATTCTCTCCAGAAAAAAAAAAAAAAAAGAAAAAACAAACACATACACCAAACAACTAACCAAACAAAAAACACAAAACCAAACCAAACCAAACCAAAAAAACAGCCAACAACCTAACACTTTTTTTTTTTTATTGGGGTGGTCCTTGCAGTATCCATGGTTTACTACAAGGCAAACAGAAACAAAACCTGGTCTATTCTTAGTACAGACAAAATTGCTTTCCCAAATTGTATTTAGAGTTTCTCTGGACACAGTAATGGTGGGTACAACCCTACATGCTTCCTTCTCCTGGATATTCCCTTTCACAAAACTACAGACTAGCACAGTTATTTTAGCTAGAGCCGGAGGTGACTCCTTCCAGACCTCATTAGTGCCATTCATAGGTTGGACAGGGATGATCAATAGCAATATGTAGTGCTTATTTCTCAGACAGACAATACAAAGATAACCCTTTTCTTCAAAAGGTGATTTATCACTGCCTAGAGTCACTATCTTAGACAGCCCACCAGGGCATTTGTAATATGATACGAAAGTTCTTTATTGGCAGGATAATAAAAACTTTACTCTACCTGAAGTACTCACCTGGTCTCCACTACAGCAGTACATGGGTCTCTCTCAACCTCACAAAATGTTTTCCTACCCAGCTTTCTGGGGCAAGGAAATACAATTAGCCCAGTTTACAGCTGGGGAATGCATATTCATCTCTGTTCCTGCTAGAGTGAAATCCATAGCCTTGAGTCAAGTATCTAGGCTCCCTGCTGTGATAGTTAGGTGCTCGAGAATAAATTTCAACATTAATTGTGCACCTTGCATGGTAAACAGGAGGACATGCAGGAGGAGGATGGGTCAGACAGGTCACAGATATTTGACTTTAGCATTAGCATGAACCCCAGTAACACAATTTTCCTAATAAATTCATTTTACATTCAGAACATAACTGGATGAGTAAATGCTTTGTTTTAGAATACAAGTAGTTGATGTTCTTAACCATTAATTGAGTGATCTGAATACTCACATAGTTTAAAGGAAAATTTGAGTCCATTGGTTTCCTCTACCTGATATACAGCTTTCATTTCCCAGAAAATAATATATCTCTTCATAACTAGACATGTTCCTCAAAAACGCATTTAAATCTTCTCAGGTTTCAGTGAACCTAGGGCCAATGTCTCCTACTCACTAAAGGCTCTAAACAGTATGTTGTTATAAATAGCTGTATCTCATTGTCTTCACTTCAACCTAAGAGTTAAACTGTCACAATCATAATACCATGATTTGCACTGTTCTCAGAGCAATCATTATGCCGACTAGACATACATAAAGGTAACATAGGATAATAAAATGCCAATTCCCTACTTTCTCGATCCCCTACACCCTAGAAGTAGGTGTCTAACTTCTTAGGTTGGGGTAATTTGGGATACACCTAGAATACAAAACTTCAGAAATCAGATCATCTTCTAATTCTCAAATGTAATAGTCCAATTTTTTTTTTTCGAGATCTGTTATCAAACTTAGAGTGCCTGTATGACACTGTGTTTATAAGCTGGACATCAAGGCACATCTGTGTTTACATATATGCATGAAATATATAAATAAGTGCATTAGTTTAGAGATTCTGTTCTCAGTACGACATCTATGTGCAATGAAGAATGGTTAAAAAGCAGAATTTAATATTTTCTTGCTGTCGATAATTCATTTATTATCATTAGAGTTTATTGATACTAATTTTATTGATAATTATTTATTGATGCCAACAAAAGGAAAGTTAGTATAATCTAGAGCAGAAATTAAAATGACTAAGAGGACATCTGAAGTGCAAATAACAAAAGGCACAAAATGTGGAATTTTTCCAGGCATAAATAGATTCCTATATTTGAGGTAGTCACCTTAGACTCTATTTGTAGTCAGTGGAGATATGTTAGTACTTTCAAGTAAGGTTCGTCCCGTAATTACCACAGATAGGTAAAATATCTCAGGTGATTCATCTGTTTACTGTGAGTCTGAGGTGATTGGATCAGATGTAGATGTCAACACTGTAGACATCTAAATTTAGCTGATATGAATCACACCCAACAATTAGTTGAAAAAGCACCATATCTTCTACTATTTCTAGTATAAATGATAAGATATTATGTTAACATAACAGGATGTGGAAAGATTTGCTGTTCACTTAGGCTACCAGGGAGAAAAATGAGTAAGGAAAAAACAGGAGCACTACAGAGAAGGGAGTATTGGAAATATGTAATGCCTGGTATTACTCTTCACAGGTAAAAAAATGCAGGCACTATCAAATACTGAATCAGCAAAAAAATGTTTCCTGTGAGACATTTCATTCATTTCTAATCATGATGTTGATGCAATTAATGAATTAGTCAGCACAGCTGATGTTGATAAATCACCTCCTTGGGCAACAATCATCCTTTTAAGTGCCTATGGGTTGCTGACTGGGCAGCATCCCACTGCAAAATAAGGCCTGACAACTTTTCTGGAAAAGTTCCAACAAAGGTTGGATGCCTGAAGAATGTCGATATACTTTTTTGCCTGTCACAAAGATGTTTTCACAAAATTCTGAAAAAAAAACCAAACAAGCTGGGATTTGAGTACATTAGCAAGCACAAAAAAAACAAAAGACAGTGATGAGTCTTCAACTCTAGATTGTTTCCAGAGTCTGAGCATTTCCCAGCACTTGGGTTTCACAGAGTAGAGCCACCTCCTAAAAGTAGGTGCTTTTGACATTTCTTGCAAATGAAAACCAAACAGTATTTGCTGGTGAAGTAGAATGGTAGGTGGAGCTGACATTAGTGCTTTTTTTTCCCCACACAGCAGCTGGAGAGTAACGTTTTATTTTAGCTCATGGAAATGCTGACTTAATATCTATCTTTAACTTATTGGATTGAAATCAGTAACTCAAAGTACTTTAGCCACCAGCTTTGACTGTACTCTGGTAGAAGGACCAGGGCATTCTTTGCACTTCCTTTGGAAGTGATCCAAACCAATTTCAAAATACGGCTTATGTTTTGGTGTTGGCTTTAAGTGTTGCTTATGTATTTTACCTTATAAAAGCACTGATAAAATATTAAAAAATGCGTGATGAACTGGAAGCCATTAGTCCTCAGATGAACATTCTGAAAAAACATTAGACAAGGCAGACAGGCTTATATACAGCATCTCTAGTTCCAATGCATTCTTCTTTATTGTATACAAAGAAGAGATTTTTATTATTATTTTTTTTAATATTGACTTAATAGTACTGCCACCTTAGAATAAGACATTTGGAGATGTGAAACATAAAGACTTGAACTCTTATCCACAGACACAAGTTGAGCTCAGGTTTCTTATCTGTTTATAGGCTGTGTTGGCTTTGGCTGGGATAGAGTTAATTTTTTCCATAGTAGCTGGTATGGGGCTGTGGTTTGGATTTGTGCTGGAAACAGTGCTGATAACCCAGGGACGTTTTGGTTCCCGCTGAGCAGTGCTTGCCCAGAGCCAAGGGCTGTTCTGCTTCTGGATGTCATGCTCAGCAAGAAAATCTGGGGGAAGAAGAAGGAGGGGGGACGTTGGGAGTGCTGGCGTTTGTCTTCCCAAGGGAGTGTTGGGCGTGCTGGAGCCCTGCTGTCCTGGAGATGGCTGAACTCCTGTATAAAGCAATCATGTGTTGGTTAACGTAAGTATAAATCAGATCTAATAAGCTACTATGCCACACTCTGGCATGATATTCAATAAGCTTTCACCAGCTGGACAGGCATCAGTGAGGAGGGAAGGGTCAGTGCCTGCAGCTAATGGGAGCCATCCTCAGGGGTGTGGAGCTTCCACCTTCCTCCTGTTGATGGCTTCAATGGTTTGACCCCAACCCAGTAATTCCTGACTGCCTGGCCCAGTGAGCCACCCCAGCCACGGGCAGTTGATGGTAAAAAGAAACAGGGCTAGGGAGTAGCGAGCAAAGTCTAGGAGTTGTACTTGGTAGCTGCACATAACTCTTAAACAAAATAGCACATATAAACACAGCACTGCTCATCATATTGGGAGTGGTAGTATGTCCAGAGCTCAGAACTGGCTTGTTGATAAGGCATGGATTGCACACTAATCAGAACTAGAGAGTCAGACAGTAATTCCAGTGCTAGATGTCCAGACCAAAAGGGAAATAGAACAAGGAAACACCATGTTTGTGATGAGACACTACCACCGTGGCTCTCTGTTTGTAAATGTGTGATTAATGTAACTTCTTCCTCTGCTGGGAATTTTGCTCATGAACTTTTCTTGGAGAGAAATGGTAGTGCAACAGTGTCATCGCTCCAAAAGGTGAGAGGCCACCCTGTGCGTCCACTACGGTTGGTGAAACCATACGTCATATATGAGGATACAGCAATGAATCTCTCGTGGCCTTGCAAGGTATTTGTTAGCAGATTGGAGAGCTGAAATGCTCTCAAACTGGGTTTGCTAAAACAGAGCGTGAAGAAGTCCTAGTAGACCCAATAAAGTAGTCCTTGCCCTCATCCCCCACTGTTTTTGCTGTCTTTTTTCCTTCCAGTGTTCACAGTCCACTTCAAAGATCGACGGATGAGCAGGGATAGGCTGAGGATGGGGATGCTCCTCAACCCCCCCCCCCCCCCCCCCCCGCAAGAAAAGTATAGCTGCAGTCTATAAAACTTCTCTTTTTTTTCCCCACCTAATTTGTGTGGTGGTCTATTAATTTTTCCACAGTGACATACACTTCAGTAAGCCACTTAGACTCAGTGTATTTCTATCCCCAAAGCTGTCGCATTTAATGGGAAATAATTCATTTCATTCCAGACAGCCACACCAAATGGAAGTAAACTACCCAACATGCTTGCTGCTAAGTTTTTCATCTCAGTGTATTGATTTTAAAGCTTGTACCGATTTCTCCCAAATTAACCTTTTATTTTCTTGAGTTATATAAATAAATAATGTGAAGGAAAGCAAGTGAAACTGAAGAGAGAAAAATCAACAGCGCTGCTTTGAGATCCTGAGCAAACCACTCTGAGCTTTCTTCAAGGAAAAACACTTCTATGTCTCTCATCTCATTTTGCTGTTAGATGTGTCAGTTTTACTGATTCCAGTAATATTAACCTGATCAAAATTTAACACGGATAAATAGAGAAATCACATACATAATACATAAAATAAAAATACACGCGCTACTCTGCTGGAAATCTTTTATTTTGATATAATTCTCTGATATTCCTTAAGATGCTCATTACAAATGCAAAACGGATAAAGAATTTATGATCAAAACTCCAAACCTTGCCTCCTGTGTCTTCTGATATTCCCTTAAAGAACTGATTAGCAACACTTTATCTCGAAATAGTCACTGAAATGTAAACAATCTCTTCAGTGTTGTGTCCAGGTGGTGCTGCAAATTCTAGCTCTGACAGAAACGGAGATTGCAATCAGAAATGTTCTATGGCATGCCTGTTAGGAAAAAAACCCGTCAAATACTCTGGCAAAATTATCTAACCTCTTACGTTTAACTCAGTGGTGGATCCAAAGTTTCTGCCATTTCTTATAGAACTCCAAGGTCCCTTATCTTGCCTTTTCCCATAAAAGAGCTGCAGTGTCAGCTGTCAGCATCCTTTTTCTCTTTCTTTGAAGCGAGTTGTGTTACTGCGGGGCAGTGTGGTGCCTGACCCCAGATGGCCTGTATTGCCCTATGAAGACATGGCTTAGTAGAGAAGTGGGTAGGCAGTTTAATAGCTGTCAGTGTATCGGCAGAAGATACTGGGCTGTTTGAAAGGCAAGCTCCCTCCCACACCATCCAACCTTGGTTTTCTTCACAATGATATGGAGAAAAGGTGCAACCTGGGAGGGCAGAGAGAGAAGAGCATTTGAAATCTTGAAGTGTTTAGTGATAATTTTGAGAGGGAGCAAGAGTTCAAGAAGAAAGTCGAGGTAGAAAAAAACTGGGATTTACTTGACTGGCCAAGAATCTCTCACATTTTTTTATTTTTGCTCTCCAATTTTTTCCCGCTTGTTTGTGCCATCTCTCAGTTCTCTCTCATTCTTATAATTATTCCCCTGTAGAGTCTGCAGCACTTTGCAGAATAGGGTTGGATACATATTATTTTACCCTTTGGCTAATGTTCTGAAAACTTCTTTGCTTCTGGCTCCACTTCAGGGCTTACAATCCCCATTTCCATTCTTATTTCTGGGGTCATTTCCAGACTTGCAACCACACTTCTGTTTACATGGTTATACTCATTATCCTAAGTGGGATCATGACTCTTTGTGTTTGAGAATCCCTGTTCTAGGAACTGCTGCAATATAAAGGATAAGTAATAATGAGGTGAAAAAAAAGGAAAGGAGAAAAATATTCTTGAGAAAAGCAAGGTCATATAAGAACAGAGAGAGGAAAGTGACCAAAAGAACAGAAAATGCAAGGAACATGAGCAAAAAAGAAAAATGAGATAGAAATTATATGGAGGAGGTGACATAGCATTTCTAAGAGTGCTTTGAAAATGTGTCTCATAATGTAAAATCCTTTCTAATTAGTTTCCAAAACAAAGAATTGCATATCGGCATCCATTAATATAAAGCTTCTTTCATATTATTTACATAGAAATGAACTGCATTACCTTGAATGAGTTTGATTTTTGCTCTGAAAATTGCTTTTTCCATAATAAAAAATGCCTGTAATCCATCTTAACTCTATATCACATCACTTTTAAGAAGAAATATTGTGAGTTTCATTCACCCTTTAGCTGACACATACTTGATCAGAATGTTTAGAGTGTGTTTCTGATTCTGATCAATGTCTAAATTCCCCCCTAAATGTGAGCCCCTACTGAATGCCTCCACGTTCTCAATCACCTTTAAATACTGTTAAATGATAACTATACCTGAAAAAACCCAATCATGTCAGCTTTCAGACATTTTTATTTGTTACTATGCAGAGTCAATTAACATATTAAATTAATGCAAAAAAAATCTGAAATACTTCCAATGAAAAAGATTACTGCAGGTATGTCAGGATTGAATTTGGTGGTAAAAATCATGTTAGAATGACAATAGAAAAGAAGCCGACACATTAATGATTTCTGCTATTACGAGATTTAATGGCTTCTTAGCAACACACGTTCTGTTTCAAACCCATAGATAGTGGCTGTATAGAAGCAGAAAGTAATAATAAATAATAAAAAATAGATCCCTTTCTCCTACCAATTCTGGTAACTCAATCAATAACAACTGAAAATAAGAAATCTTTAAAATATTGCCTATGCAGTTAACACAGTTTCACTCCAACAAAATACAAATCTCTTCCTGAAAAGGAAGAATCTTTAATTTCCTCAGATATCCTGAAAGAAATAGCCCCTCAGCATCTTAATCTGCACCCTGTAAAAAAGTATGCTGGTGCCTTTGTCTTGTTCATATGCATTTCATGCTGGACAGTGTGTTAGTTCTAAAAGCTGACATTCAGTATCCTAGATTGACTTTCTCTCAGAACCTGAATGTTCAAAGACCATGAAAAGGACTAAAAGGATCCCATCAATGGTGTACAGTAGAATTTCTAAATGAACTGTGGTGACTGTTCTCCTGCCAGGACTAAATAACCCTCCAAAAGTGCGTGTGGGTGAGATTTTAAACTGCTTTTTTTGCAAAGGAAGAGCTAGCTAAGGCATTAGAAGGAAATGCTAACTGAAGGAAATCTTGCCACATCTTCCAAAGTTAGCTGAGCCAGTGTGAACCCTCTAAGTAGCCCTACGCTTTATTTAAGGAAGGCACAAGCAAAACAGCAGGGGAGCAAAAGCTGATGCTATGAATAAACCTGACATTCCTGCAAGCAGTTACAACAAAGTGCTATTCCATCCTCTGCTAATTCTATTAACAGCTGCCGGCCAGCTCGTGAGTCTGGCCCCATCCCCTGTTTAGCAGCCTGGGAAGGGAAATCCGCCTGCCCCTGGTACGCACTGACCTACGGAGTCGGATCCTAAATGCTAAGACTATTAGACAGGAAGCAAAAGGCTGAGATAATACGCAAAGATATAGCATTTTGTTTACGCTGAGAAAAGCTGGTCCCATTCTACGTGCTGCTTCAGTTAGCAAAGCAGCTGAGATCATGATAAAAGCCCTGTCCAGCCTGCAAATGAGACTTCCCAGATTAAGAGGTGAAAAATATCTTGTCCAAGCCAAGGATGATAATTAACAATTCTAGTCAATGTATTGCAATAAGCATGATTTACAACATGATGTGCAGCTCTCTCCATCTTCAGGTATTCAGATACTAAGTAATTAATTCTCCTGGCAATCCTTTGAACTAGACAAACAGCTCCATGCTACGTATAGGGACGCAGAAATAGGGTGTGATCCGCCAGACACAAGTGACTGAGGTTTTGTAGTTTAAGAAGTTACTGGTCCCCTCATCTCAGAAGAGATAATTTTCTTTGAGCACATTCCTCATCCATCACAAGCCATATAGTTTAGCTCTAACTCTCATGAAGCTAAGACGATAAACTGCCGAATGTGTTGGATTCGCAATGCCAATGAGCACATCTTAACCAGGATAATAATTTCCACTTGAGGGACACTAAGTTCCAGAAATAGTTCTAACCTGATGCTTTAAATTGGTTGTGTATAACCTATATCAGATCTTAGTGGTAAAAATAAGAATTCATATCTGCTGTCCTTCCCTTTCATTATGAGACCATTTAAACCACAAGTGTAGTTTTAGAAATAGAAATAGAAATACACAAACACACACACACACATAATCTCAATACAAACCAAAGCAATTCAGAGCTAAATGCTGTTCAAATGCATATACATCAAACACTAAGAAAGTTTCCAGAAAGGCTTAGAAATTATGAGTTATGCAAGGGTATGGAGTATGCAGTAGGAAATTAAAAATCACACATAATTTCTATTGCACAGTGTGTATCTCCATATTTACAAAAAAGGGCACTGCGCCTTGCAGCCCTAGCTCATACAAAGCCAACTGTTTAATTTGGGGTTAAGCACTGTTGATTTAAAACTAAGAATGTGTTAAAGTACTTTCCTTTCCAGAGCTGAAATAACAGTGTCTTTGTTATTTCAGCCTACAAGTGCAAAATCTCAGAGGTTAGTAATCTCTTCTGTTATCTTGTTATACCTTTCAAAACAAGCTCCCAGACTGGTTCAGTGGCTAAACAGAGCAATGGCACTTTGGGTATTACTCTGGGAAGTGGTGTTGATACACAAAAATTATACGTACCTGTGTTGTGATCAGAATCGGTACTGACCTATATAACACCTCAGCATTGCGCTAGTGGTGACGGTTCCCCTGCAGCTAATTTATTTGGAAATAAGCACAAAGAGAAGCTTGGCGTTCCTCGGTGTTTTGCCTGAGACAGAGCGTATTACTCATCTGTTCTAAGAACGTTCTCGTTCAGAATAACCCCAAATACATTCTTGATAATTTGTCCTCTGATTCAGCTGAGCAGAAGAAATCTGCCACATTTAACCTACATTTGGCTACGCTTCAACTGCAAGTGAAGTGAAACTTAGGTATTCTTTATCCAACCCACAGGGGTAATTTAAGTTTCAATTAACAGATGCTAGTATGTGACTTTGAGAACATTAGGAACTATTAGGCTACAGATGAAGAAATAATGACCAAGTTTCATAACAGCTTTAAATACAAAGGAATATTATGTTAAATGTATGGTTTTGATCTGTATCGCAAGACACTTGCAAGTAATTTATTTGAAGATACAAATTATATGTTGCGATATGTGTTCATCTACATTTTTAGTTATATATTAAAAGCAAAACCCCCAAAACCTGCAGTTACTTGCACAAAGTCACAATTGCATTAGTAAGGTGCAGAATATGCAATCTTTTTTTTTCTGCTTACAGATACAGGGAATAATTTTTAAGTGCTTTATACTACTGAATGAATACCTTCTAATATTTTTTTCTTTGAGGAAGGAATGCCTTCTTCTCACTGTTGTAGACATGAGAGACCAATGATCTGAAAGAAATTTAAGAATATCTAAGTCTAACTGTGGAAAAAATCATGTTGACTACACTTGACTATCCAGATATGCAAAGAATGGATGCTCAAGAATCTTGTTGAGACAGAAGCTAAAGGATCTAATGACAGAAAATTTATCTGTCATAAAGCCCATTTACTTTAGATACTTCTGTGATCCATCACCGTTTTATCTGAGCACCTCACAAAACTTAATCACTTTGGTGCCCACTCAGATTTGAGATACTTCAGCCACATTCGTGCAACACTGTGTTTAGAGAAGGGTCTATTAGTGGAGGCACATCAATGGGGCTATATTGTTCCAAAGCCCAGAGTCATTGCTGCTGGACTCATTTCAGGATTTGTCGATCGTCCCCATGATCAAATGGCAACCACATATTTAACTTTGCACTAGAGACTTTGCCACCCATTAACAGGAAAAAATAAAAAAATTCTATCCATGTATAACTACCTTTGATATATTTTCTACTGCCAAAGCCTCGTGATGTCTTGCTATCTACCTGTAGGCTTAGACCTTTTTAAGTAATACCACTAAAATGCTTTTCGGTATTTTAATTAATACTGCCTGTCAGGTTTGGTGACCCACTGATGTGTTTTGCTCTCTGCTTGATGGACAAATGTTACCTAAGGAAGGTAGTGTAAGTTGTTCTATCAACACTGTTTCATTAAATAAAATAATTTGAAGGGGTTGTCAATGTCCTGATGCCTGGACAGCTATCATTTCTGCTTTCCATAATTTTCTGCTATGAATAGGTGAAAGACTCATTAAATTAAAAATTTGCCAAAAGACATCCAACACATTCCAGACACTGGAAAATATAAAAAGTTTTATGGAGTAATTATAGATTCTCCAACCTCTGGAACAGGAGGTCCTGATTCTCTTTTCACTTGTGCTGACGTATTTAAGAAACAGTTTAATTTTAAGGGAATTTAATTAAGCAGTAATAAAAACAGAGGAGACTCTGGCACAAGTTTTCCAGTTCCTTCTCTAGCCTATATACTTTCCTCTTGACTTTAAGACACGCAATATAGCTTACAATGTATCGATTCCTAAGACCTAAGGCTATCTGGAAAACAAACCTGTTATTTCTTGACTAATTTTGAAGTTTCTTTTCATTCCACCTCAGAACAAAGCGGAGTTCTTTTTTAATTTTCTAAAAAGACGGCACAGAGAGTGGGAAAAAGATATGCATACAGCAGACTTGTTATTCTGAGATAATAAGGAGCCTTTCACTGAAAACTCCTCTTCCGAAGCAAGCAGTATGGATTAATAGCATCAGTTTGTTGAATAAGTCTTTGTCTCTCCATGAACATTTTAACTCTGGACCTGTAGCTGGTTTTGATTCATTGTCATTTGCCAGCACACATTTGTCAAAGAGGGCTCAGTGAGGTTTTAAACTCTTCAAACTTCCCTCATACCCAAAAGAACTTAATCACATTACAAAAGCCTTTAAGTAAGTATAATGGTAGCTTGCTCCTTAAATATCTGGTCTCTACAGAATGATGAGAAGGTAATTGTTTATTTTGAATTATTATTGTAGTTACATATTATAGTGTTAGATCTATATCCACAGCTTTTTTTTTTTTGCTATTCTACATATAAATCCTTGGAGCTTTTGTTGCATTTCACTCTGGTTTCTTCCCCATATATATATTCATTGGTTGTTTTGAAACATTTTGCTGCAGCAAAATAATACTCTTTTACTTCAGTTCATGAATGAGATTCTATCAGTGATGTTAAAAGGCCTGAAAACTAATTTCATGGAGGAAACCCGTGCTATTCAGAAATGTCTCCTTTAGAAAAGCTTTGTGGCTAAGCATATCTAGAAGAGCTATCCCTTCTGCTGGGAGCCGGTGTCACGCCAGCGTGCAGTGTTTACACGTGCTGCTCCGGCTCTTATGCAATGGCCTTGGGCAGGTTTAGAAGGAGAAAATTCAGAAGACATGTAGCCACTGTCTATTAGTTTGGTCTTTTCAGATTTGTGGCAATTAAGCACAAAAATATTTGAAAAACATCCCAAGTTTGTTTTAGAATACCAATATTTAGAGTTGAGCAGTTGAGTTCAATGAAGTTAACACCTTATGAAATTTTTTTAAGGCTTCTTTTACGGCTGCACAAGAGAAGGTCTCCATACAGGGAGGAAGGTACAGTATATCACAGCTAACAGTGACTCAGCACTACTTTTTAAATAAACTTTCCACTTCTAAAAATATAAATTTCTAAATGGCATTTAAGAGATATAGAATATGATGCAGTCTGTTGATTCCCTCCCCTGCATTGGCACTGTTCATTTGTGAAGTGGTTGGTTTTTCATGTGAGAAATGCAAAACATTTGTAAGGATTTGCTTGTATTTATAAGCAAATAAGTGATAAGGAATTAATTATCCATTTTCTGATTTATTTTTGCCTGAATGACCACACCGGATTTGCCTGTGACTGCCTTAAAAATTTACTAAGAAGCAAAACATCTCCTTTTAATGTATAGAGATTTCCCTTTTGAGTCTCATTTACCATCTCTTGCAGCAAGACCAGAAAAGTCAGAACACAGAGAAAATAGAAAGGGAAGTATTTTTTCACTGTTTTTGTTACACTTTTTAATTCATGCTTAAGTGAAAGTGCCGCTGGGCTCCAATGAGATACTACTACTATTCATTTTGGTAGAAAAAAAAATGTTATGTTGTCATTTTAAAGATGGATGAATGCCTAGACTGGAAGATTGATATGTCTGAGCCTTCATGTTAGAGAAAATGACGGCCTAATGGTAGTTCCACCCCCACCCCAAATTGTATAATCCACCCCAAATTGTATGATCTGAATAGTACACGTCGTACCTCCTAGACTCAGGCTGCAGGTCTTTAAGTACTCTAATACACATACAGCTTTTAAAAGTTGAGCTTGAGAGCCAAGAAGGGGGAGGGGGGAGTTTAAACCAGCATCCACTGAGATATTTGATGCTATGCTGTAGCCCTCTTTAGGTAAATTCAGTGATTCAGTGAGAGTAAGGCATCCAGAAAAGTACCAGTTAAACCTGTAATTGTAATTATCAAACAGTAAGCGTAGAGAGAAAAAGAATGGAAAGGGGAGATATGTACCTGCATGATGATATGAATCTAATTGCAAATTTCCCAGAAAGAATGAATGCTTATTTTTCAATATGCTGCTGCTTATGCATCTTTATTCATATTTCGACAATAACTTACAAGCCGCAAAATTACCGAACCCAAACTCTTTGTTCCACAGTCAACTTTGGTTCAAAGTTTGGTTCAAACACTAGTATCAGAAAATACTTTAAAAATCCTATATAGTCTTTTACTGATGTTTATAGATTTATCAGCTAGCTTGGACACAAAGGCTTACAGTCTGAGATATGCTTTGATTAGAGGATGAATGTAATGTTTGAGGGGGAGAATGGGTATTAGCAGCCTTATTTAAAGGGCAGAATTTATATATTACATCAAATCCATGTAGTAATTGATCACTTGAAATATAGCCTTTTAAATAAAGTGTTAAGATGCCTCTCAACCCTTCCATCTAGAATGCCTTCTAGGAAAATATGGAAACAAAACAAAACTAGTGAAGCAATTCTATTGAATCAAAAAAAGATCTGGAATAACACAGCATCTAAAGGGCAATCAAATGAAAGCAAAAAACCTTCTGATATACTCATGGTAATTTCGATTTGTTTTGGGAGTAAATGTGTAATTCAGGGTATTTTTAAACTTCATAAGGGAACAAGCAAGCTCTTTCTGTTCCATTGATTTAGAAATGAAAAAAAAACCCAAACCCCAAAAAAGTACAAAGACTTAAAAAAGAATCTTGATGTTAAAAATGGAGATTTCCCAAATAAATAACTATCATTTCCCATTTTCCAACTGTAAAGACTGCAATTTATATATGTTCTGTGTATCTCCACAGCTTCTCTCTGGCACTTCAAATGGACACGGCGGATGCAGTTCATCTCCTTTCCAACCATCAACATCCACAACCATGTGCCCTTCTGGAAGAGGACAGAGGTGCTTCTCCATCATGGTGTGATCCCAGCCCTCTACCTCCTCTTTCGCACTTTTAATGCATCTGCTTGTCACTATGGCACACTGTGGAATTGGCAATAAGCCATCAGAGAATGCCACTGTATGACCTGGAAGTTATCAGCCAACCTGTTTGTACACACATTTAATATTAATATTGCTGTTAGTGATCCTACAGCCAACTCTTCTGGCATTTGTAGTAAATATTGAGCATCTCTCTTCTGAGAATAATCATCTGGGTCGCTCTATACATTTGTTCTCGTAGTTCCCAAGCCATTAGTTGAAGTACCATCAAGGTCATGATTGCCAGTAGGTGATCTAACACTTGAAAATCTGGTTTGTATCTAAATAAATATATGGAAATTATTAAGATATACTTGTCTGTACTAAATTTTATAGGTTTATCTTTTTATATGCACACAAATTAATAATCTCTCTGCTATAAATTGGGAGAGGTATCACTTGTTTATTTAACTTCAGATGAATGGAAGTTTTCTGAAAGACTGAATACAACAAAAAGGTCCTTTTCTTCATGCTGTGATCCAGTGGATGATTTATTCTTTTATTGTTTGGAATTCCAATGGAAGTTACTGGCATAAGTACCTGAAAGACCTACAATAGATCAAGACCTTTTAAAATTACAATTGTATGATGGCAAAACTCCCTAAACAAATATTTACTATGTGTGTGGTCATTAGAAACACAGGCAAAATAACAAACAACAAAAAAAACTTTTCATTTCATGCAACTTGTATAAGATATATTAGCAAAACACCACCTTTGACATTATAACTTCTGTCTTTGTAAAGGACAAGGGCTCATAACTTAATTGTAAAATCATATATGTGCAAGCAAATTTTTCTGGTATAAGCCTGGACTTAGAGCTCAGCCTTGAAAATTCCTACACACATGAGGAACTGTATCCTAGTGTTCATACTGCTGAACACAGTATGACTGATTTTTTTTCCTGAGTGAAATTTTGGTGGAATCAAGCTTCGGTGCTTTTTTAATTATATCAGTATCTTAACCTGGGGAGAAGGGTGAAAAATAAATTCAATTCTAGTAAGTAATTTTGTTACTGGCACAAGTTATATATTTCAGTAAAAAAATTCCTCAGATACAAATCAAAGAAAGAAAACAGAACTAGATGAAACAGGCAGACGCATGTTTTTCTAAGGTTAATACTTAGGTATTTTAAATAAATGACCTACCTATTATTCCTGAGCCTTTGAGGTTGTCTCAGGCAGTATCTGACCCCCAGAGTGATCACATGGATGACTCTGCCCTACTAAATTTTAAGCACTGGAATCTACCACTGCAACTCTAACCAAGTAGCATTTTTAATACCCTCTAGCCAGTCAGTGTACCGGGAGGCTACTCAAAAGCAGTAACAACAATGGGGAAGTTACAAGTGGCAACAATTTCCATTTTTTCTGGAAGTAAACATGGAAAATAATTACAAAAGTGTTTTTATGTTCTGATTGTGTCCATGTTCACTCTTTTTATTGTTACATAGTTGTTAATGGGTGAAATGAGATAATAATTTTACCTTATTGAGAATGCATCTTTCATGGATGGAAGGTGGACTTCTTTTATCTTTTACTTTGTATAAAATCCTATTTCTTGATGAATAATTTTACGAGCTTGTCATAGTTGATCTTTGTTTTCATTTTCTTTTATTGGAGACCTCAGCAATGTAGATCCTAATTTGTATTGCATTATATATAATTAATGTTTCAAAGCTGTGAAGTGCATTGACTTCTAATAGTATGTTACCTATTAAATGACATTTTGTGAATATTCTTAGCACAACTATGATTAGGCAAATATACTCTACAATGTCACTATGTCCAATATAAACCTACAAAATAGTCCAATGAAAGCCAGAATTACTACTCTCCTTTGCTCATCCTCTTTGTCCCTTAGTAATGCAGAAGCTTCCTGATTCTTTTAACAAATTAACATGCCAGCTGTATTACCTTATGTAAATGTAGCAGAAAAAAAGGAGAAGAAAAAGAGTTAATGCGTATGAATGTGGAGGAGGAGGGAATGATAATACCAAAACTATGTGAACTGAAATTGGCTGCATACTTATACCAAGTGACATAGAGAAAAGGCCAGAAAGCCTAACCTCTTAACCTCTGGTGCTTGGAGATTAATGTGAAACAAGTGGTACATCTCTGTAGATCTGTGGGCATCTGCTCTCTGCGTACCCCATTTGTCTCCCTCTGCCTGGGAAAGGACAGTTGGCTCTGTGGCTACAGTGGTTTCCAGTCCATACGATGTTCAACAGCAGGCAAGAGTTCAAAATCACTGCATTTGACTCTGGTGTTCTGACTGTATTGCACTGCCATGGCACAGGAACCGCAGGCACAACAGAGATGTTTGAAATCCTTAATACGTGCAGTGGGACAGAGTCCTGAGTGTTATGGCAGCTGAGATATTCCTGAGAGAGAGAAAAAAAATAAAAAGCATCGGTTTACCTTGTTAAAATCATCAATAAAAAGTGAATGCTGCAAGAGGAGAAAAAAAAAAAAAAAAAAAGAAAAACAATCGGTTGATGTGTTTGGCAAAAAATAACTAAAATGTTGAACTATTCCACAACAAATAAACAACGATGTATTGTATTTTATTATTCAGGAAAAAAGTCAGTGTATGTAGTAGTGAGACTGAACTTTGAATCGGTTTGCCAGTGTTATCCAATGTGAACAGGTTAGACAATCCCTGAGATGATTTTTTACCTTTGGTTGATTTAAAGTCCTGAGCTGACATTTCGAGTATTTAATGTGTTCTGGCTTCTAAGCACAAATAGTACCACAGATGTTAACATATCAGTCAGGCATGTTTTTAGGTGTTTTATTGGATCAAAACCTCATGTTCTGTGGCTCAGTCAAGAAATTTCACCAGTTTCCTTTGAAGCACGTTCGACAATGTTATTCAGTGACAAACCTTTTTTTGCTCTGAGAGCTATCCAAACCAACCTTTCTTTTTGAATTACCATGAAGATGAGTTATTTTCTGTTTGTCTGAGGGTTCAGTTGCTCACTGCACAGTTATGCTGCCAGGGCAGAGCAAATGGGACATTTAACATCCTGACCTCTTCAAAAGGATCCCTTTAAGAATGCGGAGTTTTAAATGGATGGCAGTTTTGTTCATATAGGGTCTCTGCTTTGAGTGCTGCTTTTGCGTACTGGAATCCTCCAGACCCTCATCTCTGAGGAGAACTCACAGAAGCAAACGCTGGCCTCTTAAGGCTAATTTCCCTGGATTTCTTCTTTAAGCAAGGGGGAAAGATATGTCTTCCAGAGGACAATTCATAGTGGTTGATTTAGACACCTCCTCTGAATCACTCTTCCAAGGACCTCTCCTTGTCCGTGGATTACCGAGGAAGCCAAGGGAGATTAGCCTCATGGGGCCAGTTAGTCTTTATGATTACTGCCTGTAGCCTTATATTTTATCTATATATCATGAATCACAGCTGAGCCGGTGTTGCCAGGTGATAAGACTTGGACCATTAGTTCAGAAGACAGTAAAATACTTCTACTTCGGATCACTTTCTTGGCACCGTTTGATGAACGACTGCTAAATAAACAAATACACATTTCCTCTATTAAAATAAATATACATTTTGTTACTGTTTACTCAGAAATTATAGTAATATACATTCTATGTCACATATTTACAGTCCTGCCTACCCACGCAGAGTATGCTAATAATGTAAAACTACCGAAAACATACAATTTTGAATTACAGCCACAAGCATGAAGGCAGTAGTCTTTGCTATTATTGAAAAGGCATGAAGATTTGGAGCAGAGTCAAAAGCTCCAAGTGGCTTATCAACTTCAGAATGGGAGAAGAAGAAGCTTGCAATAATGACAAGTAAAATAATGGGTCTGGAATAAGCAGTACTATAGGAGGAGCATATCAGTTATTCTGTTATTTTAAACCTAGACAGTTTATCAAAATTATACATATATTACATATGTCGTATTTTCCCCGAAGCTTCAGCTTTAAACAAGGGTGAAAAAAATAACTCATTTCAAAGGGGCAATTCATAGCTGTTAAACCAGACACCTTTTCTGAAACACTCTTCCCCAAAAAACTGATTACTGAAGAAGCCCATGCGTGGTAATTGCACATGTATTATATATGTAGCATTTTCTGTTTTCAGGTAGGTGTTTCATATGGATCCAATGAAAAAGACCTACATGTACATTGTTTTGAATATAATTAATTAGACTACATTTTCCAAAACAAAATCAATATAATAGATACAAAGTATAATTTATATACAGAATAATCTACCTTCTATCAGTTAGAAAAAATAATAATGGAAAATTCCCTTCTCATGTATAAGAGCCTGATTCAACAACACATTTCTAATGTCAAATTGAAGAGCAACTGTGAGAATTTGTACTGACTGTTTTGCCTTACCCTGTAATGACAGGTGCTCACTTTGAAACAAAATCACAATAAAAAAACCCACAACAAACACACCACTTTCTTCCTCAGTCTGTGTACACCTGCATAACAGTTAGCAGTGTGAATTCATTGCTCAAAGACATATTAAGCTTTATCTACCCAGTTTAAGCACCATTATTAGCTTGGTCATGGGATTTTGCATTCCAGCATGGGCCGGAAAAGTGAAGAGGAAACTTTGGCCCTGCACTTGCATTACACTTCACATTACCATGGCTGTATTATGGGTGTCCCAATAAGGTGGTTTTACCTGAAACTAAAAAATATCCTGTCCATAAAAGTACATGTGCTGAGAACCTCACAGCAGTCAGTGAATATAAGAAATCTACATTCAACTAGAATATCTATTTTTCATAGCATTTGTTTAATCTAAGTATATAAACATTATAAAAGAATCGTTTCCTTGCTATTTGTCACTAGCCCTACGAAAATAAAATAATGAGCTTACTCTAATCCTGCCAACCTACAGAACCAATGGAAGGAAAACCAAAAAAAAGCAAAACCAAACAAGTAAACAAACCCCCCTTTGGCTCTTACAAACTCTTGGAAAATACAGGGTTTCATGCTGTGATACTGATAGAATATCTTTATTTTTAGATGTTGTGTTGTAGCAACAAGCCACAAACGTGAAAAATATTTCTCCTATTTGGATACCTGCAGGTTTGATTTGGATAGCTAGTGACACAGGTCAGGCAATGTTGTCAACCAGGGTCATGCTGCCCAGTCAGCTGGTCTCATTCTTACCCTGGTAAACTCAAGAAATAAGAACCAGTACAGACCATACTGTATGGTGATGGAAATAATTTCTAATGGACTGTAGCTACAAGGTATTGCAGAAACATGTACATCATTCACCACTAGAAATGTATCTTTTTTTTTTTTTTTTTCCTCAGAGCAAACAGTGTCCTTTAATGAGAATGGCCACATTCACCTTGATCTCCCCATACTCCATACATCACACTGCTGTGATATTAATTTGATACCAGAAAGTATCAGCACATTGAAAAACAGTGTCTGAAAATGACAAAAAAAAAAAAAAAAGTATTCTTACCTGCAGGAAAGATCAAATGTCATAGCTCATCCTTTGCATATGAGATATTCATGAAAAGGAAGACTTTGTTGTTTCTTATTTTTTATGCAAAGCAAGTACCAAAAAAATCACGTTCTGTACAAATTGAACTAATATGAGCAAACTGGCTAGAATTACATTTGCAAAGCATCCAGCTAAAGTGTTTGCATTGTCACATTGATTAATGTCCAACATCTGTGCCAAGCAGGCTGTAAAACTCTCTTTTGTTCAAGTCCAGTTGATATGCTGATGTTCAGGATAAGAAAATAGGTGCCATCTTATTGCCTGAAGCGTAGCTTTATCCATGGTCACTTGAATTAGAGTTTATTTCCCCACAGACTCTGGAAGTTGATGATAATGTTCCATATCACAATTCCACATCGAACTTCACAAGTGGGAGTAGTAAAAACATTTTGTCTTCAACATGAGCTGGTAGCTTGACCTTTATTTAAGATGAAATTTACAGGAATGACCTTAGTAGTTTGGGATTTCACTTTATCCCCACAGCTTCTGTGCATATTTTAAAATCTAACTAGTTCATTCCTTGTTTTGTCGTAGCTTGAAACTCTATAGGAAAATTGATTTACTTAAACATAAGCAAAAGGTAAACAAATTATTTGAAGTAATTACAATGATAAGAGTTTTAAATCACAAATTATAGAGAATGTGGTTAAATTCAATGGTCAGCTCTGTAGGATGTAATTGAGTGAGTTATACAACCTTGTTTTAAGTTCCAGAAGTTTGCAAATTATTTAAAACTAAATGAAATAAAATTACAATTCATATTTCCTTCTAAACACTAATATCCTTTGCAATGAATGTAAGTGTAATATTAGCCTAGCTTTTAAATTATCAGATGTGCTGTTTGGTAAATGATTAATAATTAATTTTCATATTAATTTACCTGTACTTCAGAAGTACAGACATTCCACCTGTGCATACAAAGAAAAGGTTTGTCTGTAAGAGAAAACTTCATTAAAAATAAGAGGACGGTTTTGCTTTTAAGTCCTCTTTTTCAAATTAAGACTGAATTTCCTTGGAATCTGCCAAGTACTTGTAGATCTAGTTTATTTGCTTTTGAATCTTTGTTAATACCAATGAGAGAAACCTGCTGAATCATCTCCTCTTCTGTTTGCATTTGGATTTCTGCAGAATTAAATCCTGACCCTGCAAAAATTTCTAAGTTTAACAAAAGTGGGCACACTGACATCAGTGGGACCAGTCACTCAGAAAGCCAAGCATGTGCATAAACATCCGTAGATTCAAAGCTGTAAAAGGTCAAAATCAATCCCTCTCTAATTTGTCAGCACTGTGCCTAGCAGACCATCAAACACCCAGAGAAAACAACATACCGTGTGATGCTGAAAAAACAGACAAGGGTGATTGCAGAATGTTTTAAGACCCTATACAAAAAAAAAAATTATATTCAGAGCAAAAAAAAATTATTTGAGAATAAACAATGTATGCAGTAATATGCTTGAAGAGTCAAGAAGTAACGCTTTATTTAGATAACATCATGAATTTTACAGGAGTGTTGTTTTTCTTGATCATATGAACTTCTTCCATGCTGGATGGTATGAATTAATAATATTAATTAATAATACCTCTGAAGAGCACACTTTTTTTCCTTTGTGCTAGATTGCACAGGAGTGAGACATTCCTAAAAACATAGTGCGCTCCAAGTTATGCAGCTTCAGTCTCATGATATATTGACAGTGTGTATGGAATAGCTTTGAGTAATAAAATTTAGAAATTAGCTGCAAATAGTCTTCATAGTACTTTATTTGGCAAGTGATTCCACTTCTCACCTTGAAAAAAACCCAAACCAAACTTGTAATTTTACTTGTAAAAGGACACCATTCAGTTCAGCCCTATAACCCTTCTTTGCCTAAATTTGCATCGGTAATATACAAAAGCATTACCAAATACTTTCTTTTTTTATTATTTATGATTTTTATGAGACCCTGTGCTGCATTTAAAATTAAGTCAAACCTCAAGGGTGGAATGTTAAACCAAACACAGACATTAAAGGTATTTCCCTTTAATGATAATTAAATACCTAACATTGTGGGATATCAGGGTCATTAATTTCACATAACCAATTCTGGAGCGGTTACACCTGTACAATTAATTGCTGTTGTTGTTGTCCTAAATATTTCCAACTATGCTATCAGCTACGGGCAGCTTCATTAGGTTGTTACAGCATTCTGTATCATTAATGACCGCTTGGACGTATAGTCCTGAGACCTCTGGCACCATCCTGTGCCTGTCTACTTGCAATGCCTCCGCTATTCTACAGACTGGCTCCTCCGCTACGCTCTCGAGATGGTTCACTTTCACATACAACTTTATTCTAGGCTTTGACTCCGGTTTCATTCTACACACCAAGCATTTCTAAACTTATTTGTATGTACTTCTGTAGCCCTTTCTCAACTTCTTGTTATTGATAGCTAATTACAGCAATATTAGTGGGAATCATCAAAGTTATTCGCTAAAATCCATTTGATTGTCTTCAAGTTACAACACCCTTTATTAAAACATTGGATTCCTAGTACCAGTGAAAGAAATTGTAACAATCCTATAGGAGTGAGCATTAAACAATGAATACTGGAGCAGCTGACATTTGTAATGTCACAGAACTCATGCCCAAAAGCTGCTATTTCTCCATTCTGAAATGATTATACTCATGCTCAATTCCAGCTGATGAAACAAGAATTACATGACAAGCTAATGGCACTTAAAGCTTCATCTTTTAAAACTATAAAAAGGAGAAGTATCTCTGAAAAAAAAAAGAAAAAAAGAAAGGAAGCAAACACATGGTAGATTTTATTTCACTTTTGCTACAGGACTCCCCAAAACATCCAGGACAGGCATTTGTGCTACCTGACCAGTCTAAGATATATTTTAAGAAATATGTGCAATACAATCACTTGACTAAATCCACAGGTTTTGTTTCTTTTCTTCACATCTACATCAATTGTTTTGTGAAAAAAGTGACCATAAACTGCATGACCCATTGATTCTCCTTAAAAATGCGATCCAGTCCCTCCAAGGTTAGGAAGACCTGTAGGTATTTGGTGCATAATTCTTGCTTTCTACAAGATGTAGCAACCTGAAGGTCAATTAGTTTCTGAATCTCGTTTTATGGGACCACTATATACTGTATATTAGAAAATATAACCTGCTTATCATAGGTCTAATACCACTCCCACTGAAATAGCTAGACATTTACCCATCAACTCCAGTGGGAGTTCAATGAGACTCTTAAAATAATTTCTATTCTATTTTCTTAATTTTTCTGTCCTCCTCTTAGGTCAGATCATCCTCCCTGCATAATGAGAAACTGAAATACTTTCAAAAGTGTAGGAGAGATGCTATTGATATTGCATAATTTAAATACACGGTCCTCTAATTTTACATTGAAACTTAAGACAATGTCAAGTACTTCTTGAAAAGAAGTAATTTTAACTCTTGTGTGCTTGAAGACATTAAGTTGACTAAGCAAAGATTTTATAATTTTTTTGCTGCTTTTCTGTTTTGTAAACATCCTTTCTTTTTTTACAGTTTTCAAGTGAGTTCAAAATAAAGGTACTTGCAATGTTTTCTCTTCACATGAATCATTGTTAATTACAATACTGACATGGAGAATACACTGGTTATCACTACCCTTAGCTCATTTACACCAATTCTGACCTCAGCGATAGCACAGAAAGAAGTAGCTTTTCCATCTTTCCTGTCTACCAAAGTTTTTATATGGCGCACCCCACCCTCCTTCTACTTCTGCAGGAATAGCCAGGGCAATTTTTCTTCTGTTTGCATAATTATAGAAAAACAGGCTTTTACATTTTCCTCCAGTTATAAACCAGAAAGTAGCCTGACACCAACTACTGCTCCTCCAGGCTGACCGAGACATGGAGCGTGGTCATACAGCTCTAGGTGGGGAGCTGGATGCAGCTGCCCTTGACTCACGGGCTGCAAGTAGGGTTGCGCCACTTGGTCTCACCAACAACGAGCACCACCCGACCCATTTGATGTAATAATTCAAATGTACCCTTAAGGACAACCATTAAACAGGAGACAAGAAATAACCCAAAGAGAGGGAACAAATTCCTAAGAGATTTAGAAAAATATACTTAAGAATTTTAAACACAGAAAGACCTCTCCAAGTCTAAAACCCAGTTCACAAAGTTTTCTGACAATAGCACTGAAGTAAGCTGTCTTGTTCACTGAAGACACCGTGTATAGGACACAACACCTTCAGAGTGGTTTTTTTAGCTGATTTAAGAACTGCGGGACTAAAGGAGATGGTTCTTTGGACAAGAAGCCAGAATTTCTTGGGAAATTCTGTGGAAAATTCTGCATCTTCAGTAGGATTCATTGTAGTTCAGATCTGCAGTGTAGTTGTTACATTTGAGTGTTGATTCTGGGCTCCATTTATAGTAAGAAAAAGAGGGACTCTTTATGGCACAAGCCATCTACTAGATTTGGATGTGTTGAATTGTACCCTAGAAATTCCACTTTTGCTTCACTGGTTATAAATGGAACTTAAGTTATCAGCTCAGGTATCAGTATCTACATCAATTGTAACTTAAGCTTTTGAAGCTAAGAACCCACATGCTAAATTTTACATGCCTTTTGTTACTTGTGGACTTTGTTCTCCAAAGTTGGCAAAAATCAACAAGGTCGTGCACAGACCTTGGCTGTGATCATGTCCATGTACTGGGAGCTGTGAAAATACTAATGCCTTTCTAGAACTTAAAAGAGTTTACCTTTGAAATTGAAATAATGAGCTTAGGAACTGAATTGGAATATTGGAACTTAATTGAAAATGAGAATACACAAGTTATATACTGTCAAAACCAGAGCTGCTTAATAAAAAAGCATTTTGGTGAAAGTGTTAAATGGCATTAAAATTTTTTACCAAAGGAGACAGAGGAGAAAAATCTATTTTGGGAATACGAAAGTTTTAAATAAACTGTCCTGTTGGAAGTGTAAGCTGGTTTTAGTCAGAGAAGCAAGATTTAATTTTGGTGTTTGTATAATGATTTAGTTAAAGCAGTGACAAAAAAATTTACACTCCTGATTTTTGAATGATGGTTGCTTTTTCCACTGCATTAAGCAGTTTCAATTGTTTGGAGCAGCATTTTAATTTTCAGATAATTGTATTTTTCATTGTATAGGTCATTTCATTTTTGAAAGATCTGTTTCTGAGAATTAAAATTGCTCATAAAGCCAATATCCATAAAGCACTGGTGCCAGTCCTTCCATTTTCTTGCAGAAGGATACTTTCTTTACAAGGCATAAGGAAAAGACAAAACACTCCTTTGCATTATTTTTTTCTTAGCAATCTGCAGAGTATCCCTCCAGAATTATGTGAACAAGTTCCAGGCACCCTGGGGAGAGTCATTGCCTCTTTCCCTTTGTGGCTCAGTTTTTACACATAACTCATTGCTTTGGAGCCTACATTATCGCCTTTGTTTCTTTTTAATGAGATTAATGTAAATGGGTTCATGCAAGTCTTGTCAATCTCCTGTCTCTTGCCCATCATCCAAATGGAAGCTAAACCCTTGCATACATTTTGTATTTTAGTTGAAGTGACAACAGTACTGAGGATTCTGGTTTTTGCCTTTAATCCTCAGTAAATTACTGTTCTCTTTGGAAGACAAAATGGTCTGATAATCACCCTACAAAGTCTCATTAGACCACTTCACAGTTTCCAGAAGATTGGAGATTCGCTGTTGCTTTCATTAATGAGCATCTCTGAAGTAAGCAAATGTACGCACCAGTGTTCAGTTATGAGGAAAACAGTAAGGTAAAAGGAACCCTTTTGCTCATTCAAGAAATCTCCAGACAAGCTGGAGCCATGTTTTAAAAATATGTTGAATAAGCCTCAGCTGGGAAGGACTAAAAGAGCACCACATCTTTCCAGGAAGAACAGAGAAAGGAAGTTTCACAACTTCATTTTGGAAACAGTCATGGTTGTGTTTCCAAAATGTAATCACTCAACCTTCTGCAGCTTTCTGTCATCCTACGGCATGGCTGTAGCCTCAAATACAAGCAACGCTCATTTCACGTAATTTCTATTTTCATTGGCCTACCTATGTCTGTTGGGCTGACGAACAAACAACAAACTTAGTCCTTCACAGTCCCAGATCCTGTTTAAATACTTTCTGAATATTTACATCGCACTTGAAAATCCAGCGGAAAACAATGTGTTTGCATAAGGAAAATGCCAATACAGTAGAACTATAGCAATGCCAAAACAGTAAATACTGCTGTTAATAATAACCCATTAAAGCCAGTTGTTAGCTTTGCTTCTGAATTCTTTCAGTTAACTCTCTTTTCATGGGCAGTGTGTTTCACCAAAAATATCGTATCTAAAAGCTATTGCCATGTTGTGGCCTGGCATTTAACAGTTCTAACTCCATGCTTGTTCCACATTACTTTGATAGCTGACACTGTATCATTCAGAGATCAGTCTAAAAATATCTTGCTCCAAAGCTCAATGCCTTTTTGAAGAATATTGCCTCTCTTTGATGCATAAATACATCTCCTAATAATGTTAATGGTATTTTATGCATTCATTGATAGAGAGCATAATTTGAGGACAGTAAATATTGCCATACTGTATAGATAACAACCATATCTCAGAGCGCTTAATTCTAACTTTATTTACAAGGCAGCTCTGAACTTAGGGTAGTTTGATATTATAATTCATTATTCAGCTACAGAGGGAAAATTACCAGCTCACATGCTAGGCTATCTACAGAAATTACCAGACAGCTTAATTATCATAACCTCCATCATGACCATCTTTCATCCATATTCTTAGTTACAATAAACTGGGACAGATCCTTGGCTTAGGTAAATCAAAGTCTTTTTCAACATAACACACTTCTCATGAGAATATAAAGGAGACAAAAGGGAATCCAAAATATGGTACTGCCTCATGTTGTTTTCAGTCCTTCCTGAACTGTTTCTAAGCTCAAAACTTTGATTTTAGGTGCATGGACATTACTCCTGTTGAAGTCAGTGAGTCATATCTCTGCTCATGTAACTCTGTTGAAATCAATGGAATTAAACCAGAAAAAAAATAATAATAAAAAAAAAAATGGGCCCAATAGAAGCCTCAGCATATGTCTTGGAGCAGAATATCCATCTTCTAGTGAACCCATTATTGTTGTATTTGTGTGCCAACTTGACCCAAAGAGGGTTATTTCACAAATGTATGTATGCATACAAGTGAAAAATTTGGAATTGCATTCATAATTCATTTTGTTTTGAAATAAGTGATTCAGCAGGTGCTGTGTACTAATTTTGCCAGGTAGAAACACATATATATCAATAAGAAACATAAAAATCTGAGAAAATGCTTACAGTCAATGACTTCATATGAAGGTCAAGACTAAATCCTCTGTGGTATACTTCATCTCCGCATACCCTGAGGAACTCCCTTTGTTACCGTCTTCTCTTGACTTCTCCAAGTTTTTCTCTTTGTATTATTGAGCCTTTCTTTCTTTTGTATAATATTCCTTCTCCTGTCTCTGAACCAGAAAATCCACTTCAATATTATTTAAAATAACACAACTTAAGGCAGCTTAGGAGAGTTCCTTTGGAGGATCCATAATGCACCGGTGCACGGCTGTGCGTGCACGTGCATCTGTGGTTGAGGGGAGTCTGCGACTGGAGTGGAGCTGTGGGTCGAGTGATCTCATAATACGCAAGTCAGTAACTGGGGAGTCCTGGCATCTAGGGCCCAGCTCCTGGGCAGACCGGTGGGATCCCCACTGTAGATATGGGTATGTATTTCCCATGAAGGGACCTTCGTTCTGATCAGGTAGAGAAGGGAACAGGATGAGGCCGTCGGTGCTCTTTGTGTCTGTGTGAGTGCTGAGCGTGTCACGTGTGTTAATCCGTGAGCCCAGCCACGTGTACGTGTACAAGTGTGTCTATGGGCAACACGCTCCGTCTCGCTACTGGCCGGACCTGGGGACAGGCGGCTGTGGCAGCCTCAGCCTACTGCATCCAGCAGCTCCTGACGCTTTTATTACTGCTCTCACACTATTCTGTATAAGCATCTGTAGCTCCCATAGTCCCATCCTAAAGAATTAAGATTTATTCATTAACCGTTGCAAGAACTGCTGCAACTTTTGCATATGTATAGCAAGCACTTTTCAGTTACCATAGGTTATTTCTTCCTCAGAAATAGCCGTAAAGTATAACAAGAAAATTGCTTTTCATTAAATTATTTTTCCTTTAAGTAACAGGTTTAAGTTGATCTCGTAACTGTGAACCTCTTGTAGTTATTTACATCACTACAATCTGAATGTGATGTGGATTATACACGATGCTAGATCAGAATAGCTGCAGTCTACATTTACTTTGCACAGCAGATGCTGAAAAATGGAAAATAGTACCTACATGTTCGTATTTTGTCCAATAATTATGAATCTAATTTACCATTTATTTTAATAATAGCTGGCAGTTTATTTAGCTATTGTAGCCTAATACTTGTTACAAAAGAGACCTCTAGCAGCATCTGTAAATATTTATGCATCTAGCATGCACTTGGGTTTGATGTAAACGGATGTATATCAAGCCAGCCATGGATATCTGCTTTTGAAAGAAGATATTATTTCACTAGTGTTTATAGTACTCTTGCAGTGAAAGCAGGAGTTCTTCTGCAGATACATTTAATCAACATTAAATCATAACTATTTTCAGTAATGAAGCGTATGGTGACTCCCTACATAAATTTTACAGTGTGGTGAATTCCGTGGTGATGGCTGCTGCAAAACCCCTACAAAACAAAAAAAACCCAAACAAACGCAAAAACATGGAGGTGTTGGGAGGAGAGCATACTCTTCTTTTGAATCGCTCTATACTGCTGTCTGGGAAAGTAAGAGAAAAGTAAAAAAGCATATTCTTGAGATCTAATGTATTCAGGTAATATTTAAAGTGTCAATCCATTTGTAATACTACTGCAAGCTTGTTGATATAAAGTGTTTATGTAGTTCCAGTAAGGTATTACAGAAAGATAAAAACATGCTGTCATAGTTGCTTAAAATACATTTACCTTCCAACATAGTCTTTTTTGCATCCATACTCATGTCTGCAAAGGACCAGCTTTTACACCTAGCAGGTAGAAAACCCTGAGAATCCATTCTAACTTCTCACAGCGTTTCAGAAACATGAAAGAGAATCTTGTATCATCAATGACACAGACAGCGGGATCGAGTTCACCCCCAGCAAATTTGCAGATGACACCAAGCTGAGTGGTGCAGTGGACACACCTGAGGCATGGGATGCCATCCAGAGGGACCTGGACAAGCTCTAGAAGTGGGTCCGTGTGAACCTCATGAGGTTCAACAAGGCCAAGTGCAAGGTCCTGCACATGGGTCGGGGCAACCGCTGGTATCAGTACAGGAGAAGAACTTGGGGGTACCAGTGGATGAAAAGCTGGACATGACCTGGCAATGTGCGCTCACAGCCCAGAAAGCCAACCGTGTCCTGGGCTGCATCAAAAGCAGCGTGACCAGCAGGTCGAGGGAGGGGATTCTGCCCCTCTGCTCCACTCTGGTGACACTCCACGTGCAGTTCTGCGTCCAGATCTGGGGCCCCCAACGTAAGAAGGACATGGACCTGTTGGAGCTAGTCCAGAGGAGGGCCACAAAGATGATCAGAGGGCTGGAGCACCTCTCCTACGAAGACAGGCTGAGAGAGTTGGGGTTGTTCAGCCTGGAGAAGAGAAGGCTCCAGGGAGACCTTACAGCAGCCCCCCAGTACCTAAAGGGGGCTTAGAAGAAAGATTGGAACAGACTTTTTAGCAGGGCCTGTAGCAATAGGACAAGGGGTAATGGTTTGAAACTAGAAGAGGGTAGATATAGAGTAGATGCAAGGAAGACATTTTTTACAGTGAGGGTGGTGAAACCCTGGCCCAGGTTGCCCAGCGAGGTGGTCGATGTCCCATCCCTGGAAACGTTCAGGGTCAGGCTGGACGGGGCTCTGAGCAACCTGATCGAGTTGAAGATGTCCCTGCTCATGGCAGGGGGTTGGACTAGATGAGCTTTAAAGGTCCCTTCCAACCCAAACCATTCTATGATTCTATGAAATAGCTCAGGAAATTCTCACTTTCCCTCAATGTATTGTTCCTACCTGCTATATGTTCACTACTCAGTATAATATTGCTCATATATATGGGGTTGTAATGCAGACTGATATGAAAACTAGTGCTCCAAAGACCAGAGCACACACATGATCTTGTCAAAAAGCATGCATTTTAAGTTTGCAAAACAGAAATTATTCCCATTGTCTCTTTTCTAAGATCCAAAGCAGCAAGCTATGAATGCTAGGGAAATATGAAACATATGCCTAGACCCTGGTCCTGCCAACAGTTCTGCATAAACCTAATGCTAAAATTGTGCATAGTCCCATGTATTGATGAATACATTTTTTTACAGAACTGAGATCTCACATTCTACTGCCTAAATCATTTGCACACAGTGTTTTCCCTCCAATAATTGTTCTATTTGTTAATATTTACCATCTACCATTTCTCTAAACGAAGAATTAGTCTGATTGCCTTTTTCCATTACATCCATTTACAGCAATAGACTTATTGCCAGCAGCTAAAGTCATCTCTAAAGATAAGGTTTGTAGAAGAGAAGGTCTTGAAGGTTATTTTTTTTCCCAGCACAGAAATCAAATTGTCCTCCCACTTACTATTCTTTTTAATACCCCAATGAGAGAATTACTATTAATTACGGGATGCAGTGATAGAAACAATGTAAAATGTAAATGTGTAATACAAATCATTATTATCCATAGATTAAACTGTTAGTCAGGATTTATGTTAATCAATACATGTGCTTTATATAGTACCTTCCAATGTAAAACTGAACATATTGCAATACATCACACTCTTTCTTAATTACAGGTTTTTAAAGTTTTCTTCTGAGGTATTCATCTCCACAGAATGCTATCTTTATCATTTTGGTATCCATTAGTGCTGCCATTTTCCATGTATTATGATGCTGTCGTAAGCCAACATTCTTCATGGGGCTTATGAGTCAGCTAGGCAATTTCAGCTCAAGTTAAAACCTAGCACCAGAGTCATTCGCCTGCTAGGTTATCTATTGCCCTTGTTGATTTTTTGCTCCAATTGGCTTAAAATGTAAAATTCAGGAGCCAATCCTGACTGCATTTATCTTATACAATAGACACATTGTATGCCAGCAGTTCATCTGATTTCAGCTTACATTTTTAAACATTAGAAGTAATTAATTATGTTTTTTCTAGCTTTTCTTTTGACGCTTTTCAAATGTGAAAATGACAGATACAAAACATAGTAAATTGTTGGACTTTTTCAAAGAAACTTTCTCTATTATATCAGAGCTGACTGCTGTTCCTAGCAATATCTGTTGTTATATAATTTAAACATGCTATTTATTAGCTCTTTTTACTCTGAAATACAGTAAGTAGATACATATTAACTTTAAAAACATTCATGCTCTCGGGCTGTGACAGTTGGGTTATCTTAAAATGAATTATCATTTCCATGTTTAGCATCCTGACACTGCTACCATAATTTGTAGTTGACTACTTCTTTCCCTTTGAAACTGTGACTGGTTTACAATCGAAAAGTCTAAAGGGAACTCTATCAAAGGTTAAAGAGAATAACCTTTCAAATTTGCAATTTTAAGGTTTTATTTCCAGATGTGAGTCACTTGTTTCCACATCATCATTCTTTGAATCACTTCGAGCTGTAACAATTTTCATGTGGTCACCTCTCTGTTCTTAACTGATTTGGAGGACAAACTTGCTTTCCATTTCCACCTTCCATTTTTCTGCTATCCATTAATATTACTAACTGGAAAAATTATTTTTTCTGCATTGTGTCTTCTGAAATGCATAAATATAACACTCAGATTTTTTTGTAAATTTGGTAACCTTTACTTATTCTCTGTATAAATTTTTAAACATATTTATGTTAATTAATTCTGATTCGTTGCTCAGGTTCTTTAAATTGATAATTTCTGGTTGTTTAATTCCCTTTGGTCTACTTCCTTGTCAGCAGTTCTGATCCTGCCTTTTTTCATTGGCAGTATTCTGTAGAATGGCCAGATGAAGACTTTTCTTACTGTCGAGCCAAGACCTCTGCTTACAAAATCTGAGCTTGTTGGGCTCAGAATAGGGCTAATTCAGTATGATCATATACCCAGCACAAAAAAAAAGCAAACTCTACAGCCTCACTCCAAATCAGTTTTCCTCTTTATATACCTGTGACCTGGTTCCTACCTTTCCTGTTGCCTCCTTGCTGTAAGATTATTCTTTGTCCCATATCCATATTCATACACTACTGATTTCCTTCCGTTTCTTAGTATGTAAAATAGTTGTCTTCTGGGTTTTCTTTTTCCCTGGCTTCCATAAACTGTTTGTCTTTGTAAAATTCTCAACAAAATCATGAAAAGAGCAGACATGGTAAAGGTCATAATAATAATTTTCATGACACTTCTTATTCATGTTTAGTGAGGGATAATTATTAAGATAACTGTGATCAGAATGAGCTGGATATTTAATGCACCCTAAATATAATCCTCAGGTACTTGAAATAGCAAGAACTAGGGCTTTTGCTAACCGAGCCCATCAGCCAAGGATCAGATTTCCTCCTATTATCTACAAATCTTAGCCTGCGTTAGAATATGAAAGTGGTCTAAAGGATTATACATTTGCTATTTCACTTAAGTATCCTTGATCACAAGCAATTTATCCTACAGTGTTCTCCAAAGCATTTTATGAGTGGCACTTTCGGAGCTCAGAGTTGTTATTATATTTCATGACCAGATTGCGATTTGTAGAAAAATGTAGCCTATCAAACAATGTCAGCTGTGTCAAAAAATTGGTTTCCTGGAATGTTAGAAAGGTAGAGAGGCCTACTTGAGTTCTGGTAACTTCTGCAGCTTCTTGCTGGGAGGCTGGAAAGCATGAGAAGTATATGAGATATAGCAAGAGCCACTAATTACAGGCAGCAGGCATTTCACATAGAGATTATGTAGTAAAGGAGGAAAAGTTGTAGGATATTTGATTATTGCCTTCAGACTAAGGAAAAAAAAATGGGAGACACAACTCATCAGGGAAGAATCAATAAAGATGCAGATGTGAAGTCTACATTTTTGTGCACTTAAGGAACTGAACCAAATCTAAGAATCACTGCAAAAAAAGTGGTTTCTATACATCCTATGAAATTATATTTGATATTGTAGCAAGAAAGCACTGGGGATATACTTTGACAGCTAAAAAAAAGATAAATGACAATTTCTTAGTTCAGGCTAGCTATGTACAGAAAACCAACCGCAAACCCCAAACCAATACTTATTTAATAAGCAGAAAAATCTTTTCTACCAAGAGGAAAAAAACTACAGTTCGGTTTATTTATTTATTTACCATTTTCTTTATTCACTTTCACAATTTCTTCTGACACTGATAGAGAATATCTAGACTCTGTCTTTATTGATAACTTATGAGTGATCATAGAAATCACATAGGGGTTTTCCCTATCTGAAATACCACCCTTAATGGTATTTCAGTCTTCTTGCTAATAGGCACCTCTCCAATCCCTAGTAAAATATCAATCCACAGTCCACATCCAAAGAGATACAGGCACTGTGTCCCACCCCCAATATAGACCCACATTTGTCTTCTGTCAGCCCCTTCTGTCTGCTTTGGTCTTTTATTTTAGTGTTGAGTATAGGTCATCTGCTAGCCGATCCATTCCCTATGAATACTTCCATACGGCTTCAAATATTCTCTGAGAATATTTTGCAGCTGCTTTCAACTGCTGTGTTTGTGCTGAGCTGCCAAACCCTGCTTTCCATACAGGCACTAAGGTAAGCTAAAATACATGTTTTCTCCTGTCCTCTGAGTTCCTTTTAGAGGGCCAAAGTGAAACAGTGGCAGTTATGGATATCAAAGCATTATAAATGATCTCCTGATGTATCATATCAGTGTAGCATCATATTAGATACATATATAACCTCCTATGATATTCCTGAATGTCTTTACACTAACAACTGAAATTTGTGCATATGTGTCATCTACTATTTATTGCAAAGAAATTATGTGTCACAAGCTTACTAGGATAAAAGGATGAAAAATAGAATCTAGTCACGTTTACTAGACAGTCTATTTATATGAATTATCATTTTTAACTGCCAAGATTTTCTGAGCAATAGGAGGGATCACACTTGCACACATTGACAAACAGTATGCCTTTTCATTGGCTGCATTTTCTAAGCACAACCATTTGCTCCATAGGTGTTAGGGGTAAATATCGAAAGATTCCAACCAAAAGATTTTATATACCATACATCTCTGTATGATACATCACTCTGTCTCTTTCTGTCTTTATGTACTCAGTAGACTGCAAACTATCTTAGTTTCTGCAGCAACCCTAAGGATGTCCTTATAATTAACCAGTTTTAATATTAACCAGTTTAGATATTCTGGACATGATTCTGATTTTTTTTTTCCCCCCCCCCCAACAAGATATTCTGGAGCAATGTAAGTGAATCCAGACAGGAAAATGAATTGAAGTAAGAATCAGCACAGCTGGCAATATCCTTTTCTCTAAGAGCATGCATACACTCAATGCAGCGTAGCTGACAACTGTTAAATTACAGCAGTGCAGGTAGACGTCTGAGCTTTAACTGGCAACAGTCAAAAAGGTTTCTGTTTAAAATTAAGTCATGTTACTTAGTTTCTAATTAAAGAAACAAATTAGTGAACTGAAACATTGCTCCAATGAAGCACATGGCTTCAAGTGTATGTATATACATACGAATAATCAAAGCATGTATGTCCAAAAGGATCAATAATAGGTCAGATAGTTCACCCCGTCAGCCTGGAAAGATCAGCTAGTCTGTATTATTCCTAATTTGTTTAAAAAATGCTTGCAGTGATAGAGGTCATATAACCTCTTTAGCAAATGTATTCTAATGTTTAACTATTCTTACAGTTACAAAAAAAAAAATAATCCTGACATAAAAACTGCTCGCTCTAATGCAAGTCTCTTACTTCTTAACCTATCTACACGTGACATGGAGAAAACAGTTTATTACCTTTCTCTTGGTAGGTGTCTTCCATATATAAAGGCCATTATATTATCTCCTTTCTTTCTCCTTTTTGTCTAGATAAAATAACCCAATTTCTTCAGTAACTTAGCCAATTATTATCTGTTCTCATTTCATGCAGCTGATTAGTTCCACCTTGCAGATGTCCTTGTAGAATTGCGTCTTTTTTTCTGACCGTTTCTCCATTTTCTCAAAATTATTCTGAATTCAACTTCAACGTGCTTACAGACTCCAGAAGGTTGATGTCATCTGTAAATTAGTCTGAAATATTTTATGAACTGACTCAAAGCAATTAGAGAGATTAAGTAGCATGCTTAGAGATACATGATCCATTTATTTGCTTTTATTATGTTTTTGATCAAGGCTTTAAGAATAAGCACTTCTTCCATGAAGAACTATCAGGTAGCTAGCTGTGGCAATTCAATGTAGGCTAAAATTATGCACATAGACAGTGTCAGGAGAGGACATTAAGTTCAAGAAACTCCAGATTACCCTTTTCAAAGCTGAAAGGAATTATTAATTTGTCTACAGACTAAGGAGTTTCTGTACAATACTGTGGCACTATAGCACTTCATAAAACTATTTTGTAGTTCCTAAAAATGAAAGTTTATGTGCAGAGGTATTGAGGTAAAGCAGGAGAGGAGGAAATGAAATCAGCGTGATGTTAAAATATTACTAGTATTTTTATTTGCATTAGTCTTGCTACTGTTCGTAAAGAAGTATCTGCAAATCCTAACAAATTGTGCTACATTAATGTATTGCATTTGCAAAATATGAGACCAAAATATGTAGACTATTAGTATATTTTATGTCTGGATTGAAACCATATACTTGGAAAGAAAAAAAAAATAACAAAGAAAAATTCTAGTAATGACACTCTACATCCAGCAGTCCTTACCTTGATAAAATAGAAAGGACTCTCACAAAAAAAAAAAAATAAAAAAAAAAAAAAAAATAAATCAAAATTGTAATCTAATCAATAAGCATCACAGTAGACACAATTACTTTGTCATTCCATGAGCCTGACTGATGACTGTTGAAGTCTGTATTGGTGACAGAACTACTGAACTAGTCAATGATTTCCTCCGAATTAGGACTCATACAAGTACATGTTGAAATTTCTGTGCCAGTCTAAACTAGAAGAAAGACCTTGACAATAATGCAAATTACTTTTCTGGACATTTTTATCCAGACAGAAGCAAGTATTCCTCCAAAGAAATTCAAAGTCTTTCAGTTATACAATTTCCTGTCACCTATGAGTCTGTTGCACCAACAAAGTCAAGATAATAAAGGGGGCGGTTCCACTTAAGTATATATTTTCTTTTACAATCTTCTGTAATATAAAAGAAGTATTATGAAGTATTAAGCGCACATCTACACATCTTTTAAATACCACCAGGATTACTGACTCAATCACTTTTTTCCTACTATCCAATCTAAACCTCCCCTGGTGCAACTTGAGGCTGTTTCATCTTGTCCAATTGCTTGTTACTTGATAGAAGAGACCAGCACCCACCTCGCTACACCCTCCTTTCAGGTAGTTGTAGAGAGCGATCAGGTCTCTCCTCAGCCTCCTTTTCTCCAGACTAAACCACCCCAGCTCCCTCAGCCATTCCCCATCAGACTTGTGCTCCAGATCCTTCACCAGCTCGGTTGCCCTTCTCTGGACACGCTCCAGCACCTCCAGGTCTTTCCTGCAGTGAGGGGCCCAAAACTGAACACGGCACTCGAGGTGCGGCCTCACCAGCGCCCAGTACAGGGGGACGGTCACTTCTCTTGTCCTGCCGGCCACACCATTTCTGATACAGGCCAGGATGTTACTGGCCTTCTTGGCCACCTGGGCACAGTGCTGGCTCACATTGAGCCGGCTGTCGACCAACACCCCAGGTCCTTTTCCGCCGGGCAGCTTTCCATCTACTCTTCCCCAAGCCTGTAGCGCTGCCCGGGGTTGTTGCGACCCAAATGCAGGACCTGATACTCTGCCTTGTTGAACCTCATACAGTTGGCCTTGTCCCATCAATCCAGCCTGTCCAGATCCCTCTGTAGAGCCTTCCTACCCTCCAGCAGATCAACTCTCCCACCCAGCCTGGTGCTGTCTGCAAACTTACTGAGGGTGCACTCGATCCCCTCATCCAGATCATGGATAAAGATATTAAACAGAACTGGCCCCAGTGCTGAGCCCTGGGGAGCACCACTTGTGACCGGCCGCCAATCCAGCATGTACATTCATAGAGTCACCTAATACTTTATGCTATGGTATAATAGTTCTCTATTCCTTTCAAGTAGTTTTTAACATTACAATTGTTTGCTTGTTTTCTACTGCTACTAAATACTGGACAGACGTTCATGTGGAACAATTTATCTTAACCCTCAGATGTCAGACTGTGTCACAGTGGTCAGCTCAGAACACATAATATTCTATGCAAAGTGATATGTTTATTTATTTATGTATGTTGTTTTACATTTGTTTAAAATGAGTTTCACTTATTATGAATTTATTACCCAGCAGTTTTGTAAGAACTTTTCATCATTCTTCCCAGACAGCCCTTGTATTTACTATCAGGAATAACACAGTATCATCAGAAAATTTGTCATTTCATTGTTGACAGAGGTCACATCAGCATATCTTGCACAGATTGTTGTGGACTTCCCCTGTGAACTCTCTCCACTATGAAAATTGATCATTTATCTATACATTGTATTTTCTATCCTGTAACCATGCAAGGACCTTCATTCTCGGCTAATGCTTGCTAAAGTTTTTCTAAGATTCTTTCCTTGTCAAAAGCCTTTTGGTAATCTAACAATAAGAGGGGAGAGAGACAAAAGCGAGGGGAAAGAGACACGCGAGGGAACAGATGGAAAAGAGGGAAATGTGGGAAAGCCGAAGAAGTGACAGCCGAGGGAAGAGAGAGCGTGGAGGAGTGAGAGGAAATGGGGGAAGGCGAGAGAAAGTGGGGGAAATAGAGACCGAAAGGAAGAGGGGAGAGAGACACAGGCGAGGGGAAAGAGACACGCGAGGGAACAGATGGAAAAGAGGGATTTGTGGGAAAGCAGGAGAAAAGTGACGGCAGAAGGAAAACAGAGGCGAGAAAGAGTAGAGGAGTGAGAGGGAATGGGGGAAGGCGAGAGAAAATGGGGGAAATATGGAGCGAAAGGAAGAGGGGAGAGAGACACAAGCGAGGGGAAAGAGTAAGGCGAGGGAACAGATGGAAAAGAGGGAAATGTGGGAAAGCCAGAGAAACGGTGACGGCCGACGGAAGAGACAGACTGGAGGAGTGAGAGGGAATGGGGGAAGGAGCGAGAAAATAGGGAAAATAGGGACTGAAAGGAAGAGGGGAGAGAGACACAAGCGAGGGGAAAGAGACACGCGAGGGAACAGATGGAAAAGTGGGAGAAGTGGGAAAGGAGGAGAAAACGTGACGGCCGAGGGAACAGAGAGAGTGGGGGAGTGAGAGGGAATGGGGGAAGGTGAGAGAAAGTGGGGAAAATGGAGACCGAGAGGAAGAGAGTAGAGAGAGACAGGCGAGCAGAAAGAGACACGCGAGGGAAAAGATGGAAAAGAGGGAAACGTGGGAAAGCCGGAGAAAACGTGACGGCCGGGGGAAGAGAGAGAGTGGGGGAGTGAGAGGGAATGGGGGAAGGAGCGAGAAAATAGGGAAATAGGGACCGAAAGGAAGAGGGGAGAAAGACACGGGCGAGGGGAAAGAGACACGCGAGTGAACAGATGGAAAAGACGGAGATGTGGTAAAGCAGGAGAAAAGTGACGGCAGAAGGAGAACAGAGGCGAGAGAGAGTAGAGGAGTGAGAGGGAATGGGGGAAGGCGAGAGAAAGTGGGGGAAATGGAGACCGAGAGGAAGAGAGTAGAGAGAGACAGGCGAGCGGAAAGAGACTCACGAGGGAAAAGATGGAAAAGAGGGAAATGTGGGAAAGCCGGAGAAAACGTGGCGGCCGAGGGAAGAGAGAGAGTGGAGGAGTGAGAGGCAATGGGGGAAGGCGAGAGAAAATGGGGAAAATAGGGACCGAAAGGAAGAGGGGAGAGAGACAAAGGCGAGGGGAACGAGACACGCGAGGGATCAGATGGAAAAGAGGGATTTGTGGGAAAGCCGGAGAACAGTGACAGCCAAGGGAAGAGAGAGAGTGGAGGAGTGAGAGGGAATGGAGGAAGGCGAGAGAAACTGGGGGAAATCGAGACCGAAAGGAAGAGAGGAGGGAGACAAAGGCGAGGGGAAAGAGTAAAATGAGGGAAAATATGGAAAAGAGGGAGAAGTGTGAAAGCCGGAGAAAACGTGACGGCCGAGGGAACAGAGAGAGTGGAGGAGTGAGAGGGAATGGGGGAAGGAGCGAGAAAATAGGGAAAATAGGGACCGAAAGGCAGAGGGGAGAGAAACACAGGCAAGGGGAAAGAGACACGCGAGGGAAAAGATGGGAAAGACGGAAATGTGGGAAAGCCGGAGAAAACGTGACGGCCGATGGAAAAGAGAGAGTGGAGGAGTGAGAGGGAATGGGGGAAGGCGAGAGAAAGTAGGGGAAATGGAGACCGAGAGGAAGAGAGGAGAGAGAGACAGGCGAGCGGAAAGAGACTCGCGACGGAAAAGATGGGAAAGATGGAAATGTGGGAAAGCAGGAGAAAACGTGACGGCCGAGCGAAGAGAGAGTGGAGGAGTGAGAGGGAATGGGGGATGGCGAGAGAAAATGGGGAAAATAGGTACCAAAAAGAAGAGGGGAGAGAGACACAGCCGAGGGGAAAGAGACACGCGAGGGGAAAGAGGGAAAAGAGGGAAATGCGGGAAAGCCGGAGAAAATGTGACGGCTGAGGGAAGAGAGAGAGTGGAGGAGTGAGAGGGAATAGGGGAAGGCGAGAGAAAATGGGGAAAATAGGGACCGAAAGGAAGAGGGGAGAGAGACACAGGCGAGGGGAAAGAGACACGCGAGGGAAAAGATGGAAAAGAGGGAAATGTGGGAAATACGGAGAATCCGTGACGGCCGAGGGAAAAGAGAGAGTGGAGGAGTGAGAGGGAATGGGGGAAGGCGAGAGAAAGTGGGGGAAATAGAGACTGAAATGAAGAGGGGAGAGAGACACAGGCGAGGGGAGAGACACGCGAGGGAAAAGATGGAGAAGAGGGAGATGTGGGAAAGCCAGAGAAAACGTGACGGCCGAGGGAAGAGAGAGAGTGAAGGAGTGAGAGGGAATGGGGGAATGTTGGGAAGTGGCTTGCTGAAAAAGGACATGGGCCTGTGGAAAAGTTGTGTGAGCAGAGTTCTCTGTGAAAGAACGTCAGTTTGAGCAGCAAGACTAGGCCTTGGCCGAAAATAGCTGGCTTTACTGATATCGGGAGAAAAACAACAGCTGGTCTCGCTGTTATCAGGAGAAAGACAGGGACGGTGTGACCTTGTCATAACTTCACAAGTAACTTTTGAAGAAGTTCTCATGAGAAAGTTACTGAACACGCGTAGCTGCCCACCACAAGTGGGTGTGTTTTAGTAATGAATAAACATTAGCAATGTACCAATCATATTAGGACTAGTAGGCATAATTATCGCAAACTGTATAAATATGAGCTATCCGTGCAAATAAAGTTGAATCACTTCTATCACTCATATTGGGTCGACTTATGTGCATTCCTCCGCCGCTCCAACAAATGGCGCCCGAACGGGGACCAAAGAAAGGGGAATTGGAGCGACGGACACTGAGAAGCACCGGTAGCAGCGACCGGGGGGCAAAAGATTAACCGAACGCTGATCGTCTTGGTTGGTGTGTTAACTCTCGTGCCTGGACCGTCCAAAAGGGGTTCGCCGTCAGTGAGGGCTACTGGAAAAAGGCTGCAAAGACTTTTTAACCGAGGTGCCTTAATCAAGGTAGCACCAAGGAGTAGCAAGAAGCCGGCCGGCAATGGATCAAGAGGTAGCCCTAAAATTATTACAGTGCTTTTTAGAAAAGCGGGGAGTAAACTGCATTAAGCAAATTTCGGGGTTAGTCGCGCTGGGTCGCGTTAAGGGATGCTTTAAGAATCCGGATTTATTATCTGAGGAGAGTGAATGGCATAGATTAGGAGACGTATTATGGGATATGGTAATTGACGATGATAAATCAGCTAAAAAACTAATGAAGCAAGGACAGAAACCTTTCAATTAGTGTGGGTACAGCTTTTGAGCTTAGTACCTGGAATGCTATCGGAACCTCCCTATGGGATGAAATTAGTGACGGGTCTAAAGAAGTTAAAGGTCTTGCAACTTTATGGAAATTGATTAAGACAACTCTGTAAGAAATGAAAGCAGATCATAAAGCGTCTGCATCTGCTTTTGCTGCTCTCTCTCTCCAACCACAAGCGAAAGGGAAAAGCGGGGAGAAAAACATAATGCAGCGAGAGAGACTTTTTGGAGCTTGTTCGCCTGCTCTTGTGCCCTTGACTTCTGCTCCACTCCCTGGGACTGCCAATATTAATCAGACATCTGACAATTCCCAAGCCTCCCTATCCGTACGATTAAAGGAAACCCTACAGAATCAGGGAGTGAGTAAAAATCTGCCTACGAAAAAACAGCCCCCAGATACCACCGTTCAACATGAACAAATTATACCTAGCATATACCCTGATTCAAATAATGCAAACAAGGACTAGGCTACTCTAATAGTAGAACAAAAAGAGACAATGTTAGAATTGTTAAAGGAAATGCGAAAAAGAGACGGGGAAACCAACCGCACCCGCGATAGGTGCGGAGCCGCTTGTAATAGCCGCTGCAGAAGAAAGGCAGAGACATTGGATTAAGCCTGGATTGCTCAAAAATAAAAAGAGGGAGAAAGATTTAAACGGAGACCTACAGTGGATTCGACCTTGTTTTGGTATTACAAATACAGACTTATAGCCGCTGCTGGATTTATTGAGGGGCAGCGATAGCTTAACTTCTACAAGACAACTAAGTGCACCGGGATGGCAAGCCTTGACAGCAATTGGACAAAAAATCACATTATCCATGTCTGGCAGATACATTCCTGATTTACCCATAAATTTGAAACCTTATGCTGAGATTGATATGGATCGGTTAACGCCATGGGACAGTAAGAATGTTTGGGTGTCACTAGCTAAAGCTATTAATCAAATCTCTTTTTGTGTGTCATTGGCATTACCTGAACAGTCTTTTATTCTTATGTGTTTTATTAGGTATAATGTTGTTTTTACTGTGTTTAATTAATTGTGTTCATAGATCTTTGCAAAGCACAATACAGCAGGTGTTAAAATTTTACCTCAATCTATACACAAACAGATAAATTGGCTGAAGAAACATACACAAAAGATCCAGCAGGAAACTAGTTGGTTTGATGGAGTGTTGTCCTGGTTTCAGCTGGGATAGAGTTAACTGTCTTCCTAGTAGCTGGTACAGTGCTATGTTTTGAGTTCAGCATGCGAAGAATGTTGATAACACTGATGTTTTCAGTTGTCGCTCAGTATTGTTTAGACTATAGTCAAGGATTTTTCAGCTTCTCATGGCCAGCCAGGGCACAAGAAGTTGGCACAGGACACAACCAAGGCACCTGACCCAAACTGGCCAACGGTGTATTCCATACCATGTGACGTCCCATCTAGTTTAGGAACTGGGAAGGGGGGGGGCAGGGAATCGCGGCTCGGGGACTGGCGGGGTGTCGGTCGGCAGGTGGTGAGCTATTGCCCTGTGCATCATTTGTACATTCCAATCCTGTTATTACTACTGTTGTCATTTTATTAGTGTTATCATTATCATTATAATTTCTTCTTTTCTGCTCTATTAAATCGTTCTTATGTCAACCCAGAAGTCTTACCTTTTTTTCCCCGAGTTCCTCCCTGTCCTGGGTTCAGCTGGGATAGAGTTAATTTTTACAGGAACCTGGGAGGTGGGGGCATAGCCGGGGCAGCTGACCTGAACTAGCCAAGGAGCTATTCCATACCATGTGACATCCTGCCCAGTATATAAATGGGGAGCGGGCCGGGGGGTGGTCTCTGTTTTCGGTGGGGGAAGTGGCAGAGCGTCGGGTCCCGGGTGGTGAGCAGTTGCACTGTGCATCACTCTTTTTGTATACTTTTTTTCATTAGTGCCGTTGTTGTTGTTGTAATCTCTTTGTGTTTGTCCCAGTAAACTGCCTTTATCTCAACCCTCGAGGTTCCAGTTTCTTTTTCTTTTCTCTCCTCCGTCTCCTCCCCATCCCACCGGAGGGGGGCGGAGGAGTGAGCGAGCGGCTGCGTGGTCCTTTGTTACCGGCCGGGCTGAAACCACGACAGTCCTTTTTGGCGCCCAACGTGGGGCAGAAGGGTTGAGATAACGACAGATCTGGCCAGAGCGTGTTGAAACAAATTTGCCAAACGCATTTCTTAGATATATAGATGTTAGTCACAATGTTGTTTCATTTGTTTACATGGTGGCGTTTTGTAAGCTCTTATATGCTCTATGTATTGCCTGTAGTTGCGTATCTCATCTCTGGGAGAGTGATTGGGATTATCATTTTGCTGTACTGGGCAATGTCGATTTATGAAATGATTACATCACTGGTCATGAGGTTAAGCTGTTATCTGTATGAGGCAGTGATATCATTTCCATACTTTGGGCGCCTTCTGTCGGATTTTATTGGTAATTACACCCAATCCATGGGGAAATTAGGGGGGGATACCTCCCCCCGTCCGTTCACCTCCCTCTTCTCCTTCCGACTAATTACAACAGCTTTTGAGAATTTTGAATATCCTTGGGATGCGCAAGCCAGTGTGCTGTTAGTGCTATGCCTCCTGAATATGTTTCAGGTCTTCTTTAGGGCTACAAAAAGGCTCTTTAAGAGTTACACTCAGAGATCTCCCCCAAAGCTGGATACTCATGGGTGGCACGGCATGTGGGAGCATATGGGCAAGTATCTAGAGAACTTCTCACCGCCAGTGACTTGGAAGTTCACTCCCGAACAACTACAGAACCCTTATGAAGTGACAGAATATTTGAAAGAAAAATGTTGTGGCTATTCCAAAGACATACAGCTCGCTGCACTGTGCTGGGCCCTGGCCAGTATCTACCAAACACTGCTTGATATTATGCAGCACCCTCGGGGGGAAAAGGGGGAAAAGATGGAAAACAGGACAACATGTACCGTGGCTACCCAAACCCTGACAACAGACACCGTGGCTGCCCCTACCCCGACAACAAGCACCATGGCTGCCCCTACCACGACAACAGGTACCATGACTACCCCTACCCCGGTGACAGACACTGCAGCTGAACCAGAGAACCAGCCTGTGCCAGTATCAGTCGCCCCTGTACAGAAAAAGAAACACACAAAGAAATCAGTTCACTTAGCGAGAGATGAAGATGAACCAGGGTCATCGCGAGAACAGGAGGTAGAGGCAGAACCTGAAATAATTACCCGATCTCTATCCATGAGTGAGTTGTGTGACATGCGAAAAGATTTTAGCCGCCACCCAGGTGAGCACATTGTTACCTGGCTGCTCCGATGCTGGGATAGCGGGGCTAGTAGTGTGGAATTAGAGGGTAAGGAAACCAAGCAGTTGGGATCTCTGTCTAGGGAAGGGGGCATCGACAAGGCGATTGGGAGAAAAACACAAGTCCTCAGCCTCTGGAGGCGACTTCTCTTAGGTGTAAAGGAAAGATACCCCTTCAGGGATGAAGTTACATGTCACCAAGGCAAGTGGACCACCATGGAGAGAGGTATTCAGTACCTGAGAGAATTAGCCGTGCTGGAGGTGATTTACAATGATCCAGAAAATGCGCAGTCACCCACAGATCCAGATGAAGTCCAATGCACACAACCCATGTGGCGGAAGTTTCTACGAAGTGCACCACCAACCTATGCCAACTCATTGGCAGTAATGTCCTGGAGAGAAGGCTATGGACAAACGGTGGATGAATTGGCTGTCCAACTCCGGCAATACGAAGGGAGTCTCTCTTCCTCCCTACGGGCCTGTGTCTCAGCTGTAGAGGAGTTGTCCCGAGAGTTCCAGCAATTCAAAGTGGATCTGTCCTCCTCCTCACCTGTACAGGCCCGCATCGCAGTTATTGGGAGTAAGCGTTCCTCTGCCCAAGAGAGAGGAGAGAGAAAGTACACTCGACGGGCTAACCTGTGGTTTTACCTGCGTGACCATGGAGAGGACATGAGGAAGTGGGATGGAAAACCCACTTCAGTCTTGGATGCACGGGTACAGGAGTTGCGAGATAAAGCAACCAGAAAAGAGAATTCTTCTTGGAAAACTGCTGCTCCAGTTTCCCGTGAGCAGTCCCCCAGACGCAGTAGATGGGCTGATCTCATTTCTGATCCCCTTGAAGGGACTTCTGATTTACGTGTGCAGAAAGTGAGTAACGGATGTTCTAACGAGGATTAGAGGGGCCCTGCCTCCAGCCAGGTGGAGGAGAGGGACAACCGAGTCTACTGGACAGTGTGGATTCGATGGCCTGGCACATCAGACCCACAGGAATATAAGGCTCTAGTGGACACTGGTGCACAATGTACCCTAATGCCATCTAGTTATAAAGGGGCAGAACCCATCTGTATCTCTGGTGTGACAGGGGGATCCCAAGAGCTAACCGTATTGGAAGCTGAAATGAGTCTAACCGGGAATGAGTGGCATAAACACCCCATTGCGACTGGCCCAGAGGCCCCGTGCATCCTTGGTATAGATTATCTCAGGAGGGGGTATTTCAAGGACCCAAAAGGGTACCGTTGGGCCTTTGGTATAGCTGCATTGGAGACGGAGGAGATTGAACAGCTGTCTACCCTGCCGGGTCTCTCCCAAGACCCTTCGGTTGTGGGGTTGCTGAAGGTTGAAGAACAACAGGTGCCAATTGCTACCACGACGGTGCACCGGCGACAATATCGCACCAACCGAGACTCCCTGATCCCAATTCATAAGCTGATTTGCCAACTGGAGAGCCAAGGAGTGATCAGCAAGACTCACTCACCCTTTAATAGTCCCATATGGCCCGTGCAGAAATCCAATGGGGAATGGCGACTAACAGTAGATTATCGTGGGCTGAATGAAGTCACGCCACCGCTGAGCGCTGCTGTGCCAGATATGTTAGAGCTTCAATATGAACTGGAATCAAAGGCAGCTAAGTGGTATGCCACAATTGACATTGCTAATGCATTTTTCTCCATTCCCTTGGCAGCGGAGTGCAGGCCTCAGTTTGCTTTCACTTGGAGGGGCGTCCAGTACACCTGGAATCGACTGCCCCAGGGGTGGAAACACAGCCCCACCATTTGTCATGGACTGATCCAGGCTGCACTAGAAAAAGGTGAAGCTCCAGAGCACCTGCAATATATTGATGACATCATCGTATGGGGCAACACGGCAGAAGAAGTTTTTGAGAAAGGGAAGAAAATAATCCAAATCCTTTTGAAGGCTGGTTTTGCCATAAAAGAAAGTAAGGTCAAGGGACCTGCGCAGGAGATCCAGTTCTTAGGAGTAAAATGGCAAGATGGGCGTCGTCAGATCCCTGTGGACGTCATCAACAAAATAGCAGCTATGTCCTCACCGACTAATAAAAAGGAAACACAGGCTTTCTTAGGTGTTGTGGGTTTTTGGAGAATGCATATTCCAAATTACAGTCAAATTGTAAGCCCTCTCTACCAAGTTACTCGGAAGAAGAACGATTTTAAATGGGGGCCTGAGCAACGACAAGCCTTTGAACAGATTAAGCAGGAGATTGTTCACGCAGTAGCTCTTGGGCCAGTCCGGACAGGACAAGATATTAAAAATATGCTCTACACTGCAGCTGGGGAGAATGGCCCTACCTGGATCCTTTGGCAGAAAGCACCTGGGGAGACCCGTGGCCGACCTCTGGGGTTTTGGAGTCGGGGATATCGAGGATCCGAGGCTCGCTATACTCCAACTGAAAAAGAGATCTTGGCAGCATATGAAGGAGTTCGAGCCGCCTCAGAAGTGGTTGGTACTGAAACACAGCTCTTCTTAGCACCTCGACTGCCAGTGCTGGGCTGGATGTTCAAAGGGAAAGTTTCCTCTACGCATCACGCGACTGACGCCACGTGGAGTAAGTGGATCGCACTGATCACACAGCGAGCTCGCTTAGGAAACCCCAGTCGCCCAGGAATGTTAGAAGTGATCACGGACTGGCCAGAAGGCAAAGATTTTGGAATGTCGCCAGAGAAAGAGGTGACACAGGCCGAAGAAGCCCCGCTGTATAATAAACTGCCAGAAAATGAGAGGCAATATGCCCTGTTCACTGATGGGTCCTGTCGCATTGTGGGAAAACATCGAAGGTGGAAGGCTGCTGTATGGAGTCCTACACGACTAGTCGCAGAAACTGCTGAAGGAGAAGGTGAATCGAGTCAGTTTGCAGAGGTGAAAGCCATCCAGCTAGCGTTAGACATTGCTGAAAGAGAAAAGTGGCCAGTGCTCTATCTCTATACTGACTCATGGATGGTGGCAAATGCCCTATGGGGGTGGCTACAGCAATGGAAGAAGGGCAATTGGCAGCGCAGAGGTAAACCCATCTGGGCTGCCGCACTGTGGCAAGATATCGCTGTTCGGATAGAGAAGCTAGTGGTAAAAGTACGTCACGTAGATGCTCATGTACCCAAGAGTCGAGCCACTGAAGAACATCGAAACAACCACCAGGCAGATCAGGCCGCCAAGATTGAAGTGTCTCAGGTGGACCTGGACTGGCAACGTAGGGGTGAGCTATTTATGGCTCAGTGGGCCCACGATACCTCAGGCCATCAGGGAAGAGATGCAACATATAGATGGGATTGAGATCGAGGGGTGGACTTGACCATGGACACTATCGCACAGGTCATCCATGAATGTGAAATATGTGCTGCAATTAAGCAAGCCAAGCGGCAAAAACCCCTGTCGCATGGAGGGCGATGGCTGAAATATAAACAGTGGGAGGCCTGGCAGATTGACTATATCACACTCCCACGAACACGCCAAGGCAAGTGCCATGTGCTTACAATGGTGGAAGCAACCACTGGGTGGCTGGAAACATACCCTGTGTCCCATGCCACTGCCCAGAACACTATCCTGGGCCTTGAAGAGAAAATTTTATGGCAACACGGCACCCCAGAAAGAATCGAGTTGGACAACGGGACTCACTTCCGAAACAACCTCGTAGACACCTGGGCCAAAGAACGTGGCATTGAGTGGGTGTATCACATCCCTTATCACACACCAGCCTCCGGAAAAATTGAACGGTACAATGGACTGCTGAAAACTACATTGAGAGCGATGGGGGGTGGAACTTTCAAGCATTGGGATACACATTTAACAAAAGCCACCTGGTTAGTTAATACTAGAGGATCCGCCAATCGGGCTGGCCCCGCCCAACCAAGAGTTCCACATACTGTAGAAGGGGATAAAGTCCCTGTAGTGCATATGAGGAGTATGTTAGGAAAGACAGTCTGGGTTAGTCCTCCCTCAAGCAGAGGCAAACCCATTCAAGGGGTTGTTTTTGCTCAAGGACCTGGGTACACCTGGTGGGTGATGCAGAAGGATGGGGAGGTTCGATGTGTACCTCAGGGAGATTTGATTTTGGGAGAGAATAGCCAGTGAATTGGGCTGTATGATATTTAACTGCTAAATAACCTGCCAATGCATGTCATTGTATCTATAGTGTCTATATGCCATATCAAGGGTATTATTGTGAGAATTATCCAAATGACTACAGGATGGACTTTTGAAACTGAGCCAAGTGCAACAGCGATAGAACTTGAACTGGCACCCACCAATTTCCTCAAGATCCTCAAGATCAACCTGCAGACCAGGGGCATGAGTTACACCAAATGTACTAGCCACAAGTTCCAGAGGCAGCGTACAACAACCCAACATCTCACACCATCTCTCTCTTATCCTGAAGAACTGTTACAACAGATAGAGCCCCAAAATCGATGGACACATTAGAGAGATAGCCCACAGGCTAAAGGAACACCGTGTGTGTGTGTGCGAGGTCAGGGGGTGGAGTCCATATACTTATATATAAGACAAGGAAAGTTGTAGTGGTTGATTGAAAAAAAAAAAAAAAAAAAAAAAAGTAAGATCTGGGCATGATGTAGATGGTATAGAATAAGGGGTGGATAATGTCCTGGGTTCAGCTGGGATAGAGTTAATTTTTACAGGAACCTGGGAGGTGGGGGCATAGCCGGGGCAGCTGACCTGAACTAGCCAAGGAGCTATTCCATACCATGTGACATCCTGCCCAGTATATAAATGGGGAGCGGGCCGGGGGGTGGTCTCTGTTTTCGGTGGGGGAAGTGGCGGAGCGTCGGGTCCCGGGTGGTGAGCAGTTGCACTGTGCATCACTCTTTTTGTATACTTTTTTTTTCATTAGTGCCGTTGTTGTTGTTGTAATCTCTTTGTGTTTGTCCCAGTAAACTGCCTTTATCTCAACCCTCGAGGTTCCAGTTTCTTTTTCTTTTCTCTCCTCCGTCTCCTCCCCATCCCACCGGAGGGGGGCGGAGGAGTGAGCGAGCGGCTGCGTGGTCCTTTGTTACCGGCCGGGCTGAAACCACGACACTCCCCCATCCCACTGGATGGGGGAAGTGAGTGAGCGGCTGCGTGGTACTTAGTTGCTGGCTGGAGTTAAACCACGACAGTCCATTTTGGCGCCCAACGTGGGGCACGAGGGGTTGAGATAACAACAAACCTGACCAGAGCTTGTTAAAACAAATTTGTTCCAAGCGTTCATTATGTTGATTTATGAGTTCTTAGAGGTGTTGCTCTGGCTTTTAAAGCTCTGTTATGTATCACCTCGCTTGCTGTATATAGTTCCTCTTCTACTGCTTATCATCCGTGGGAGGTGGATTTTTGCTTTGATGTGTGGTATAACACTGGTTTATGGTATGATAAAGTCATCGGCTGTGGGATTAATCCGGTATTTGCACTTAGCATTGTCACCTTTATACGGCAGGAGCCACCTCTGGGAAATTATTGATAATTATACGATTTACCTTACCTCCATGGAAAACCAGTCTATGGGTGGGGTATCTTTCTTCCCCTCTCCTTTCTCCTTTAGTCCAGTTACGATGGTGTTGGAGAATTTTGGAAAATTTGAATATTCCTGGGGTGTTGGGACTAGCACAGTCCTAGCCCTACTGCTAGGAATTAGCATACTTCTGAATGTGGTTCAGCTCTCGTTTAAGGTTAAACAGCTATTTAAGAGGATCAACCAGAGATGTGCCCCAAGGCTAGATAATTATGATTGGCAGAGTGTGTGGGGTAGTATGGGCAAGTACCTAGAAAAGTGGGCACCTCCAATGTTTTGGAAATTCACCCCTGAACAAGTGCAGGATCCAGAAGAACTAGTAAAATATTTGGAAAAGGTATGCTGTCACCCCGGCAGCTCCAGAGAGATACAAATCACTGCAACATGCTGGGGCCTGGCCCATGCCTATCGAGCCCTGTTCGACACTACTCAGTACCCTCAAGGGGAAGAGAAAGTCTTTAGACCTAACAATGAAACGATGACCACCGCGGCCACCCAAACCTCGACAATGGGCGCTGCGGCCCCTCCAGGCCTAGGAAGGAGCACTGCTGCTACCCAAACCTCGGCAACAGACACTGCGGTTATGCAGAACCCGGCGAGCGATAGTGCAACTGAACCAGAGGACCAACCTGGACCAGTATCGGTTGCCCCCGTACAGAAAAGGAAATATACAAATAAAATCAGTTCTCTTAGCGAAGGATAATGGTGAACCAGGGTCATCACGGGAACCGGAGGAAGAGGCAGAACCAGAGGTAATAACCCGGTCCCTATCCTTGAGTGAGCTGCGGGATTTGCGAAAAGATTTTGGCCGCCGTGTAGGTGAGCATATTATCACCTGGCTCCTCCGATGCTGGGACAATGGGGCTAATAGCTTGGAATTAGAAGGTAGGGAAGCCAAGCAGCTGGGATCACTTGCCAGGGAAGGTGGCATTGAAAAGGCACTTGGAAGAGGGACACAAGCCATCAGCCTCTGGAGGCGACTCCTGTCAAGTGTGAAGGAAAGGTACCACTTTAAGGAAGATGTTATATGTCAATCAAGCAAGTGGACCACCATGGAAAAAGGTATTCAATATCTGAGGGAATTAGTCTTATTTTCGGTACCTATTTTCCCCATTTTCTCTCGCCTTCCCCCATTCCCTCTCACTCCTCCACTCTCTCTCTTCCCTCGGCCGTCACGGTTTCTCCGCCTTTCCCACATTTCCCTCTTTTCCATTTTTTCCCTCGCGTGTCTCTTTCCCCTCGCCTGTGTCTCTCTCCCCTCTTCATTTCAGTCTCTATTTCCCCCACTTTCTCTCGCCTTCCCCCATTCCCTCTCACTCCTCCACTCTCTCTTTTCCCTCGGCCGTCACGGATTCTCCGTATTTCCCACATTTCCCTCTTTTCCATCTTTTCCCTCGAGTGTCTCTTTCCCCTCGCCTGTGTCTCTCTCCCCTCTTCCTTTCGGTCCCTATGTTCCCTATTTTCTCGCTCCTTCCCCCATTCCCTCCCACTCCTCCACTCTCTCTCTTCCCTCGGCTGTCACTGTTCTCCGGCTTTCCCACAAATCCCTCTTTCCCATCTTTTCCCTTGCGTGTCTCTTTCCCCTCGCTTGTGTCTCTCTCCCCTCTTCCTTTCGGTCCCTATTTTCCCCATTTTCTCTCGCCTTCCCCCATTCCCTCTCACTCCTCCACTCTCTCTCTTCCCTTGCCGTCACGGTTTCTCTGGCTTTCCCACATTTCCCTCTTTTCCATCTTTTCCCTCGCGTGTCTCTTTCCCCTCGCCTGTGTCTCTCTCCCCTCTTCCTTTCGGTCCCAATGTTCCCTATTTTCTCGCTCCTTCCCCCATTCCCTCTCACTCCTCCACTCTCTCTCTTCCTTTGCCGTCACGATTTCTCTGGCTTTCCCACATTTCCCTCTTTCCCATCTTTTCCCTAGCGTTTCTCTTTCCCCTCACTTGTGTCTCTCTCCCCTCTTCCTTTCGGTCCCTATTTTCCCTGTTTTCTCTCGCCTTCCCCCATTCCCTCTCACTCCTCCACTCTCTCTCTTCCCTCGGATGTCAATGTTTCTCCGCATTTCCCACATCTCCCTCTTTCCCATTATTTCCCTCGCGTGTCTCTTTCCCCTCGCTTGTGTCTCTCTCCCCTCTTCCTTTCGGTCCCTATTTTCCCCATTTTCTCTCGCCTTCCCCCATTCCCTCTCACTCCTCCACTCTCTCTCTTCCCTTGCCGTCACGGTTTCTCTGGCTTTCCCACATTTCCCTCTTTTCCATCTTTTCCCTCGCGTGTCTCTTTCCCCTCGCCTGTGTCTCTCTCCCCTCTTCCTTTCGGTCCCAATGTTCCCTATTTTCTCGCTCCTTCCCCCATTCCCTCTCACTCCTCCACTCTCTCTCTTCCTTTGCCGTCACGATTTCTCTGGCTTTCCCACATTTCCCTCTTTCCCATCTTTTCCCTAGCGTTTCTCTTTCCCCTCACTTGTGTCTCTCTCCCCTCTTCCTTTCGGTCCCTATTTTCCCTGTTTTCTCTCGCCTTCCCCCATTCCCTCTCACTCCTCCACTCTCTCTCTTCCCTTGCCGTCACGGTTTCTCTGGCTTTCCCACATTTCCCTCTTTCCCATCTTTTCCCTAGCGTGTCTCTTTCCCCTAACTTGTGTCTCTCTCCCCTCTTCCTTTCGGTCCCTATTTTCCCCATTTTCTCTCGCCTTCCCCCATTCCCTCTCACTCCTCCACTCTCTCTCTTCCCTTGCTGTCACGGTTTATCTGGCTTTACCTAAATCCCTCTTTTCCATCTTTCCCCTCGCGTGTCTCTTTCCCCTCGCTTGTGTCTCTCTCCCGTCTTACTTTCGGTCCCTATTTCCCCCAATTTCTCTCGCCTTCCCCGATTCCCTCTCACTCCTCCACTCTCTCTCTTCCCTTGCTGTCACGGTTTATCTGGCTTTACCTAAATCCCTCTTTTCCATCTGTTCCCTCGCGTGTCTCTTTCCCCTCGCTTGTGTCTCTCTCCCCTCTTCCTTTCGGTCCCCATTTTCCCCATTTTCTCTCGCCTTCCCCCATTCCCTCTCACTCCTCCACTCTCTCTCTTCCCTCGGCTGTCACTGTTCTTCGGCTTTCCCACAAATCCCTCTATTCCATCTGTTCCCTCGCGTGTCTCTTTCCCCTCGCTTGTGTCTCTCTCCCCTCTTCCTTTCGGTCCCCATTTTCCCCATTTTCTCTCGCCTTCCCCCATTCCCTCTCACTCCTCCTCTCTCTCTCTTCCCTCGGCTGTCACTGTTCTCTGGCTTTCCCACAAATCCCTCTTTTCCATCTGTTCCCTCGCCTTACTCTTTCCTCTCGCCTGTGTCTCTCTCCCCTCTTCCTTTCGGTCCCTCTTTTCCCCATTTTCTCTCGCCTTCCCCCATTCCCTCTCACTCCTTCACTCTCTCTCTTCCCTCGGCTGTCACTGTTCTCCGGCTTCCCCACAAATCCCTCTTTGCCATCTGTTCCCTCGCGTGTCTCTTTCCCCTCGCTTGTGTCTCTCTCCCCTCTTCCTTTCGGTCCCTATTTTCCCCATTTTCTCTCGCCTTCCCCCATTCCCTCTCACTCCTCCACTCTCTCTCTTCCCTTGCCGTCACGGTTTCTCTGGCTTTCCCACATCTCCCTCTTTCCCATTATTTCCCTCGCGTGTCTCTTTCCCCTCGCCTGTGTCTCTCTCCCCTCTTCCTTTCGGTCCCTATTTTCCCTATTTTCTCGCTCCTTCCCCCATTCCCTCTCACTCCTCCACTCTCTCTCTTCCCTCGGCTGTCACTGTTCTCTGGCTTTCCCACAAATCCCTCTTTTCCATCTGTTCCCTTGCGTGTCTCTTTCCCCTCGCCTGTGTCTCTCTCCCCTATTCCTTTTGGTCCCTATTTTCCCCATTTTCTCTCGCTTTCCCCCATTCCCTCTCACTCCTCCACTCTCTCTCTTCCTTCGGCTGTCACGGTTTATCTGGCTTTACCTAAATCCCTCTTTTCCCTGTTTTCCCTCGCGTGTCTCTTTCCCCTCGCTTGTGTCTCTCTCCCCTTTTACTTTCGGTCCCTATTTTCCCCACTTTCTCTCACCTTCCCCCATTCCCTCTCACTCCTCCACTCTCTCTCTTCCCTTGCCGTCATGGTTTCTCTGGCTTTCCCACATCTCCCTCTTTTCCATCTTTCCCCTCGCGTTACTCTTTCCCCTCGCCTTACTCTTTCCCCTCGCCTGTGTATCTCTCCTCTCTTCCTTTCGGTCTCTATTTCCCCCACTATCACTTTCTCTCGCCTTCCCCCATTCCCTCTCACTCCTCCACTCTCTCTCTTCCCTTGCCGTCACGGTTTCTCTGGCTTTCCCACATTTCCCTCTTTTCCATCTTTTCCCTCGCGTGTCTCTTTCCCCTCGCTTGTGTCTCTCTCCCCTCTTCCTTTCGGTCCCAATGTTCCCTATTTTCTCGCTCCTTCCCCCATTCCCTCTCACTCCTCCACTCTCTCTCTTCCCTCGGCTGTCACTGTTCTCCAGCTTTCCCACAAATCCCTCTTTTCCATCTGTTACCTCGCCTTACTCTTTCCCCTCGCTTGTGTCTCTCTCCCCTCTTCCTTTCGGTCCCTATTTTCCCCATTTTCTCTCGCCTTCCCCCATTCCCTCTCACTCCTCCACTCTCTCTCTTCCCTTGCCGTCACGGTTTCTCTGGCTTTCCCACATTTCCCTCTTTTCCATCTTTTCCCTCGCGTGTCTCTTTCCCCTCGCTTGTGTCTCTCTCCCCTCTTCCTTTCGGTCCCAATGTTCCCTATTTTCTCGCTCCTTCCCCCATTCCCTCTCACTCCTCCACTCTCTCTCTTCCCTCGGCTGTCATGGTTCTCTGGCTTTCCCACAAATCCCTCTTTTCCATCTGTTCCCTCGCCTTACTCTTTCCCCTCGCCTGTGTCTCTCTCCCCTCTTCCTTTCGGTCCCTATTTTCCCCATTTTCTCTCGCCTTCCCCCATTCCCTCTCACTCCTCCACTCTCTCTATTCCCTCGTCCGTCACGGTGTCTCTGGCTTTCCCACATCTCCCTCTTTCCCATCTGTTCCCTCGCGTGTCTCTTTCCCCTCGCTTGTGTCTCTCTCCCCTCTTCCTTTCGGTCCCTATTTTCCCCATTTTCTCTCGCCTTCCCCCATTCCCTGTCACTCCTCCACTCTCTCTCTTCCCTCGGCTGTCACTGTTCTCCGGCTTTCCCACAAATCCCTCTTTTCCATCTGTTCCCTCGCATTACTCTTTCCTCTCGCTTGTGTCTCTCTCCCGTCTTACTTTCGGTCCCTATTTTCCACATTTTCTCTCGCCTTCCCCGATTCCCTCTCACTCCTCCACTCTCTCTCTTCCCTTGCTGTCACGGTTTATCTGGATTTACCTAAATCCCTCTTTTCCATCTTTCCCCTCGCGTGTCTCTTTCCCCTCGCTTGTGTCTCTCTCCCGTCTTACTTTCGGTCCCTATTTTCCCCATTTTCTCTCGCCTTCCCCGATTCCCTCTCACTCCTCCACTCTCTCTCTTCCCTTGCTGTCACGGTTTATCTGGCTTTACCTAAATCCCTCTTTTCCATTTTTTCCCTCGCGTGTCTCTTTCCCCTCGCTTGTGTCTCTCTCCCCTCTTACTTTCGGTCCCTATTTTCCCCATTTTCTCTCGCCTTCCCCCATTCCCTCTCACTCCTCCACTCTCTCTCTTCCCTTGCTGTCACTGTTCTCCGGCTTTCCCACAAATCCCTCTTTTCCATCTGTTCCCTCGCGTGTCTCTTTCCCCTCGCTTGTGTCTCTCTCCCCTCTTCCTTTCGGTCCCCATTTTCCCCATTTTCTCTCGCCTTCCCCCATTCCCTCTCACTCCTCCACTCTCTCTCTTCCCTCGGCTGTCACTGTTCTCTGGCTTTCCCACAAATCCCTCTTTTCCATCTGTTCCCTCGCCTTACTCTTTCCCCTCGCCTGTGTCTCTCTCCCCTCTTCCTTTCGGTCCCTCTTTTCCCCATTTTCTCTCGCCTTCCCCCATTCCCTCTCACTCCTCCACTCTCTCTCTTCCCTCGGCCGTCACGGTTTCTCCGCCTTTCCCACATTTCCCTCTTTTCCATCGTTTCCCTCGCGTGTCTCTTTCCCCTCGCTTGTGTCTCTCTCCCCTCTTCCTTTCGGTCCCTATTTTCCCCATTTTCTCTCGCCTTCCCCCATTCCCTCTCACTCCTCCACTCTGTCTCTTCCCTTGCTGTCACGGTTTATCTGGCTTTACCTAAATCCCTCTTTTCCATCTTTCCCCTCGCGTGTCTCTTTCCCCTCGCTTGTGTCTCTCTCCCGTCTTACTTTCGGTCCCTATTTTCCCCATTTTCTCTCGCCTTCCCCGATTCCCTCTCACTCCTCCACTCTCTCTCTTCCCTTGCTGTCACGGTTTATCTGGCTTTACCTAAAACCCTCTTTTCCATCTTTCCCCTCGCGTGTCTCTTTCCCCTCGCTTGTGTCTCTCTCCCGTCTTACTTTCGGTCCCTATTTTCCCCATTTTCTCTCGCCTTCCCCGATTCCCTCTCACTCCTCCACTCTCTCTCTTCCCTTGCTGTCACGGTTTATCTGGCTTTACCTAAATCCCTCTTTTCCATTTTTTCCCCTCGCGTGTCTCTTTCCCCTCGCTTGTGTCTCTCTCCCCTCTTACTTTCGGTCCCTATTTTCCCCATTTTCTCTCGCCTTCCCCGATTCCCTCTCACTCCTCCACTCTCTCTCTTCCCTTGCTGTCACGGTTTATCTGGCTTTACCTAAATCCCTCTTTTCCATCTGTTCCCTCGCGTGTCTCTTTCCCCTCGCTTGTGTCTCTCTCCCCTCTTACTTTCGGTCCCCATTTTCCCCATTTTCTCTCGCCTTCCCCCATTCCCTCTCACTCCTCCACTCTCTCTCTTCCCTCGGCTGTCACTGTTCTCTGGCTTTCCCACAAATCCCTCTTTTCCATTTTTTCCCTCGCGTGTCTCTTTCCCCTCGCCTGTGTCTCTCTCCCCTCTTCATTTCAGTCTCTATTCCCCCCACTTTCTCTCGCCTTCCCCCATTCCCTCTCACTCCTCCACTCTCTCTCTTCCCTCGGCCGTCACGGTTTCTCCGCCTTTCCCACATTTCCCTCTTTTCCATTTTTTCCCTCGCGTGTCTCTTTCCCCTCGCCTGTGTCTCTCTCCCCTCTTCATTTCAGTCTCTATTTCCCCCACTTTCTCTCGCCTTCCCCCATTCCCTCTCACTCCTCCACTCTCTCTTTTCCCTCGGCCGTCACGGATTCTCCGTATTTCCCACATTTCCCTCTTTTCCATCTTTCCCCTCGCGTGTCTCTTTCCCCTCGCCTGTGTCTCTCTCCCCTCTTCCTTTCGGTCCCTATGTTCCCTATTTTCTCGCTCCTTCCCCCATTCCCTCCCACTCCTCCACTCTCTCTCTTCCTTCGGCTGTCACTGTTCTCCGGCTTTCCCACAAATCCCTCTTTTCCATCTGTTACCTCGCCTTACTCTTTCCCCTCGCTTGTGTCTCTCTCCCCTCTTCCTTTCGGTCCCTATTTTCCCCATTTTCTCTCGCCTTCCCCCATTCCCTCTCACTCCTCCACTCTCTCTCTTCCCTTGCCGTCACGGTTTCTCTGGCTTTCCCACATTTCCCTCTTTTCCATCTTTTCCCTCGCGTGTCTCTTTCCCCTCGCTTGTGTCTCTCTCCCCTCTTCCTTTCGGTCCCAATATTCCCTATTTTCTCGCTCCTTCCCCCATTCCCTCTCACTCCTCCACTCTCTCTCTTCCCTCGGCTGTCACGGTTCTCTGGCTTTCCCACAAATCCCTCTTTTCCATCTGTTCCCTCGCCTTACTCTTTCCCCTCGCCTGTGTCTCTCTCCCCTCTTCCTTTCGGTCCCTATTTTCCCCATTTTCTCTCGCCTTCCCCCATTCCCTCTCACTCCTCCACTCTCTCTATTCCCTCGTCCGTCACGGTGTCTCTGGCTTTCCCACATCTCCCTCTTTCCCATCTGTTCCCTCGCGTGTCTCTTTCCCCTCGCTTGTGTCTCTCTCCCCTCTTCCTTTCGGTCCCTATTTTCCCCATTTTCTCTCGCCTTCCCCCATTCCCTGTCACTCCTCCACTCTCTCTCTTCCCTCGGCTGTCACTGTTCTCCGGCTTTCCCACAAATCCCTCTTTTCCATCTGTTCCCTCGCATTACTCTTTCCACTCGCTTGTGTCTCTCTCCCGTCTTACTTTCGGTCCCTATTTTCCACATTTTCTCTCGCCTTCCCCGATTCCCTCTCACTCCTCCACTCTCTCTCTTCCCTTGCTGTCACGGTTTATCTGGATTTACCTAAATCCCTCTTTTCCATCTTTCCCCTCGCGTGTCTCTTTCCCCTCGCTTGTGTCTCTCTCCCGTCTTACTTTCGGTCCCTATTTTCCCCATTTTCTCTCGCCTTCCCCGATTCCCTCTCACTCCTCCACTCTCTCTCTTCCCTTGCTGTCACGGTTTATCTGGCTTTACCTAAATCCCTCTTTTCCATTTTTTCCCTCGCGTGTCTCTTTCCCCTCGCTTGTGTCTCTCTCCCCTCTTACTTTCGGTCCCTATTTTCCCCATTTTCTCTCGCCTTCCCCCATTCCCTCTCACTCCTCCACTCTCTCTCTTCCCTTGCTGTCACTGTTCTCCGGCTTTCCCACAAATCCCTCTTTTCCATCTGTTCCCTCGCGTGTCTCTTTCCCCTCGCTTGTGTCTCTCTCCCCTCTTCCTTTCGGTCCCCATTTTCCCCATTTTCTCTCGCCTTCCCCCATTCCCTCTCACTCCTCCACTCTCTCTCTTCCCTCGGCTGTCACTGTTCTCTGGCTTTCCCACAAATCCCTCTTTTCCATCTGTTCCCTCGCCTTACTCTTTCCCCTCGCCTGTGTCTCTCTCCCCTCTTCCTTTCGGTCCCTCTTTTCCCCATTTTCTCTCGCCTTCCCCCATTCCCTCTCACTCCTCCACTCTCTCTCTTCCCTCGGCCGTCACGGTTTCTCCGCCTTTCCCACATTTCCCTCTTTTCCATCGTTTCCCTCGCGTGTCTCTTTCCCCTCGCTTGTGTCTCTCTCCCCTCTTCCTTTCGGTCCCTATTTTCCCCATTTTCTCTCGCCTTCCCCCATTCCCTCTCACTCCTCCACTCTCTCTCTTCCCTTGCTGTCATGGTTTATCTGGCTTTACCTAAATCCCTCTTTTCCATCTTTCCCCTCGCGTGTCTCTTTCCCCTCGCTTGTGTCTCTCTCCCGTCTTACTTTCGGTCCCTATTTTCCCCATTTTCTCTCGCCTTCCCCGATTCCCTCTCACTCCTCCACTCTCTCTCTTCCCTTGCTGTCACGGTTTATCTGGCTTTACCTAAAACCCTCTTTTCCATCTTTCCCCTCGCGTGTCTCTTTCCCCTCGCTTGTGTCTCTCTCCCGTCTTACTTTCGGTCCCTATTTTCCCCATTTTCTCTCGCCTTCCCCGATTCCCTCTCACTCCTCCACTCTCTCTCTTCCCTTGCTGTCACGGTTTATCTGGCTTTACCTAAATCCCTCTTTTCCATTTTTTCCCCTCGCGTGTCTCTTTCCCCTCGCTTGTGTCTCTCTCCCCTCTTACTTTCGGTCCCTATTTTCCCCATTTTCTCTCGCCTTCCCCGATTCCCTCTCACTCCTCCACTCTCTCTCTTCCCTTGCTGTCACGGTTTATCTGGCTTTACCTAAATCCCTCTTTTCCATCTGTTCCCTCGCGTGTCTCTTTCCCCTCGCTTGTGTCTCTCTCCCCTCTTACTTTCGGTCCCCATTTTCCCCATTTTCTCTCGCCTTCCCCCATTCCCTCTCACTCCTCCACTCTCTCTCTTCCCTCGGCTGTCACTGTTCTCTGGCTTTCCCACAAATCCCTCTTTTCCATTTTTTCCCTCGCGTGTCTCTTTCCCCTCGCCTGTGTCTCTCTCCCCTCTTCATTTCAGTCTCTATTCCCCCCACTTTCTCTCGCCTTCCCCCATTCCCTCTCACTCCTCCACTCTCTCTCTTCCCTCGGCCGTCACGGTTTCTCCGCCTTTCCCACATTTCCCTCTTTTCCATTTTTTCCCTCGCGTGTCTCTTTCCCCTCGCCTGTGTCTCTCTCCCCTCTTCATTTCAGTCTCTATTTCCCCCACTTTCTCTCGCCTTCCCCCATTCCCTCTCACTCCTCCACTCTCTCTTTTCCCTCGGCCGTCACGGATTCTCCGTATTTCCCACATTTCCCTCTTTTCCATCTTTTCCCTCGCGTGTCTCTTTCCCCTCGCCTGTGTCTCTCTCCCCTCTTCCTTTCGGTCCCTATGTTCCCTATTTTCTCGCTCCTTCCCCCATTCCCTCCCACTCCTCCACTCTCTCTCTTCCCTCGGCTGTCACTGTTCTCCGGCTTTCCCACAAATCCCTCTTTCCCATCTTTTCCCTCGCGTGTCTCTTTCCCCTCGCTTGTGTCTCTCTCCCCTCTTCCTTTCGGTCCCTATTTTCCCCATTTTCTCTCGCCTTCCCCCATTCCCTCTCACTCCTCCACTCTCTCTCTTCCCTTGCCGTCACGGTTTCTCTGGCTTTCCCACATTTCCCTCTTTTCCATCTTTTCCCTCGCGTGTCTCTTTCCCCTCGCCTGTGTCTCTCTCCCCTCTTCCTTTCGGTCCCAATGTTCCCTATTTTCTCGCTCCTTCCCCCATTCCCTCTCACTCCTCCACTCTCTCTCTTCCTTTGCCGTCACGATTTCTCTGGCTTTCCCACATTTCCCTCTTTCCCATCTTTTCCCTAGCGTTTCTCTTTCCCCTCACTTGTGTCTCTCTCCCCTCTTCCTTTCGGTCCCTATTTTCCCTGTTTTCTCTCGCCTTCCCCCATTCCCTCTCACTCCTCCACTCTCTCTCTTCCCTTGCCGTCACGGTTTCTCTGGCTTTCCCACATTTCCCTCTTTCCCATCTTTTCCCTAGCGTGTCTCTTTCCCCTAACTTGTGTCTCTCTCCCCTCTTCCTTTCGGTCCCTATTTTCCCCATTTTCTCTCGCCTTCCCCCATTCCCTCTCACTCCTCCACTCTCTCTCTTCCCTTGCTGTCATGGTTTATCTGGCTTTACCTAAATCCCTCTTTTCCATCTTTCCCCTCGCGTGTCTCTTTCCCCTCGCTTGTGTCTCTCTCCCGTCTTACTTTCGGTCCCTATTTTCCCCATTTTCTCTCGCCTTCCCCGATTCCCTCTCACTCCTCCACTCTCTCTCTTCCCTTGCTGTCACGGTTTATCTGGCTTTACCTAAATCCCTCTTTTCCATATGTTCCCTCGCGTGCCTCTTTCCCCTCGCCTGTGTCTCTCTCCTCTCTTCCTTCGGTCTCTATTTCCCCCACTTTCTCTCGCCTTCCCCCATTCCCTCTCACTCCTCCACTCTCTCTCTTCCCTCGGCTGTCACTGTTCTCCGGCTTTCCCACAAATCCCTCTTTTCCATCTGTTCCCTCGCCTTACTCTTTCCCCTCGCCTGTGTCTCTCTCCTCTCTTCCTTCGGTCTCTATTTCCCCCACTTTCTCTCGCCTTCCCCCATTCCCTCTCACTCCTCCACTCTCTCTCTTCCCTTGGCCGTCACGGTTTCTCCGGCTTCCCCACATCTCCCTCTTTCCCATCTTTTCCCTCGCGTGTCTCTTTCTCCTCGCTTGTGTCTCTCTCCCCTCTTCCTTTCGGTCCCAATGTTCCCTATTTTCTCGCTCCTTCCCCCATTCCCTCTCACTCCTCCACTCTCTCTCTTCCCTCGGCTGTCATTGTTCTCCGGCTTTCCCACAAATCCCTCTTTTCCATCTGTTCCCTCGCCTTACTCTTTCCCCTCGCCTGTGTCTCTCTCCCCTCTTCCTTTCGGTCCCAATTTTCCCTATTTTCTCGCTCCTTCCCCCCTTCCCTCTCACTCCTCCACTCTCTCTCTTCCCTCGGCTGTCACTGTTCTCCGGCTTTCCCACAAATCCCTCTTTTCCATATGTTCCCTCGCGTGCCTCTTTCCCCTCGCCTGTGTCTCTCTCCTCTCTTCCTTCGGTCTCTATTTCCCCCACTTTCTCTCGCCTTCCCCCATTCCCTCTCACTCCTCCACTCTCTCTCTTCCCTTGGCCGTCACGGTTTCTCCGGCTTCCCCACATCTCCCTCTTTCCCTTGTTTTCCCCCACGTGTCTCTTTCCCCTCGCCTGTGTCTCTCTCCTCTCTTCCTTCGGTCTCCATTTCCCCCAATTTCTCTCGCCTTCCCCCATTCCCTCTCACTCCTCCACTCTCTCTCTTCCCTCGGCTGTCACTGTTCTCCGGCTTTCCCACAAATCCCTCTTTTCCATCTGTTCCCTCGCCTTACTCTTTCCCCTCGCCTGTGTCTCTCTCCTCTCTTCCTTCGGTCCCTATTTTCCCCACTTTCTCTCGCCTTCCCCCATTCCCTCTCACTCCTCCACTCTCTCTCTTCCCTCGGCCGTCACGGTTTCTCCGCATTTCCCACATCTCCCTCTTTCCCATTATTTCCCTCGCGTGTCTCTTTCTCCTCGCCTGTGTCTCTCTCCCCTCTTCCTTTCGGTCCCAATTTTCCCTATTTTCTCGCTCCTTCCCCCTTCTCTCTCACTCCTCCACTCTCTCTCTTCCCTCGGCTGTCACTGTTCTCCGGCTTTCCCACAAATCCCTCTTTTCCATATGTTCCCTCGCGTGCCTCTTTCCCCTCGCCTGTGTCTCTCTCCTCTCTTCCTTCGGTCTCTATTTCCCCCACTTTCTCTCGCCTTCCCCCATTCCCTCTCACTCCTCCACTCTCTCTCTTCCCTTGCCGTCACGGTTTCTCTGGTTTTCCCACATTTCCCTCTTTCCCATCTTTTCCCTCGCGTGTCTCTTTCCCCTCGCTTGTGTCTCTCTCCCCTCTTCCTTTCGGTCCCAATGTTCCCTATTTTCTCGCTCCTTCCCCCATTCCCTCTCACTCCTCCACTCTCTCTCTTCCCTCGGCTGTCACTGTTCTCCGGCTTTCCCACAAATCCCTCTTTTCCATCTGTTCCCTCGCCTTACTCTTTCCCCTCGCCTGTGTCTCTCTCCTCTCTTCCTTCGGTCTCTATTTCCCCCACTTTCTCTCGCCTTCCCCCCTTCCCTCTCACTCCTCCACTCTCTCTCTTCCCTTGGCCGTCACGGTTTCTCCGGCTTCCCCACATCTCCCTCTTTCCCATCTTTTCCCCCACGTGTCTCTTTCCCCTCGCCTGTGTCTCTCTCCTCTCTTCCTTCGGTCTCTATTTCCCCCAATTTCTCTCGCCTTCCCCCCTTCCCTCTCACTCCTCCACTCTCTCTCTTCCCTCGGCTGTCACTGTTCTCCGGCTTTCCCACAGATCCCTCTTTTCCATATGTTCCCTCGCGTGCCTCTTTCCCCTCGCCTGTGTCTCTCTCCTCTCTTCCTTCGGTCTCTATTTCCCCCACTTTCTCTCACCTTCCCCCATTCCCTCTCACTCCTCCACTCTCTCTCTTCCCTCGGCCGTCACGGTTTCTCTGCATTTCCCACATCTCCCTCTTTCCCATTATTTCCCTCGCGTGTCTCTTTCCCCTCGCCTGTGTCTCTCTCCCCTCTTCCTTTCGGTCCCAATTTTCCCTATTTTCTCGCTCCTTCCCCCATTCCCTCTCACTCCTCCACTCTCTCTCTTCCCTCGGCTGTCACTGTTCTCCGGCTTTCCCACAAATCCCTCTTTTCCATCTGTTCCCTCGCCTTACTCTTTCCCCTCGCCTGTGTCTCTCTCCTCTCTTCCTTTGGTCTCTATTTCCCCCAATTTCTCTCGCCTTCCCCCATTCCCTCTCACTCCTCCACTCTCTCTCTTCCCTCGGCTGTCACTGTTCTCCGGCTTCCCCACATCTCCCTCTTTTCCATATGTTCCCTCGCGTGCCTCTTTCCCCTCGCCTGTGTCTCTCTCCTCTCTTCCTTCGGTCTCTATTTCCCCCACTTTCTCTCGCCTTCCCCCATTCCCTCTCACTCCTCCACTCTCTCTCTTCCCTTGCCGTCACGGTTTCTCTGGTTTTCCCACATTTCCCTCTTTCCCATCTTTTCCCTCGCGTGTCTCTTTCCCCTCGCTTGTGTCTCTCTCCCCTCTTCCTTTCGGTCCCAATGTTCCCTATTTTCTCGCTCCTTCCCCCCTTCCCTCTCACTCCTCCACTCTCTCTCTTCCCTCGGCTGTCACTGTTCTCCGGCTTTCCCACAAATCCCTCTTTTCCATCTGTTCCCTCGCCTTACTCTTTCCCCTCGCCTGTGTCTCTCTCCTCTCTTCCTTCGGTCTCTATTTCCCCCACTTTCTCTCGCCTTCCCCCATTCCCTCTCACTCCTCCACTCTCTCTCTTCCCTCGGCCGTCACGGTTTCTCCGCATTTCCCACATCTCCCTCTTTCCCATTATTTCCCTCGCGTGTCTCTTTCCCCTCGCCTGTGTCTCTCTCCCCTCTTCCTTTCGGTCCCAATTTTTCCTATTTTCTCGCTCCTTCCCCCCTTCCCTCTCACTCCTCCACTCTCTCTCTTCCCTCGGCTGTCACTGTTCTCCGGCTTTCCCACAAATCCCTCTTTTCCATCTGTTCCCTCGCCTTACTCTTTCCCCTCGCCTGTGTCTCTCTCCTCTCTTCCTTCGGTCTCTATTTCCCCCACTTTCTCTCGCCTTCCCCCATTCCCTCTCACTCCTCCACTCTCTCTCTTCCCTTGGCCGTCACGGTTTCTCCGGCTTCCCCACATCTCCCTCTTTCCCATCTTTTCCCCCACGTGTCTCTTTCCCCTCGCCTGTGTCTCTCTCCTCTCTTCCTTCGGTCTCTATTTCCCCCAATTTCTCTCGCCTTCCCCCCTTCCCTCTCACTCCTCCACTCTCTCTCTTCCCTCGGCTGTCACTGTTCTCCGGCTTTCCCACAAATCCCTCTTTTCCATATGTTCCCTCGCGTGCCTCTTTCCCCTCGCCTGTGTCTCTCTCCTCTCTTCCTTCGGTCTCTATTTCCCCCACTTTCTCTCACCTTCCCCCATTCCCTCTCACTCCTCCACTCTCTCTCTTCCCTCGGCCGTCACGGTTTCTCCGCATTTCCCACATCTCCCTCTTTCCCATTATTTCCCTCGCGTGTCTCTTTCCCCTCGCCTGTGTCTCTCTCCCCTCTTCCTTTCGGTCCCAATTTTCCCTATTTTCTCGCTCCTTCCCCCATTCCCTCTCACTCCTCCACTCTCTCTCTTCCCTCGGCTGTCACTGTTCTCCGGCTTTCCCACAAATCCCTCTTTTCCATATGTTCCCTCGCGTGCCTCTTTCCCCTCGCCTGTGTCTCTCTCCTCTCTTCCTTCGGTCTCTATTTCCCCCACTTTCTCTCGCCTTCCCCCATTCCCTCTCACTCCTCCACTCTCTCTCTTCCCTTGGCCGTCACGGTTTCTCCGGCTTCCCCACATCTCCCTCTTTCCCTTGTTTTCCCCCACGTGTCTCTTTCCCCTCGCCTGTGTCTCTCTCCTCTCTTCCTTCGGTCTCTATTTCCCCCAGTTTCTCTCGCCTTCCCCCATTCCCTCTCACTCCTCCACTCTCTCTCTTCCCTCGGCTGTCACTGTTCTCCGGCTTTCCCACAAATCCCTCTTTTCCATCTGTTCCCTCGCGTGCCTCTTTCCCCTCGCCTGTGTCTCTCTCCTCTCTTCCTTCGGTCTCTATTTCCCCCACTTTCTCTCGCCTTCCCCCATTCCCTCTCACTCCTCCACTCTCTCTCTTCCCTCGGCCGTCACGGTTTCTCCGCATTTCCCACATCTCCCTCTTTCCCATCATTTCCCTCGCGTGTCTCTTTCCCCTCGCCTGTGTCTCTCTCCCCTCTTCCTTTCGGTCCCAATTTTCCCTATTTTCTCGCTCCTTCCCCCCTTCCCTCTCACTCCTCCACTCTCTCTCTTCCCTCGGCTGTCACTGTTCTCCGGCTTTCCCACAAATCCCTCTTTTCCATCTGTTCCCTCGCCTTACTCTTTCCCCTCGCCTGTGTCTCTCTCCTCTCTTCCTTCGGTCTCTATTTCCCCCACTTTCTCTCGCCTTCCCCCATTCCCTCTCACTCCTCCACTCTCTCTCTTCCCTTGGCCGTCACGGTTTCTCTGGCTTCCCCACATCTCCCTCTTTCCCATTATTTCCCTCGCGTGTCTCTTTCCCCTCGCCTGTGTCTCTCTCCCCTCTTCCTTTCGGTCCCAATTTTCCCTATTTTCTCGCTCCTTCCCCCCTTCCCTCTCACTCCTCCACTCTCTCTCTTCCCTCGGCTGTCACTGTTCTCCGGCTTTCCCACAAATCCCTCTTTTCCATCTGTTCCCTCGCCTTACTCTTTCCCCTCGCCTGTGTCTCTCTCCTCTCTTCCTTCGGTCTCTATTTCCCCCACTTTCTCTCGCCTTCCCCCATTCCCTCTCACTCCTCCACTCTCTCTCTTCCCTTGGCCGTCACGGTTTCTCCGGCTTCCCCACATCTCCCTCTTTCCCATCTTTTCCCTCGCGTGTCTCTTTCTCCTCGCTTGTGTCTCTCTCCCCTCTTCCTTTCGGTCCCAATGTTCCCTATTTTCTCGCTCCTTCCCCCATTCCCTCTCACTCCTCCACTCTCTCTCTTCCCTCGGCTGTCATTGTTCTCCGGCTTTCCCACAAATCCCTCTTTTCCATCTGTTCCCTCGCCTTACTCTTTCCCCTCGCCTGTGTCTCTCTCCCCTCTTCCTTTCGGTCCCAATTTTCCCTATTTTCTCGCTCCTTCCCCCCTTCCCTCTCACTCCTCCACTCTCTCTCTTCCCTCGGCTGTCACTGTTCTCCGGCTTTCCCACAAATCCCTCTTTTCCATATGTTCCCTCGCGTGCCTCTTTCCCCTCGCCTGTGTCTCTCTCCTCTCTTCCTTCGGTCTCTATTTCCCCCACTTTCTCTCGCCTTCCCCCATTCCCTCTCACTCCTCCACTCTCTCTCTTCCCTTGGCCGTCACGGTTTCTCCGGCTTCCCCACATCTCCCTCTTTCCCTTGTTTTCCCCCGCGTGCCTCTTTCCCCTCGCCTGTGTCTCTCTCCTCTCTTCCTTCGGTCTCCATTTCCCCCAATTTCTCTCGCCTTCCCCCATTCCCTCTCACTCCTCCACTCTCTCTCTTCCCTCGGCTGTCACTGTTCTCCGGCTTTCCCACAAATCCCTCTTTTCCATCTGTTCCCTCGCCTTACTCTTTCCCCTCGCCTGTGTCTCTCTCCTCTCTTCCTTCGGTCCCAATTTTCCCCACTTTCTCTCGCCTTCCCCCATTCCCTTTCACTCCTCCACTCTCTCTCTTCCCTCGGCCGTCACGGTTTCTCCGCATTTCCCACATCTCCCTCTTTCCCATTATTTCCCTCGCGTGTCTCTTTCTCCTCGCCTGTGTCTCTCTCCCCTCTTCCTTTCGGTCCCAATTTTCCCTATTTTCTCGCTCCTTCCCCCTTCTCTCTCACTCCTCCACTCTCTCTCTTCCCTCGGCTGTCACTGTTCTCCGGCTTTCCCACAAATCCCTCTTTTCCATATGTTCCCTCGCGTGCCTCTTTCCCCTCGCCTGTGTCTCTCTCCTCTCTTCCTTCGGTCTCTATTTCCCCCACTTTCTCTCGCCTTCCCCCATTCCCTCTCACTCCTCCACTCTCTCTCTTCCCTTGCCGTCACGGTTTCTCTGGTTTTCCCACATTTCCCTCTTTCCCATCTTTTCCCTCGAGTGTCTCTTTCCCCTCGCTTGTGTCTCTCTCCCCTCTTCCTTTCGGTCCCAATGTTCCCTATTTTCTCGCTCCTTCCCCCATTCCCTCTCACTCCTCCACTCTCTCTCTTCCCTCGGCTGTCACTGTTCTCCGGCTTTCCCACAAATCCCTCTTTTCCATATGTTCCCTCGCCTTACTCTTTCCCCTCGCCTGTGTCTCTCTCCTCTCTTCCTTCGGTCTCTATTTCCCCCACTTTCTCTCGCCTTCCCCCATTCCCTCTCACTCCTCCACTCTCTCTCTTCCCTTGGCCGTCAAGGTTTCTCCGGCTTCCCCACATCTCCCTCTTTCCCATCTTTTCCCCCACGTGTCTCTTTCCCCTCGCCTGTGTCTCTCTCCTCTCTTCCTTCGGTCTCTATTTCCCCCAATTTCTCTCGCCTTCCCCCCTTCCCTCTCACTCCTCCACTCTCTCTCTTCCCTCGGCTGTCACTGTTCTCCGGCTTTCCCACAGATCCCTCTTTTCCATATGTTCCCTCGCGTGCCTCTTTCCCCTCGCCTGTGTCTCTCTCCTCTCTTCCTTCGGTCTCTATTTCCCCCACTTTCTCTCACCTTCCCCCATTCCCTCTCACTCCTCCACTCTCTCTCTTCCCTCGGCCGTCACGGTTTCTCTGCATTTCCCACATCTCCCTCTTTCCCATTATTTCCCTCGCGTGTCTCTTTCCCCTCGCCTGTGTCTCTCTCCCCTCTTCCTTTCGGTCCCAATTTTCCCTATTTTCTCGCTCCTTCCCCCATTCCCTCTCACTCCTCCACTCTCTCTCTTCCCTCGGCTGTCACTGTTCTCCGGCTTTCCCACAAATCCCTCTTTTCCATCTGTTCCCTCGCCTTACTCTTTCCCCTCGCCTGTGTCTCTCTCCTCTCTTCCTTTGGTCTCTATTTCCCCCAATTTCTCTCGCCTTCCCCCATTCCCTCTCACTCCTCCACTCTCTCTCTTCCCTCGGCTGTCACTGTTCTCCGGCTTCCCCACATCTCCCTCTTTTCCATATGTTCCCTCGCGTGCCTCTTTCCCCTCGCCTGTGTCTCTCTCCTCTCTTCCTTCGGTCTCTATTTCCCCCACTTTCTCTCGCCTTCCCCCATTCCCTCTCACTCCTCCACTCTCTCTCTTCCCTTGCCGTCACGGTTTCTCTGGTTTTCCCACATTTCCCTCTTTCCCATCTTTTCCCTCGCGTGTCTCTTTCCCCTCGCTTGTGTCTCTCTCCCCTCTTCCTTTCGGTCCCAATGTTCCCTATTTTCTCGCTCCTTCCCCCCTTCCCTCTCACTCCTCCACTCTCTCTCTTCCCTCGGCTGTCACTGTTCTCCGGCTTTCCCACAAATCCCTCTTTTCCATCTGTTCCCTCGCGTGCCTCTTTCCCCTCGCCTGTGTCTCTCTCCTCTCTTCCTTCGGTCTCTATTTCCCCCACTTTCTCTCGCCTTCCCCCATTCCCTCTCACTCCTCCACTCTCTCTCTTCCCTCGGCCGTCACGGTTTCTCCGCATTTCCCACATCTCCCTCTTTCCCATCATTTCCCTCGCGTGTCTCTTTCCCCTCGCCTGTGTCTCTCTCCCCTCTTCCTTTCGGTCCCAATTTTTCCTATTTTCTCGCTCCTTCCCCCCTTCCCTCTCACTCCTCCACTCTCTCTCTTCCCTCGGCTGTCACTGTTCTCCGGCTTTCCCACAAATCCCTCTTTTCCATCTGTTCCCTCGCCTTACTCTTTCCCCTCGCCTGTGTCTCTCTCCTCTCTTCCTTCGGTCCCTATTTTCCCCACTTTCTCTCGCCTTCCCCCATTCCCTTTCACTCCTCCACTCTCTCTCTTCCCTCGGCCGTCACGGTTTCTCCGCATTTCCCACATCTCCCTCTTTCCCATTATTTCCCTCGCGTGTCTCTTTCTCCTCGCCTGTGTCTCTCTCCCCTCTTCCTTTCGGTCCCAATTTTCCCTATTTTCTCGCTCCTTCCCCCCTTCCCTCTCACTCCTCCACTCTCTCTCTTCCCTCGGCTGTCACTGTTCTCCGGCTTTCCCACAAATCCCTCTTTTCCATATGTTCCCTCGCGTGCCTCTTTCCCCTCGCCTGTGTCTCTCTCCTCTCTTCCTTCGGTCTCTATTTCCCCCACTTTCTCTCGCCTTCCCCCATTCCCTCTCACTCCTCCACTCTCTCTCTTCCCTTGGCCGTCACGGTTTCTCCGGCTTCCCCACATCTCCCTCTTTCCCTTGTTTTCCCCCACGTGTCTCTTTCCCCTCGCCTGTGTCTCTCTCCTCTCTTCCTTCGGTCTCCATTTCCCCCAATTTCTCTCGCCTTCCCCCATTCCCTCTCACTCCTCCACTCTCTCTCTTCCCTCGGCTGTCACTGTTCTCCGGCTTCCCCACATCTCCCTCTTTTCCATATGTTCCCTCGCGTGCCTCTTTCCCCTCGCCTGTGTCTCTCTCCTCTCTTCCTTCGGTCTCTATTTCCCCCACTTTCTCTCGCCTTCCCCCATTCCCTCTCACTCCTCCACTCTCTCTCTTCCCTCGGCTGTCATTGTTCTCCGGCTTTCCCACAAATCCCTCTTTTCCATCTGTTCCCTCGCCTTACTCTTTCCCCTCGCCTGTGTCTCTCTCCCCTCTTCCTTTCGGTCCCAATTTTCCCTATTTTCTCGCTCCTTCCCCCCTTCCCTCTCACTCCTCCACTCTCTCTCTTCCCTCGGCTGTCACTGTTCTCCGGCTTTCCCACAAATCCCTCTTTTCCATATGTTCCCTCGCGTGCCTCTTTCCCCTCGCCTGTGTCTCTCTCCTCTCTTCCTTCGGTCTCTATTTCCCCCACTTTCTCTCGCCTTCCCCCATTCCCTCTCACTCCTCCACTCTCTCTCTTCCCTTGGCCGTCACGGTTTCTCCGGCTTCCCCACATCTCCCTCTTTCCCTTGTTTTCCCCCACGTGTCTCTTTCCCCTCGCCTGTGTCTCTCTCCTCTCTTCCTTCGGTCTCTATTTCCCCCAATTTCTCTCGCCTTCCCCCATTCCCTCTCACTCCTCCACTCTCTCTCTTCCCTCGGCTGTCACTGTTCTCCGGCTTTCCCACAAATCCCTCTTTTCCATCTGTTCCCTCGCCTTACTCTTTCCCCTCGCCTGTGTCTCTCTCCTCTCTTCCTTCGGTCCCTATTTTCCCCACTTTCTCTCGCCTTCCCCCATTCCCTTTCACTCCTCCACTCTCTCTCTTCCCTCGGCCGTCACGGTTTCTCCGCATTTCCCACAACTCCCTCTTTCCCATTATTTCCCTCGCGTGTCTCTTTCTCCTCGCCTGTGTCTCTCTCCCCTCTTCCTTTCGGTCCCAATTTTCCCTATTTTCTCGCTCCTTCCCCCTTCCCTCTCACTCCTCCACTCTCTCTCTTCCCTCGGCTGTCACTGTTCTCCGGCTTTCCCACAAATCCCTCTTTTCCATATGTTCCCTCGCGTGCCTCTTTCCCCTCGCCTGTGTCTCTCTCCTCTCTTCCTTCGGTCTCTATTTCCCCCACTTTCTCTCGCCTTCCCCCATTCCCTCTCACTCCTCCACTCTCTCTCTTCCCTTGCCGTCACGGTTTCTCTGGTTTTCCCACATTTCCCTCTTTCCCATCTTTTCCCTCGAGTGTCTCTTTCCCCTCGCTTGTGTCTCTCTCCCCTCTTCCTTTCGGTCCCAATGTTCCCTATTTTCTCGCTCCTTCCCCCCTTCCCTCTCACTCCTCCACTCTCTCTCTTCCCTCGGCTGTCACTGTTCTCCGGCTTTCCCACAAATCCCTCTTTTCCATCTGTTCCCTCGCCTTACTCTTTCCCCTCGCCTGTGTCTCTCTCCTCTCTTCCTTCGGTCTCTATTTCCCCCACTTTCTCTCGCCTTCCCCCATTCCCTCTCACTCCTCCACTCTCTCTCTTCCCTTGGCCGTCAAGGTTTCTCCGGCTTCCCCACATCTCCCTCTTTCCCATCTTTTCCCCCACGTGTCTCTTTCCCCTCGCCTGTGTCTCTCTCCTCTCTTCCTTCGGTCTCTATTTCCCCCAATTTCTCTCGCCTTCCCTCCTTCCCTCTCACTCCTCCACTCTCTCTCTTCCCTCGGCTGTCACTGTTCTCCGGCTTTCCCACAGATCCCTCTTTTCCATATGTTCCCTCGCGTGCCTCTTTCCCCTCGCCTGTGTCTCTCTCCCCTCTTCCTTTCGGTCCCAATTTTCCCTATTTTCTCGCTCCTTCCCCCCTTCCCTCTCACTCCTCCACTCTCTCTCTTCCCTCGGCTGTCACTGTTCTCCGGCTTTCCCACAAATCCCTCTTTTCCATATGTTCCCTCGCGTGCCTCTTTCCCCTCGCCTGTGTCTCTCTCCTCTCTTCCTTCGGTCTCTATTTCCCCCACTTTCTCTCGCCTTCCCCCATTCCCTCTCACTCCTCCACTCTCTCTCTTCCCTTGGCCGTCACGGTTTCTCCGGCTTCCCCACATCTCCCTCTTTCCCTTGTTTTCCCCCACGTGTCTCTTTCCCCTCGCCTGTGTCTCTCTCCTCTCTTCCTTCGGTCTCCATTTCCCCCAATTTCTCTCGCCTTCCCCCATTCCCTCTCACTCCTCCACTCTCTCTCTTCCCTCGGCTGTCACTGTTCTCCGGCTTCCCCACATCTCCCTCTTTTCCATATGTTCCCTCGCGTGCCTCTTTCCCCTCGCCTGTGTCTCTCTCCTCTCTTCCTTCGGTCTCTATTTCCCCCACTTTCTCTCGCCTTCCCCCATTCCCTCTCACTCCTCCACTCTCTCTCTTCCCTCGGCTGTCACTGTTCTCCGGCTTTCCCACAAATCCCTCTTTTCCATCTGTTCCCTCGCCTTACTCTTTCCCCTCGCCTGTGTCTCTCTCCCCTCTTCCTTTCGGTCCCAATTTTCCCTATTTTCTCGCTCCTTCCCCCCTTCCCTCTCACTCCTCCACTCTCTCTCTTCCCTCGGCTGTCACTGTTCTCCGGCTTTCCCACAAATCCCTCTTTTCCATATGTTCCCTCGCGTGCCTCTTTCCCCTCGCCTGTGTCTCTCTCCTCTCTTCCTTCGGTCTCTATTTCCCCCACTTTCTCTCGCCTTCCCCCATTCCCTCTCACTCCTCCACTCTCTCTCTTCCCTTGGCCGTCACGGTTTCTCCGGCTTCCCCACATCTCCCTCTTTCCCTTGTTTTCCCCCACGTGTCTCTTTCCCCTCGCCTGTGTCTCTCTCCTCTCTTCCTTCGGTCTCCATTTCCCCCAATTTCTCTCGCCTTCCCCCATTCCCTCTCACTCCTCCACTCTCTCTCTTCCCTCGGCTGTCACTGTTCTCCGGCTTTCCCACAAATCCCTCTTTTCCATCTGTTCCCTCGCCTTACTCTTTCCCCTCGCCTGTGTCTCTCTCCTCTCTTCCTTCGGTCCCTATTTTCCCCACTTTCTCTCGCCTTCCCCCATTCCCTTTCACTCCTCCACTCTCTCTCTTCCCTCGGCCGTCACGGTTTCTCCGCATTTCCCACATCTCCCTCTTTCCCATTATTTCCCTCGCGTGTCTCTTTCTCCTCGCCTGTGTCTCTCTCCCCTCTTCCTTTCGGTCCCAATTTTCCCTATTTTCTCGCTCCTTCCCCCTTCTCTCTCACTCCTCCACTCTCTCTCTTCCCTCGGCTGTCACTGTTCTCCGGCTTTCCCACAAATCCCTCTTTTCCATATGTTCCCTCGCGTGCCTCTTTCCCCTCGCCTGTGTCTCTCTCCTCTCTTCCTTCGGTCTCTATTTCCCCCACTTTCTCTCGCCTTCCCCCATTCCCTCTCACTCCTCCACTCTCTCTCTTCCCTTGCCGTCACGGTTTCTCTGGTTTTCCCACATTTCCCTCTTTCCCATCTTTTCCCTCGAGTGTCTCTTTCCCCTCGCTTGTGTCTCTCTCCCCTCTTCCTTTCGGTCCCAATGTTCCCTATTTTCTCGCTCCTTCCCCCCTTCCCTCTCACTCCTCCACTCTCTCTCTTCCCTCGGCTGTCACTGTTCTCCGGCTTTCCCACAAATCCCTCTTTTCCATCTGTTCCCTCGCCTTACTCTTTCCCCTCGCCTGTGTCTCTCTCCTCTCTTCCTTCGGTCTCTATTTCCCCCACTTTCTCTCGCCTTCCCCCATTCCCTCTCACTCCTCCACTCTCTCTCTTCCCTTGGCCGTCAAGGTTTCTCCGGCTTCCCCACATCTCCCTCTTTCCCATCTTTTCCCCCACGTGTCTCTTTCCCCTCGCCTGTGTCTCTCTCCTCTCTTCCTTCGGTCTCTATTTCCCCCAATTTCTCTCGCCTTCCCTCCTTCCCTCTCACTCCTCCACTCTCTCTCTTCCCTCGGCTGTCACTGTTCTCCGGCTTTCCCACAGATCCCTCTTTTCCATATGTTCCCTCGCGTGCCTCTTTCCCCTCGCCTGTGTCTCTCTCCTCTCTTCCTTCGGTCTCTATTTCCCCCACTTTCTCTCACCTTCCCCCATTCCCTCTCACTCCTCCACTCTCTCTCTTCCCTCGGCCGTCACGGTTTCTCTGCATTTCCCACATCTCCCTCTTTCCCATTATTTCCCTCGCGTGTCTCTTTCCCCTCGCCTGTGTCTCTCTCCCCTCTTCCTTTCGGTCCCAATTTTCCCTATTTTCTCGCTCCTTCCCCCATTCCCTCTCACTCCTCCACTCTCTCTCTTCCCTCGGCTGTCACTGTTCTCCGGCTTTCCCACAAATCCCTCTTTTCCATCTGTTCCCTCGCCTTACTCTTTCCCCTCGCCTGTGTCTCTCTCCTCTCTTCCTTTGGTCTCTATTTCCCCCAATTTCTCTCGCCTTCCCCCATTCCCTCTCACTCCTCCACTCTCTCTCTTCCCTCGGCTGTCACTGTTCTCCGGCTTCCCCACATCTCCCTCTTTTCCATATGTTCCCTCGCGTGCCTCTTTCCCCTCGCCTGTGTCTCTCTCCTCTCTTCCTTCGGTCTCTATTTCCCCCACTTTCTCTCGCCTTCCCCCATTCCCTCTCACTCCTCCACTCTCTCTCTTCCCTTGCCGTCACGGTTTCTCTGGTTTTCCCACATTTCCCTCTTTCCCATCTTTTCCCTCGCGTGTCTCTTTCCCCTCGCTTGTGTCTCTCTCCCCTCTTCCTTTCGGTCCCAATGTTCCCTATTTTCTCGCTCCTTCCCCCCTTCCCTCTCACTCCTCCACTCTCTCTCTTCCCTCGGCTGTCACTGTTCTCCGGCTTTCCCACAAATCCCTCTTTTCCATCTGTTCCCTCGCCTTACTCTTTCCCCTCGCCTGTGTCTCTCTCCTCTCTTCCTTCGGTCTCTATTTCCCCCACTTTCTCTCGCCTTCCCCCATTCCCTCTCACTCCTCCACTCTCTCTCTTCCCTCGGCCGTCACGGTTTCTCCGCATTTCCCACATCTCCCTCTTTCCCATTATTTCCCTCGCGTGTCTCTTTCCCCTCGCCTGTGTCTCTCTCCCCTCTTCCTTTCGGTCCCCATTTTCCCTATTTTCTCGCTCCTTCCCCCCTTCCCTCTCACTCCTCCACTCTCTCTCTTCCCTCAGCTGTCACTGTTCTCCGGCTTTCCCACAAATCCCTCTTTTCCATCTGTTCCCTCGCCTTACTCTTTCCCCTCGCCTGTGTCTCTCTCCTCTCTTCCTTCGGTCTCTATTTCCCCCACTTTCTCTCGCCTTCCCCCATTCCCTCTCACTCCTCCACTCTCTCTCTTCCCTTGGCCGTCACGGTTTCTCCGGCTTCCCCACATCTCCCTCTTTCCCATCTTTCCCCCCACGTGTCTCTTTCCCCTCGCCTGTGTCTCTCTCCTCTCTTCCTTCGGTCTCTATTTCCCCAATTTCTCTCGCCTTCCCCCCTTCCCTCTCACTCCTCCACTCTCTCTCTTCCCTCGGCTGTCACTGTTCTCCGGCTTTCCCACAAATCCCTCTTTTCCATATGTTCCCTCGCGTGCCTCTTTCCCCTCGCCTGTGTCTCTCTCCTCTCTTCCTTCGGTCTCTATTTCCCCCACTTTCTCTCACCTTCCCCCATTCCCTCTCACTCCTCCACTCTCTCTCTTCCCTCGGCCGTCACGGTTTCTCCGCATTTCCCACATCTCCCTCTTTCCCATTATTTCCCTCGCGTGTCTCTTTCCCCTCGCCTGTGTCTCTCTCCCCTCTTCCTTTCGGTCCCAATTTTCCCTATTTTCTCGCTCCTTCCCCCATTCCCTCTCACTCCTCCACTCTCTCTCTTCCCTCGGCTGTCACTGTTCTCCGGCTTTCCCACAAATCCCTCTTTTCCATATGTTCCCTCGCGTGCCTCTTTCCCCTCGCCTGTGTCTCTCTCCTCTCTTCCTTCGGTCTCTATTTCCCCCACTTTCTCTCGCCTTCCCCCATTCCCTCTCACTCCTCCACTCTCTCTCTTCCCTTGGCCGTCACGGTTTCTCCGGCTTCCCCACATCTCCCTCTTTCCCTTGTTTTCCCCCACGTGTCTCTTTCCCCTCGCCTGTGTCTCTCTCCTCTCTTCCTTCGGTCTCTATTTCCCCCAGTTTCTCTCGCCTTCCCCCATTCCCTCTCACTCCTCCACTCTCTCTCTTCCCTCGGCTGTCACTGTTCTCCGGCTTTCCCACAAATCCCTCTTTTCCATCTGTTCCCTCGCGTGCCTCTTTCCCCTCGCCTGTGTCTCTCTCCTCTCTTCCTTCGGTCTCTATTTCCCCCACTTTCTCTCGCCTTCCCCCATTCCCTCTCACTCCTCCACTCTCTCTCTTCCCTCGGCCGTCACGGTTTCTCCGCATTTCCCACATCTCCCTCTTTCCCATCATTTCCCTCGCGTGTCTCTTTCCCCTCGCCTGTGTCTCTCTCCCCTCTTCCTTTCGGTCCCAATTTTTCCTATTTTCTCGCTCCTTCCCCCCTTCCCTCTCACTCCTCCACTCTCTCTCTTCCCTCGGCTGTCACTGTTCTCCGGCTTTCCCACAAATCCCTCTTTTCCATCTGTTCCCTCGCCTTACTCTTTCCCCTCGCCTGTGTCTCTCTCCTCTCTTCCTTCGGTCCCTATTTTCCCCACTTTCTCTCGCCTTCCCCCATTCCCTTTCACTCCTCCACTCTCTCTCTTCCCTCGGCCGTCACGGTTTCTCCGCATTTCCCACATCTCCCTCTTTCCCATTATTTCCCTCGCGTGTCTCTTTCTCCTCGCCTGTGTCTCTCTCCCCTCTTCCTTTCGGTCCCAATTTTCCCTATTTTCTCGCTCCTTCCCCCTTCTCTCTCACTCCTCCACTCTCTCTCTTCCCTCGGCTGTCACTGTTCTCCGGCTTTCCCACAAATCCCTCTTTTCCATATGTTCCCTCGCGTGCCTCTTTCCCCTCGCCTGTGTCTCTCTCCTCTCTTCCTTCGGTCTCTATTTCCCCCACTTTCTCTCGCCTTCCCCCATTCCCTCTCACTCCTCCACTCTCTCTCTTCCCTCGGCTGTCACTGTTCTCCGGCTTTCCCACAAATCCCTCTTTTCCATCTGTTCCCTCGCCTTACTCTTTCCCCTCGCCTGTGTCTCTCTCCTCTCTTCCTTCGGTCTCTATTTCCCCCACTTTCTCTCGCCTTCCCCCATTCCCTCTCACTCCTCCACTCTCTCTCTTCCCTTGGCCGTCAAGGTTTCTCCGGCTTCCCCACATCTCCCTCTTTCCCATCTTTTCCCCCACGTGTCTCTTTCCCCTCGCCTGTGTCTCTCTCCTCTCTTCCTTCGGTCTCTATTTCCCCCAATTTCTCTCGCCTTCCCCCCTTCCCTCTCACTCCTCCACTCTCTCTCTTCCCTCGGCTGTCACTGTTCTCCGGCTTTCCCACAGATCCCTCTTTTCCATATGTTCCCTCGCGTGCCTCTTTCCCCTCGCCTGTGTCTCTCTCCTCTCTTCCTTCGGTCTCTATTTCCCCCACTTTCTCTCACCTTCCCCCATTCCCTCTCACTCCTCCACTCTCTCTCTTCCCTCGGCCGTCACGGTTTCTCTGCATTTCCCACATCTCCCTCTTTCCCATTATTTCCCTCGCGTGTCTCTTTCCCCTCGCCTGTGTCTCTCTCCCCTCTTCCTTTCGGTCCCAATTTTCCCTATTTTCTCGCTCCTTCCCCCATTCCCTCTCACTCCTCCACTCTCTCTCTTCCCTCGGCTGTCACTGTTCTCCGGCTTTCCCACAAATCCCTCTTTTCCATCTGTTCCCTCGCCTTACTCTTTCCCCTCGCCTGTGTCTCTCTCCTCTCTTCCTTTGGTCTCTATTTCCCCCAATTTCTCTCGCCTTCCCCCATTCCCTCTCACTCCTCCACTCTCTCTCTTCCCTCGGCTGTCACTGTTCTCCGGCTTCCCCACATCTCCCTCTTTTCCATATGTTCCCTCGCGTGCCTCTTTCCCCTCGCCTGTGTCTCTCTCCTCTCTTCCTTCGGTCTCTATTTCCCCCACTTTCTCTCGCCTTCCCCCATTCCCTCTCACTCCTCCACTCTCTCTCTTCCCTTGCCGTCACGGTTTCTCCGGCTTTCCCACAAATCCCTCTTTTCCATCTGTTACCTCGCCTTACTCTTTCCCCTCGCTTGTGTCTCTCTCCCCTCTTCCTTTCGGTCCCCATTTTCCCTATTTTCTCGCTCCTTCCCCCCTTCCCTCTCACTCCTCCACTCTCTCTCTTCCCTCGGCTGTCACTGTTCTCCGGCTTTCCCACAAATCCCTCTTTTCCATCTGTTCCCTCGCCTTACTCTTTCCCCTCGCCTGTGTCTCTCTCCTCTCTTCCTTCGGTCTCTATTTCCCCCACTTTCTCTCGCCTTCCCCCATTCCCTCTCACTCCTCCACTCTCTCTCTTCCCTTGGCCGTCACGGTTTCTCCGGCTTCCCCACATCTCCCTCTTTCCCATCTTTTCCCCCACGTGTCTCTTTCCCCTCGCCTGTGTCTCTCTCCTCTCTTCCTTCGGTCTCTATTTCCCCAATTTCTCTCGCCTTCCCCCCTTCCCTCTCACTCCTCCACTCTCTCTCTTCCCTCGGCTGTCACTGTTCTCCGGCTTTCCCACAAATCCCTCTTTTCCATATGTTCCCTCGCGTGCCTCTTTCCCCTCGCCTGTGTCTCTCTCCTCTCTTCCTTCGGTCTCTATTTCCCCCACTTTCTCTCACCTTCCCCCATTCCCTCTCACTCCTCCACTCTCTCTCTTCCCTCGGCCGTCACGGTTTCTCCGCATTTCCCACATCTCCCTCTTTCCCATTATTTCCCTCGCGTGTCTCTTTCCCCTCGCCTGTGTCTCTCTCCCCTCTTCCTTTCGGTCCCAATTTTCCCTATTTTCTCGCTCCTTCCCCCATTCCCTCTCACTCCTCCACTCTCTCTCTTCCCTCGGCTGTCACTGTTCTCCGGCTTTCCCACAAATCCCTCTTTTCCATATGTTCCCTCGCGTGCCTCTTTCCCCTCGCCTGTGTCTCTCTCCTCTCTTCCTTCGGTCTCTATTTCCCCCACTTTCTCTCGCCTTCCCCCATTCCCTCTCACTCCTCCACTCTCTCTCTTCCCTTGGCCGTCACGGTTTCTCCGGCTTCCCCACATCTCCCTCTTTCCCTTGTTTTCCCCCACGTGTCTCTTTCCCCTCGCCTGTGTCTCTCTCCTCTCTTCCTTCGGTCTCTATTTCCCCCAGTTTCTCTCGCCTTCCCCCATTCCCTCTCACTCCTCCACTCTCTCTCTTCCCTCGGCTGTCACTGTTCTCCGGCTTTCCCACAAATCCCTCTTTTCCATATGTTCCCTCGCGTGCCTCTTTCCCCTCGCCTGTGTCTCTCTCCTCTCTTCCTTCGGTCTCTATTTCCCCCACTTTCTCTCGCCTTCCCCCATTCCCTCTCACTCCTCCACTCTCTCTCTTCCCTCGGCCGTCACGGTTTCTCCGCATTTCCCACATCTCCCTCTTTCCCATCATTTCCCTCGCGTGTCTCTTTCCCCTCGCCTGTGTCTCTCTCCCCTCTTCCTTTCGGTCCCAATTTTCCCTATTTTCTCGCTCCTTCCCCCATTCCCTCTCACTCCTCCACTCTCTCTCTTCCCTCGGCTGTCACTGTTCTCCGGCTTTCCCACAAATCCCTCTTTTCCATCTGTTCCCTCGCCTTACTCTTTCCCCTCGCCTGTGTCTCTCTCCTCTCTTCCTTTGGTCTCTATTTCCCCCAATTTCTCTCGCCTTCCCCCATTCCCTCTCACTCCTCCACTCTCTCTCTTCCCTCGGCTGTCACTGTTCTCCGGCTTCCCCACATCTCCCTCTTTTCCATATGTTCCCTCGCGTGCCTCTTTCCCCTCGCCTGTGTCTCTCTCCTCTCTTCCTTCGGTCTCTATTTCCCCCACTTTCTCTCGCCTTCCCCCATTCCCTCTCACTCCTCCACTCTCTCTCTTCCCTTGCCGTCACGGTTTCTCCGGCTTTCCCACAAATCCCTCTTTTCCATCTGTTACCTCGCCTTACTCTTTCCCCTCGCTTGTGTCTCTCTCCCCTCTTCCTTTCGGTCCCCATTTTCCCTATTTTCTCGCTCCTTCCCCCCTTCCCTCTCACTCCTCCACTCTCTCTCTTCCCTCGGCTGTCACTGTTCTCCGGCTTTCCCACAAATCCCTCTTTTCCATCTGTTCCCTCGCCTTACTCTTTCCCCTCGCCTGTGTCTCTCTCCTCTCTTCCTTCGGTCTCTATTTCCCCCACTTTCTCTCGCCTTCCCCCATTCCCTCTCACTCCTCCACTCTCTCTCTTCCCTTGGCCGTCACGGTTTCTCCGGCTTCCCCACATCTCCCTCTTTCCCATCTTTTCCCCCACGTGTCTCTTTCCCCTCGCCTGTGTCTCTCTCCTCTCTTCCTTCGGTCTCTATTTCCCCAATTTCTCTCGCCTTCCCCCCTTCCCTCTCACTCCTCCACTCTCTCTCTTCCCTCGGCTGTCACTGTTCTCCGGCTTTCCCACAAATCCCTCTTTTCCATATGTTCCCTCGCGTGCCTCTTTCCCCTCGCCTGTGTCTCTCTCCTCTCTTCCTTCGGTCTCTATTTCCCCCACTTTCTCTCACCTTCCCCCATTCCCTCTCACTCCTCCACTCTCTCTCTTCCCTCGGCCGTCACGGTTTCTCCGCATTTCCCACATCTCCCTCTTTCCCATTATTTCCCTCGCGTGTCTCTTTCCCCTCGCCTGTGTCTCTCTCCCCTCTTCCTTTCGGTCCCAATTTTCCCTATTTTCTCGCTCCTTCCCCCATTCCCTCTCACTCCTCCACTCTCTCTCTTCCCTCGGCTGTCACTGTTCTCCGGCTTTCCCACAAATCCCTCTTTTCCATATGTTCCCTCGCGTGCCTCTTTCCCCTCGCCTGTGTCTCTCTCCTCTCTTCCTTCGGTCTCTATTTCCCCCACTTTCTCTCGCCTTCCCCCATTCCCTCTCACTCCTCCACTCTCTCTCTTCCCTTGGCCGTCACGGTTTCTCCGGCTTCCCCACATCTCCCTCTTTCCCTTGTTTTCCCCCACGTGTCTCTTTCCCCTCGCCTGTGTCTCTCTCCTCTCTTCCTTCGGTCTCTATTTCCCCCAGTTTCTCTCGCCTTCCCCCATTCCCTCTCACTCCTCCACTCTCTCTCTTCCCTCGGCTGTCACTGTTCTCCGGCTTTCCCACAAATCCCTCTTTTCCATCTGTTCCCTCGCGTGCCTCTTTCCCCTCGCCTGTGTCTCTCTCCTCTCTTCCTTCGGTCTCTATTTCCCCCACTTTCTCTCGCCTTCCCCCATTCCCTCTCACTCCTCCACTCTCTCTCTTCCCTCGGCCGTCACGGTTTCTCCGCATTTCCCACATCTCCCTCTTTCCCATCATTTCCCTCGCGTGTCTCTTTCCCCTCGCCTGTGTCTCTCTCCCCTCTTCCTTTCGGTCCCAATTTTCCCTATTTTCTCGCTCCTTCCCCCATTCCCTCTCACTCCTCCACTCTCTCTCTTCCCTCGGCTGTCACTGTTCTCCGGCTTTCCCACAAATCCCTCTTTTCCATCTGTTCCCTCGCCTTACTCTTTCCCCTCGCCTGTGTCTCTCTCCTCTCTTCCTTTGGTCTCTATTTCCCCCAATTTCTCTCGCCTTCCCCCATTCCCTCTCACTCCTCCACTCTCTCTCTTCCCTCGGCTGTCACTGTTCTCCGGCTTCCCCACATCTCCCTCTTTTCCATATGTTCCCTCGCGTGCCTCTTTCCCCTCGCCTGTGTCTCTCTCCTCTCTTCCTTCGGTCTCTATTTCCCCCACTTTCTCTCGCCTTCCCCCATTCCCTCTCACTCCTCCACTCTCTCTCTTCCCTTGCCGTCACGGTTTCTCCGGCTTTCCCACAAATCCCTCTTTTCCATCTGTTACCTCGCCTTACTCTTTCCCCTCGCTTGTGTCTCTCTCCCCTCTTCCTTTCGGTCCCCATTTTCCCTATTTTCTCGCTCCTTCCCCCCTTCCCTCTCACTCCTCCACTCTCTCTCTTCCCTCGGCTGTCACTGTTCTCCGGCTTTCCCACAAATCCCTCTTTTCCATCTGTTCCCTCGCCTTACTCTTTCCCCTCGCCTGTGTCTCTCTCCTCTCTTCCTTCGGTCTCTATTTCCCCCACTTTCTCTCGCCTTCCCCCATTCCCTCTCACTCCTCCACTCTCTCTCTTCCCTTGGCCGTCACGGTTTCTCCGGCTTCCCCACATCTCCCTCTTTCCCATCTTTTCCCCCACGTGTCTCTTTCCCCTCGCCTGTGTCTCTCTCCTCTCTTCCTTCGGTCTCTATTTCCCCAATTTCTCTCGCCTTCCCCCCTTCCCTCTCACTCCTCCACTCTCTCTCTTCCCTCGGCTGTCACTGTTCTCCGGCTTTCCCACAAATCCCTCTTTTCCATATGTTCCCTCGCGTGCCTCTTTCCCCTCGCCTGTGTCTCTCTCCTCTCTTCCTTCGGTCTCTATTTCCCCCACTTTCTCTCACCTTCCCCCATTCCCTCTCACTCCTCCACTCTCTCTCTTCCCTCGGCCGTCACGGTTTCTCCGCATTTCCCACATCTCCCTCTTTCCCATTATTTCCCTCGCGTGTCTCTTTCCCCTCGCCTGTGTCTCTCTCCCCTCTTCCTTTCGGTCCCAATTTTCCCTATTTTCTCGCTCCTTCCCCCATTCCCTCTCACTCCTCCACTCTCTCTCTTCCCTCGGCTGTCACTGTTCTCCGGCTTTCCCACAAATCCCTCTTTTCCATATGTTCCCTCGCGTGCCTCTTTCCCCTCGCCTGTGTCTCTCTCCTCTCTTCCTTCGGTCTCTATTTCCCCCACTTTCTCTCGCCTTCCCCCATTCCCTCTCACTCCTCCACTCTCTCTCTTCCCTTGGCCGTCACGGTTTCTCCGGCTTCCCCACATCTCCCTCTTTCCCTTGTTTTCCCCCACGTGTCTCTTTCCCCTCGCCTGTGTCTCTCTCCTCTCTTCCTTCGGTCTCTATTTCCCCCAGTTTCTCTCGCCTTCCCCCATTCCCTCTCACTCCTCCACTCTCTCTCTTCCCTCGGCTGTCACTGTTCTCCGGCTTTCCCACAAATCCCTCTTTTCCATCTGTTCCCTCGCGTGCCTCTTTCCCCTCGCCTGTGTCTCTCTCCTCTCTTCCTTCGGTCTCTATTTCCCCCACTTTCTCTCGCCTTCCCCCATTCCCTCTCACTCCTCCACTCTCTCTCTTCCCTCGGCCGTCACGGTTTCTCCGCATTTCCCACATCTCCCTCTTTCCCATCATTTCCCTCGCGTGTCTCTTTCTCCTCGCCTGTGTCTCTCTCCCCTCTTCCTTTCGGTCCCAATTTTCCCTATTTTCTCGCTCCTTCCCCCCTTCCCTCTCACTCCTCCACTCTCTCTCTTCCCTCGGCTGTCACTGTTCTCTGGCTTTCCCACAAATCCCTCTTTTCCATATGTTCCCTCGCGTGCCTCTTTCCCCTCGCCTGTGTCTCTCTCCTCTCTTCCTTCGGTCTCTATTTCCCCCACTTTCTCTCGCCTTCCCCCATTCCCTCTCACTCCTCCACTCTCTCTCTTCCCTTGGCCGTCACGGTTTCTCCGGCTTCCCCACATCTCCCTCTTTCCCTTGTTTTCCCCCACGTGTCTCTTTCCCCTCGCCTGTGTCTCTCTCCTCTCTTCCTTCGGTCTCCATTTCCCCCAATTTCTCTCGCCTTCCCCCATTCCCTCTCACTCCTCCACTCTCTCTCTTCCCTCGGCTGTCACTGTTCTCCGGCTTTCCCACAAATCCCTCTTTTCCATCTGTTCCCTCGCCTTACTCTTTCCCCTCGCCTGTGTCTCTCTCCTCTCTTCCTTCGGTCTCTATTTCCCCCACTTTCTCTCGCCTTCCCCCATTCCCTCTCACTCCTCCACTCTCTCTCTTCCCTTGGCCGTCACGGTTTCTCCGGCTTCCCCACATCTCCCTCTTTCCCATCTTTTCCCTCGCGTGTCTCTTTCTCCTCGCTTGTGTCTCTCTCCCCTCTTCCTTTCGGTCCCAATGTTCCCTATTTTCTCGCTCCTTCCCCCATTCCCTCTCACTCCTCCACTCTCTCTCTTCCCTCGGCTGTCATTGTTCTCCGGCTTTCCCACAAATCCCTCTTTTCCATCTGTTCCCTCGCCTTACTCTTTCCCCTCGCCTGTGTCTCTCTCCCCTCTTCCTTTCGGTCCCAATTTTCCCTATTTTCTCGCTCCTTCCCCCCTTCCCTCTCACTCCTCCACTCTCTCTCTTCCCTCGGCTGTCACTGTTCTCCGGCTTTCCCACAAATCCCTCTTTTCCATATGTTCCCTCGCGTGCCTCTTTCCCCTCGCCTGTGTCTCTCTCCTCTCTTCCTTCGGTCTCTATTTCCCCCACTTTCTCTCGCCTTCCCCCATTCCCTCTCACTCCTCCACTCTCTCTCTTCCCTTGGCCGTCACGGTTTCTCCGGCTTCCCCACATCTCCCTCTTTCCCTTGTTTTCCCCCACGTGTCTCTTTCCCCTCGCCTGTGTCTCTCTCCTCTCTTCCTTCGGTCTCCATTTCCCCCAATTTCTCTCGCCTTCCCCCATTCCCTCTCACTCCTCCACTCTCTCTCTTCCCTCGGCTGTCACTGTTCTCCGGCTTTCCCACAAATCCCTCTTTTCCATCTGTTCCCTCGCCTTACTCTTTCCCCTCGCCTGTGTCTCTCTCCTCTCTTCCTTCGGTCCCTATTTTCCCCACTTTCTCTCGCCTTCCCCCATTCCCTTTCACTCCTCCACTCTCTCTCTTCCCTCGGCCGTCACGGTTTCTCCGCATTTCCCACATCTCCCTCTTTCCCATTATTTCCCTCGCGTGTCTCTTTCTCCTCGCCTGTGTCTCTCTCCCCTCTTCCTTTCGGTCCCAATTTTCCCTATTTTCTCGCTCCTTCCCCCTTCTCTCTCACTCCTCCACTCTCTCTCTTCCCTCGGCTGTCACTGTTCTCCGGCTTTCCCACAAATCCCTCTTTTCCATATGTTCCCTCGCGTGCCTCTTTCCCCTCGCCTGTGTCTCTCTCCTCTCTTCCTTCGGTCTCTATTTCCCCCACTTTCTCTCGCCTTCCCCCATTCCCTCTCACTCCTCCACTCTCTCTCTTCCCTTGCCGTCACGGTTTCTCTGGTTTTCCCACATTTCCCTCTTTCCCATCTTTTCCCTCGAGTGTCTCTTTCCCCTCGCTTGTGTCTCTCTCCCCTCTTCCTTTCGGTCCCAATGTTCCCTATTTTCTCGCTCCTTCCCCCATTCCCTCTCACTCCTCCACTCTCTCTCTTCCCTCGGCTGTCACTGTTCTCCGGCTTTCCCACAAATCCCTCTTTTCCATCTGTTCCCTCGCCTTACTCTTTCCCCTCGCCTGTGTCTCTCTCCTCTCTTCCTTCGGTCTCTATTTCCCCCACTTTCTCTCGCCTTCCCCCATTCCCTCTCACTCCTCCACTCTCTCTCTTCCCTTGGCCGTCAAGGTTTCTCCGGCTTCCCCACATCTCCCTCTTTCCCATCTTTTCCCCCACGTGTCTCTTTCCCCTCGCCTGTGTCTCTCTCCTCTCTTCCTTCGGTCTCTATTTCCCCCAATTTCTCTCGCCTTCCCCCCTTCCCTCTCACTCCTCCACTCTCTCTCTTCCCTCGGCTGTCACTGTTCTCCGGCTTTCCCACAGATCCCTCTTTTCCATATGTTCCCTCGCGTGCCTCTTTCCCCTCGCCTGTGTCTCTCTCCTCTCTTCCTTCGGTCTCTATTTCCCCCACTTTCTCTCACCTTCCCCCATTCCCTCTCACTCCTCCACTCTCTCTCTTCCCTCGGCCGTCACGGTTTCTCTGCATTTCCCACATCTCCCTCTTTCCCATTATTTCCCTCGCGTGTCTCTTTCCCCTCGCCTGTGTCTCTCTCCCCTCTTCCTTTCGGTCCCAATTTTCCCTATTTTCTCGCTCCTTCCCCCATTCCCTCTCACTCCTCCACTCTCTCTCTTCCCTCGGCTGTCACTGTTCTCCGGCTTTCCCACAAATCCCTCTTTTCCATCTGTTCCCTCGCCTTACTCTTTCCCCTCGCCTGTGTCTCTCTCCTCTCTTCCTTTGGTCTCTATTTCCCCCAATTTCTCTCGCCTTCCCCCATTCCCTCTCACTCCTCCACTCTCTCTCTTCCCTCGGCTGTCACTGTTCTCCGGCTTCCCCACATCTCCCTCTTTTCCATATGTTCCCTCGCGTGCCTCTTTCCCCTCGCCTGTGTCTCTCTCCTCTCTTCCTTCGGTCTCTATTTCCCCCACTTTCTCTCGCCTTCCCCCATTCCCTCTCACTCCTCCACTCTCTCTCTTCCCTTGCCGTCACGGTTTCTCTGGTTTTCCCACATTTCCCTCTTTCCCATCTTTTCCCTCGCGTGTCTCTTTCCCCTCGCTTGTGTCTCTCTCCCCTCTTCCTTTCGGTCCCAATGTTCCCTATTTTCTCGCTCCTTCCCCCCTTCCCTCTCACTCCTCCACTCTCTCTCTTCCCTCGGCTGTCACTGTTCTCCGGCTTTCCCACAAATCCCTCTTTTCCATCTGTTCCCTCGCCTTACTCTTTCCCCTCGCCTGTGTCTCTCTCCTCTCTTCCTTCGGTCTCTATTTCCCCCACTTTCTCTCGCCTTCCCCCATTCCCTCTCACTCCTCCACTCTCTCTCTTCCCTCGGCCGTCACGGTTTCTCCGCATTTCCCACATCTCCCTCTTTCCCATTATTTCCCTCGCGTGTCTCTTTCCCCTCGCCTGTGTCTCTCTCCCCTCTTCCTTTCGGTCCCCATTTTCCCTATTTTCTCGCTCCTTCCCCCCTTCCCTCTCACTCCTCCACTCTCTCTCTTCCCTCGGCTGTCACTGTTCTCCGGCTTTCCCACAAATCCCTCTTTTCCATCTGTTCCCTCGCCTTACTCTTTCCCCTCGCCTGTGTCTCTCTCCTCTCTTCCTTCGGTCTCTATTTCCCCCACTTTCTCTCGCCTTCCCCCATTCCCTCTCACTCCTCCACTCTCTCTCTTCCCTTGGCCGTCACGGTTTCTCCGGCTTCCCCACATCTCCCTCTTTCCCATCTTTTCCCCCACGTGTCTCTTTCCCCTCGCCTGTGTCTCTCTCCTCTCTTCCTTCGGTCTCTATTTCCCCCAATTTCTCTCGCCTTCCCCCCTTCCCTCTCACTCCTCCACTCTCTCTCTTCCCTCGGCTGTCACTGTTCTCCGGCTTTCCCACAAATCCCTCTTTTCCATATGTTCCCTCGCGTGCCTCTTTCCCCTCGCCTGTGTCTCTCTCCTCTCTTCCTTCGGTCTCTATTTCCCCCACTTTCTCTCACCTTCCCCCATTCCCTCTCACTCCTCCACTCTCTCTCTTCCCTCGGCCGTCACGGTTTCTCCGCATTTCCCACATCTCCCTCTTTCCCATTATTTCCCTCGCGTGTCTCTTTCCCCTCGCCTGTGTCTCTCTCCCCTCTTCCTTTCGGTCCCAATTGTCCCTATTTTCTCGCTCCTTCCCCCATTCCCTCTCACTCCTCCACTCTCTCTCTTCCCTCGGCTGTCACTGTTCTCCGGCTTTCCCACAAATCCCTCTTTTCCATATGTTCCCTCGCGTGTCTCTTTCCCCTCGCCTGTGTCTCTCTCCTCTCTTCCTTCGGTCTCTATTTCCCCCACTTTCTCTCGCCTTCCCCCATTCCCTCTCACTCCTCCACTCTCTCTCTTCCCTTGGCCGTCACGGTTTCTCCGGCTTCCCCACATCTCCCTCTTTCCCTTGTTTTCCCCCACGTGTCTCTTTCCCCTCGCCTGTGTCTCTCTCCTCTCTTCCTTCGGTCTCTATTTCCCCCAGTTTCTCTCGCCTTCCCCCATTCCCTCTCACTCCTCCACTCTCTCTCTTCCCTCGGCTGTCACTGTTCTCCGGCTTTCCCACAAATCCCTCTTTTCCATCTGTTCCCTCGCGTGCCTCTTTCCCCTCGCCTGTGTCTCTCTCCTCTCTTCCTTCGGTCTCTATTTCCCCCACTTTCTCTCGCCTTCCCCCATTCCCTCTCACTCCTCCACTCTCTCTCTTCCCTCGGCCGTCACGGTTTCTCCGCATTTCCCACATCTCCCTCTTTCCCATCATTTCCCTCGCGTGTCTCTTTCCCCTCGCCTGTGTCTCTCTCCCCTCTTCCTTTCGGTCCCAATTTTTCCTATTTTCTCGCTCCTTCCCCCCTTCCCTCTCACTCCTCCACTCTCTCTCTTCCCTCGGCTGTCACTGTTCTCCGGCTTTCCCACAAATCCCTCTTTTCCATCTGTTCCCTCGCCTTACTCTTTCCCCTCGCCTGTGTCTCTCTCCACTCTTCCTTCGGTCCCTATTTTCCCCACTTTCTCTCGCCTTCCCCCATTCCCTTTCACTCCTCCACTCTCTCTCTTCCCTCGGCCGTCACGGTTTCTCCGCATTTCCCACATCTCCCTCTTTCCCATTATTTCCCTCGCGTGTCTCTTTCCCCTCGCCTGTGTCTCTCTCCCCTCTTCCTTTCGGTCCCAATTTTCCCTATTTTCTCGCTCCTTCCCCCCTTCCCTCTCACTCCTCCACTCTCTCTCTTCCCTCGGCTGTCACTGTTCTCCGGCTTTCCCACAAATCCCTCTTTTCCATATGTTCCCTCGCGTGCCTCTTTCCCCTCGCCTGTGTCTCTCTCCTCTCTTCCTTCGGTCTCTATTTCCCCCACTTTCTCTCGCCTTCCCCCATTCCCTCTCACTCCTCCACTCTCTCTCTTCCCTTGGCCGTCACGGTTTCTCCGGCTTCCCCACATCTCCCTCTTTCCCTTGTTTTCCCCCACGTGTCTCTTTCCCCTCGCCTGTGTCTCTCTCCTCTCTTCCTTCGGTCTCCATTTCCCCCAATTTCTCTCGCCTTCCCCCATTCCCTCTCACTCCTCCACTCTCTCTCTTCCCTCGGCTGTCACTGTTCTCCGGCTTCCCCACATCTCCCTCTTTTCCATATGTTCCCTCGCGTGCCTCTTTCCCCTCGCCTGTGTCTCTCTCCTCTCTTCCTTCGGTCTCTATTTCCCCCACTTTCTCTCGCCTTCCCCCATTCCCTCTCACTCCTCCACTCTCTCTCTTCCCTTGCCGTCACGGTTTCTCTGGTTTTCCCACATTTCCCTCTTTCCCATCTTTTCCCTCGCGTGTCTCTTTCCCCTCGCTTGTGTCTCTCTCCCCTCTTCCTTTCGGTCCCAATGTTCCCTATTTTCTCGCTCCTTCCCCCCTTCCCTCTCACTCCTCCACTCTCTCTCTTCCCTCGGCTGTCACTGTTCTCCGGCTTTCCCACAAATCCCTCTTTTCCATCTGTTCCCTCGCCTTACTCTTTCCCCTCGCCTGTGTCTCTCTCCTCTCTTCCTTCGGTCTCTATTTCCCCCACTTTCTCTCGCCTTCCCCCATTCCCTCTCACTCCTCCACTCTCTCTCTTCCCTCGGCCGTCACGGTTTCTCCGCATTTCCCACATCTCCCTCTTTCCCATCATTTCCCTCGCGTGTCTCTTTCCCCTCGCCTGTGTCTCTCTCCCCTCTTCCTTTCGGTCCCCATTTTCCCTATTTTCTCGCTCCTTCCCCCCTTCCCTCTCACTCCTCCACTCTCTCTCTTCCCTCGGCTGTCACTGTTCTCCGGCTTTCCCACAAATCCCTCTTTTCCATCTGTTCCCTCGCCTTACTCTTTCCCCTCGCCTGTGTCTCTCTCCTCTCTTCCTTCGGTCTCTATTTCCCCCACTTTCTCTCGCCTTCCCCCATTCCCTCTCACTCCTCCACTCTCTCTCTTCCCTTGGCCGTCACGGTTTCTCCGGCTTCCCCACATCTCCCTCTTTCCCATCTTTTCCCCCACGTGTCTCTTTCCCCTCGCCTGTGTCTCTCTCCTCTCTTCCTTCGGTCTCTATTTCCCCCAATTTCTCTCGCCTTCCCCCCTTCCCTCTCACTCCTCCACTCTCTCTCTTCCCTCGGCTGTCACTGTTCTCCGGCTTTCCCACAAATCCCTCTTTTCCATATGTTCCCTCGCGTGCCTCTTTCCCCTCGCCTGTGTCTCTCTCCTCTCTTCCTTCGGTCTCTATTTCCCCCACTTTCTCTCACCTTCCCCCATTCCCTCTCACTCCTCCACTCTCTCTCTTCCCTCGGCCGTCACGGTTTCTCCGCATTTCCCACATCTCCCTCTTTCCCATTATTTCCCTCGCGTGTCTCTTTCCCCTCGCCTGTGTCTCTCTCCCCTCTTCCTTTCGGTCCCAATTTTCCCTATTTTCTCGCTCCTTCCCCCATTCCCTCTCACTCCTCCACTCTCTCTCTTCCCTCGGCTGTCACTGTTCTCCGGCTTTCCCACAAATCCCTCTTTTCCATATGTTCCCTCGCGTGCCTCTTTCCCCTCGCCTGTGTCTCTCTCCTCTCTTCCTTCGGTCTCTATTTCCCCCACTTTCTCTCGCCTTCCCCCATTCCCTCTCACTCCTCCACTCTCTCTCTTCCCTTGGCCGTCACGGTTTCTCCGGCTTCCCCACATCTCCCTCTTTCCCTTGTTTTCCCCCACGTGTCTCTTTCCCCTCGCCTGTGTCTCTCTCCTCTCTTCCTTCGGTCTCTATTTCCCCCAGTTTCTCTCGCCTTCCCCCATTCCCTCTCACTCCTCCACTCTCTCTCTTCCCTCGGCTGTCACTGTTCTCCGGCTTTCCCACAAATCCCTCTTTTCCATCTGTTCCCTCGCGTGCCTCTTTCCCCTCGCCTGTGTCTCTCTCCTCTCTTCCTTCGGTCTCTATTTCCCCCACTTTCTCTCGCCTTCCCCCATTCCCTCTCACTCCTCCACTCTCTCTCTTCCCTCGGCCGTCACGGTTTCTCCGCATTTCCCACATCTCCCTCTTTCCCATCATTTCCCTCGCGTGTCTCTTTCCCCTCGCCTGTGTCTCTCTCCCCTCTTCCTTTCGGTCCCAATTTTTCCTATTTTCTCGCTCCTTCCCCCCTTCCCTCTCACTCCTCCACTCTCTCTCTTCCCTCGGCTGTCACTGTTCTCCGGCTTTCCCACAAATCCCTCTTTTCCATCTGTTCCCTCGCCTTACTCTTTCCCCTCGCCTGTGTCTCTCTCCTCTCTTCCTTCGGTCCCTATTTTCCCCACTTTCTCTCGCCTTCCCCCATTCCCTTTCACTCCTCCACTCTCTCTCTTCCCTCGGCCGTCACGGTTTCTCCGCATTTCCCACATCTCCCTCTTTCCCATTATTTCCCTCGCGTGTCTCTTTCTCCTCGCCTGTGTCTCTCTCCCCTCTTCCTTTCGGTCCCAATTTTCCCTATTTTCTCGCTCCTTCCCCCCTTCCCTCTCACTCCTCCACTCTCTCTCTTCCCTCGGCTGTCACTGTTCTCCGGCTTTCCCACAAATCCCTCTTTTCCATATGTTCCCTCGCGTGCCTCTTTCCCCTCGCCTGTGTCTCTCTCCTCTCTTCCTTCGGTCTCTATTTCCCCCACTTTCTCTCGCCTTCCCCCATTCCCTCTCACTCCTCCACTCTCTCTCTTCCCTTGGCCGTCACGGTTTCTCCGGCTTCCCCACATCTCCCTCTTTCCCTTGTTTTCCCCCACGTGTCTCTTTCCCCTCGCCTGTGTCTCTCTCCTCTCTTCCTTCGGTCTCCATTTCCCCCAATTTCTCTCGCCTTCCCCCATTCCCTCTCACTCCTCCACTCTCTCTCTTCCCTCGGCTGTCACTGTTCTCCGGCTTTCCCACAAATCCCTCTTTTCCATCTGTTCCCTCGCCTTACTCTTTCCCCTCGCCTGTGTCTCTCTCCTCTCTTCCTTCGGTCCCTATTTTCCCCACTTTCTCTCGCCTTCCCCCATTCCCTTTCACTCCTCCACTCTCTCTCTTCCCTCGGCCGTCACGGTTTCTCCGCATTTCCCACATCTCCCTCTTTCCCATTATTTCCCTCGCGTGTCTCTTTCTCCTCGCCTGTGTCTCTCTCCCCTCTTCCTTTCGGTCCCAATTTTCCCTATTTTCTCGCTCCTTCCCCCTTCTCTCTCACTCCTCCACTCTCTCTCTTCCCTCGGCTGTCACTGTTCTCCGGCTTTCCCACAAATCCCTCTTTTCCATATGTTCCCTCGCGTGCCTCTTTCCCCTCGCCTGTGTCTCTCTCCTCTCTTCCTTCGGTCTCTATTTCCCCCACTTTCTCTCGCCTTCCCCCATTCCCTCTCACTCCTCCACTCTCTCTCTTCCCTTGCCGTCACGGTTTCTCTGGTTTTCCCACATTTCCCTCTTTCCCATCTTTTCCCTCGCGTGTCTCTTTCCCCTCGCTTGTGTCTCTCTCCCCTCTTCCTTTCGGTCCCAATGTTCCCTATTTTCTCGCTCCTTCCCCCATTCCCTCTCACTCCTCCACTCTCTCTCTTCCCTCGGCTGTCACTGTTCTCCGGCTTTCCCACAAATCCCTCTTTTCCATCTGTTCCCTCGCCTTACTCTTTCCCCTCGCCTGTGTCTCTCTCCTCTCTTCCTTCGGTCTCTATTTCCCCCACTTTCTCTCGCCTTCCCCCATTCCCTCTCACTCCTCCACTCTCTCTCTTCCCTTGGCCGTCACGGTTTCTCCGGCTTCCCCACATCTCCCTCTTTCCCATCTTTTCCCCCACGTGTCTCTTTCCCCTCGCCTGTGTCTCTCTCCTCTCTTCCTTCGGTCTCTATTTCCCCCAATTTCTCTCGCCTTCCCCCCTTCCCTCTCACTCCTCCACTCTCTCTCTTCCCTCGGCTGTCACTGTTCTCCGGCTTTCCCACAGATCCCTCTTTTCCATATGTTCCCTCGCGTGCCTCTTTCCCCTCGCCTGTGTCTCTCTCCTCTCTTCCTTCGGTCTCTATTTCCCCCACTTTCTCTCACCTTCCCCCATTCCCTCTCACTCCTCCACTCTCTCTCTTCCCTCGGCCGTCACGGTTTCTCTGCATTTCCCACATCTCCCTCTTTCCCATTATTTCCCTCGCGTGTCTCTTTCCCCTCGCCTGTGTCTCTCTCCCCTCTTCCTTTCGGTCCCAATTTTCCCTATTTTCTCGCTCCTTCCCCCATTCCCTCTCACTCCTCCACTCTCTCTCTTCCCTCGGCTGTCACTGTTCTCCGGCTTTCCCACAAATCCCTCTTTTCCATCTGTTCCCTCGCCTTACTCTTTCGCCTCGCCTGTGTCTCTCTCCTCTCTTCCTTTGGTCTCTATTTCCCCCAATTTCTCTCGCCTTCCCCCATTCCCTCTCACTCCTCCACTCTCTCTCTTCCCTCGGCTGTCACTGTTCTCCGGCTTCCCCACATCTCCCTCTTTTCCATATGTTCCCTCGCGTGCCTCTTTCCCCTCGCCTGTGTCTCTCTCCTCTCTTCCTTCGGTCTCTATTTCCCCCACTTTCTCTCGCCTTCCCCCATTCCCTCTCACTCCTCCACTCTCTCTCTTCCCTTGCCGTCACGGTTTCTCTGGTTTTCCCACATTTCCCTCTTTCCCATCTTTTCCCTCGCGTGTCTCTTTCCCCTCGCTTGTGTCTCTCTCCCCTCTTCCTTTCGGTCCCAATGTTCCCTATTTTCTCGCTCCTTCCCCCCTTCCCTCTCACTCCTCCACTCTCTCTCTTCCCTCGGCTGTCACTGTTCTCCGGCTTTCCCACAAATCCCTCTTTTCCATCTGTTCCCTCGCGTGCCTCTTTCCCCTCGCCTGTGTCTCTCTCCTCTCTTCCTTCGGTCTCTATTTCCCCCACTTTCTCTCGCCTTCCCCCATTCCCTCTCACTCCTCCACTCTCTCTCTTCCCTCGGCCGTCACGGTTTCTCCGCATTTCCCACATCTCCCTCTTTCCCATCATTTCCCTCGCGTGTCTCTTTCCCCTCGCCTGTGTCTCTCTCCCCTCTTCCTTTCGGTCCCAATTTTCCCTATTTTCTCGCTCCTTCCCCCCTTCCCTCTCACTCCTCCACTCTCTCTCTTCCCTCGGCTGTCACTGTTCTCCGGCTTTCCCACAAATCCCTCTTTTCCATCTGTTCCCTCGCCTTACTCTTTCCCCTCGCCTGTGTCTCTCTCCTCTCTTCCTTCGGTCCCTATTTTCCCCACTTTCTCTCGCCTTCCCCCATTCCCTTTCACTCCTCCACTCTCTCTCTTCCCTCGGCCGTCACGGTTTCTCCGCATTTCCCACATCTCCCTCTTTCCCATTATTTCCCTCGCGTGTCTCTTTCTCCTCGCCTGTGTCTCTCTCCCCTCTTCCTTTCGGTCCCAATTTTCCCTATTTTCTCGCTCCTTCCCCCCTTCCCTCTCACTCCTCCACTCTCTCTCTTCCCTCGGCTGTCACTGTTCTCCGGCTTTCCCACAAATCCCTCTTTTCCATATGTTCCCTCGCGTGCCTCTTTCCCCTCGCCTGTGTCTCTCTCCTCTCTTCATTCGGTCTCTATTTCCCCCACTTTCTCTCGCCTTCCCCCATTCCCTCTCACTCCTCCACTCTCTCTCTTCCCTTGGCCGTCACGGTTTCTCCGGCTTCCCCACATCTCCCTCTTTCCCTTGTTTTCCCCCACGTGTCTCTTTCCCCTCGCCTGTGTCTCTCTCCTCTCTTCCTTCGGTCTCCATTTCCCCCAATTTCTCTCGCCTTCCCCCATTCCCTCTCACTCCTCCACTCTCTCTCTTCCCTCGGCTGTCACTGTTCTCCGGCTTTCCCACAAATCCCTCTTTTCCATCTGTTCCCTCGCCTTACTCTTTCCCCTCGCCTGTGTCTCTCTCCTCTCTTCCTTCGGTCCCTATTTCCCCCACTTTCTCTCGCCTTCCCCCATTCCCTTTCACTCCTCCACTCTCTCTCTTCCCTCGGCCGTCACGGTTTCTCCGCATTTCCCACATCTCCCTCTTTCCCATTATTTCCCTCGCGTGTCTCTTTCTCCTCGCCTGTGTCTCTCTCCCCTCTTCCTTTCGGTCCCAATTTTCCCTATTTTCTCGCTCCTTCCCCCTTCTCTCTCACTCCTCCACTCTCTCTCTTCCCTCGGCTGTCACTGTTCTCCGGCTTTCCCACAAATCCCTCTTTTCCATATGTTCCCTCGCGTGCCTCTTTCCCCTCGCCTGTGTCTCTCTCCTCTCTTCCTTCGGTCTCTATTTCCCCCACTTTCTCTCGCCTTCCCCCATTCCCTCTCACTCCTCCACTCTCTCTCTTCCCTTGCCGTCACGGTTTCTCTGGTTTTCCCACATTTCCCTCTTTCCCATCTTTTCCCTCGCGTGTCTCTTTCCCCTCGCTTGTGTCTCTCTCCCCTCTTCCTTTCGGTCCCAATGTTCCCTATTTTCTCGCTCCTTCCCCCATTCCCTCTCACTCCTCCACTCTCTCTCTTCCCTCGGCTGTCACTGTTCTCCGGCTTTCCCACAAATCCCTCTTTTCCATCTGTTCCCTCGCCTTACTCTTTCCCCTCGCCTGTGTCTCTCTCCTCTCTTCCTTCGGTCTCTATTTCCCCCACTTTCTCTCGCCTTCCCCCATTCCCTCTCACTCCTCCACTCTCTCTCTTCCCTTGGCCGTCACGGTTTCTCCGGCTTCCCCACATCTCCCTCTTTCCCATCTTTTCCCCCACGTGTCTCTTTCCCCTCGCCTGTGTCTCTCTCCTCTCTTCCTTCGGTCTCTATTTCCCCCAATTTCTCTCGCCTTCCCCCCTTCCCTCTCACTCCTCCACTCTCTCTCTTCCCTCGGCTGTCACTGTTCTCCGGCTTTCCCACAGATCCCTCTTTTCCATATGTTCCCTCGCGTGCCTCTTTCCCCTCGCCTGTGTCTCTCTCCTCTCTTCCTTCGGTCTCTATTTCCCCCACTTTCTCTCACCTTCCCCCATTCCCTCTCACTCCTCCACTCTCTCTCTTCCCTCGGCCGTCACGGTTTCTCTGCATTTCCCACATCTCCCTCTTTCCCATTATTTCCCTCGCGTGTCTCTTTCCCCTCGCCTGTGTCTCTCTCCCCTCTTCCTTTCGGTCCCAATTTTCCCTATTTTCTCGCTCCTTCCCCCATTCCCTCTCACTCCTCCACTCTCTCTCTTCCCTCGGCTGTCACTGTTCTCCGGCTTTCCCACAAATCCCTCTTTTCCATCTGTTCCCTCGCCTTACTCTTTCGCCTCGCCTGTGTCTCTCTCCTCTCTTCCTTCGGTCTCTATTTCCCCCACTTTCTCTCGCCTTCCCCCATTCCCTCTCACTCCTCCACTCTCTCTCTTCCCTCGGCTGTCACTGTTCTCCGGCTTCCCCACATCTCCCTCTTTTCCATATGTTCCCTCGCGTGCCTCTTTCCCCTCGCCTGTGTCTCTCTCCTCTCTTCCTTCGGTCTCTATTTCCCCCACTTTCTCTCGCCTTCCCCCATTCCCTCTCACTCCTCCACTCTCTCTCTTCCCTTGCCGTCACGGTTTCTCTGGTTTTCCCACATTTCCCTCTTTCCCATCTTTTCCCTCGCGTGTCTCTTTCCCCTCGCTTGTGTCTCTCTCCCCTCTTCCTTTCGGTCCCAATGTTCCCTATTTTCTCGCTCCTTCCCCCCTTCCCTCTCACTCCTCCACTCTCTCTCTTCCCTCGGCTGTCACTGTTCTCCGGCTTTCCCACAAATCCCTCTTTTCCATCTGTTCCCTCGCCTTACTCTTTCCCCTCGCCTGTGTCTCTCTCCTCTCTTCCTTCGGTCTCTATTTCCCCCACTTTCTCTCGCCTTCCCCCATTCCCTCTCACTCCTCCACTCTCTCTCTTCCCTCGGCCGTCACGGTTTCTCCGCATTTCCCACATCTCCCTCTTTCCCATTATTTCCCTCGCGTGTCTCTTTCCCCTCGCCTGTGTCTCTCTCCCCTCTTCCTTTCGGTCCCCATTTTCCCTATTTTCTCGCTCCTTCCCCCCTTCCCTCTCACTCCTCCACTCTCTCTCTTCCCTCGGCTGTCACTGTTCTCCGGCTTTCCCACAAATCCCTCTTTTCCATCTGTTCCCTCGCCTTACTCTTTCCCCTCGCCTGTGTCTCTCTCCTCTCTTCCTTCGGTCTCTATTTCCCCCACTTTCTCTCGCCTTCCCCCATTTCCTCTCACTCCTCCACTCTCTCTCTTCCCTTGGCCGTCACGGTTTCTCCGGCTTCCCCACATCTCCCTCTTTCCCATCTTTTCCCCCACGTGTCTCTTTCCCCTCGCCTGTGTCTCTCTCCTCTCTTCCTTCGGTCTCTATTTCCCCCAATTTCTCTCGCCTTCCCCCCTTCCCTCTCACTCCTCCACTCTCTCTCTTCCCTCGGCTGTCACTGTTCTCCGGCTTTCCCACAAATCCCTCTTTTCCATATGTTCCCTCGCGTGCCTCTTTCCCCTCGCCTGTGTCTCTCTCCTCTCTTCCTTCGGTCTCTATTTCCCCCACTTTCTCTCACCTTCCCCCATTCCCTCTCACTCCTCCACTCTCTCTCTTCCCTCGGCTGTCACGGTTTCTCCGCATTTCCCACATCTCCCTCTTTCCCATTATTTCCCTCGCGTGTCTCTTTCCCCTCGCCTGTGTCTCTCTCCCCTCTTCCTTTCGGTCCCAATTTTCCCTATTTTCTCGCTCCTTCCCCCATTCCCTCTCACTCCTCCACTCTCTCTCTTCCCTCGGCTGTCACTGTTCTCCGGCTTTCCCACAAATCCCTCTTTTCCATATGTTCCCTCGCGTGCCTCTTTCCCCTCGCCTGTGTCTCTCTCCTCTCTTCCTTCGGTCTCTATTTCCCCCACTTTCTCTCGCCTTCCCCCATTCCCTCTCACTCCTCCACTCTCTCTCTTCCCTTGGCCGTCACGGTTTCTCCGGCTTCCCCACATCTCCCTCTTTCCCTTGTTTTCCCCCACGTGTCTCTTTCCCCTCGCCTGTGTCTCTCTCCTCTCTTCCTTCGGTCTCTATTTCCCCCAGCTTCTCTCGCCTTCCCCCATTCCCTCTCACTCCTCCACTCTCTCTCTTCCCTCGGCTGTCACTGTTCTCCGGCTTTCCCACAAATCCCTCTTTTCCATCTGTTCCCTCGCGTGCCTCTTTCCCCTCGCCTGTGTCTCTCTCCTCTCTTCCTTCGGTCTCTATTTCCCCACTTTCTCTCGCCTTCCCCCATTCCCTTTCACTCCTCCACTCTCTCTCTTCCCTCGGCCGTCACGGTTTCTCCGCATTTCCCACATCTCCCTCTTTCCCATTATTTCCCTCGCGTGTCTCTTTCTCCTCGCCTGTGTCTCTCTCCCCTCTTCCTTTCGGTCCCAATTTTCCCTATTTTCTCGCTCCTTCCCCCCTTCCCTCTCACTCCTCCACTCTCTCTCTTCCCTCGGCTGTCACTGTTCTCCGGCTTTCCCACAAATCCCTCTTTTCCATATGTTCCCTCGCGTGCCTCTTTCCCCTCGCCTGTGTCTCTCTCCTCTCTTCCTTCGGTCTCTATTTCCCCCACTTTCTCTCGCCTTCCCCCATTCCCTCTCACTCCTCCACTCTCTCTCTTCCCTTGCCGTCACGGTTTCTCTGGTTTTCCCACATTTCCCTCTTTCCCATCTTTTCCCTCGCGTGTCTCTTTCCCCTCGCTTGTGTCTCTCTCCCCTCTTCCTTTCGGTCCCAATGTTCCCTATTTTCTCGCTCCTTCCCCCATTCCCTCTCACTCCTCCACTCTCTCTCTTCCCTCGGCTGTCACTGTTCTCCGGCTTTCCCACAAATCCCTCTTTTCCATCTGTTCCCTCGCCTTACTCTTTCCCCTCGCCTGTGTCTCTCTCCTCTCTTCCTTTGGTCTCTATTTCCCCCACTTTCTCTCGCCTTCCCCCATTCCCTCTCACTCCTCCACTCTCTCTCTTCCCTCGGCTGTCACTGTTCTCCGGCTTCCCCACATCTCCCTCTTTTCCATATGTTCCCTCGCGTGCCTCTTTCCCCTCGCCTGTGTCTCTCTCCTCTCTTCCTTCGGTCTCTATTTCCCCCACTTTCTCTCGCCTTCCCCCATTCCCTCTCACTCCTCCACTCTCTCTCTTCCCTTGCCGTCACGGTTTCTCTGGTTTTCCCACATTTCCCTCTTTCCCATCTTTTCCCTCGCGTGTCTCTTTCCCCTCGCTTGTGTCTCTCTCCCCTCTTCCTTTCGGTCCCAATGTTCCCTATTTTCTCGCTCCTTCCCCCATTCCCTCTCACTCCTCCACTCTCTCTCTTCCCTCGGCTGTCACTGTTCTCCGGCTTTCCCACAAATCCCTCTTTTCCATCTGTTCCCTCGCCTTACTCTTTCCCCTCGCCTGTGTCTCTCTCCTCTCTTCCTTCGGTCTCTATTTCCCCCACTTTCTCTCGCCTTCCCCCATTCCCTCTCACTCCTGCACTCTCTCTCTTCCCTCGGCCGTCACGGTTTCTCCGCATTTCCCACATCTCCCTCTTTCCCATTATTTCCCTCGCGTGTCTCTTTCCCCTCGCCTGTGTCTCTCTCCCCTCTTCCTTTCGGTCCCCATTTTCCCTATTTTCTCGCTCCTTCCCCCCTTCCCTCTCACTCCTCCACTCTCTCTCTTCCCTCGGCTGTCACTGTTCTCCGGCTTTCCCACAAATCCCTCTTTTCCATCTGTTCCCTCGCCTTACTCTTTCCCCTCGCCTGTGTCTCTCTCCTCTCTTCCTTCGGTCTCTATTTCCCCCACTTTCTCTCGCCTTCCCCCCTTCCCTCTCACTCCTCCACTCTCTCTCTTCCCTCGGCTGTCACTGTTCTCCGGCTTTCCCACAAATCCCTCTTTCCCATCTTTTCCCCCACGTGTCTCTTTCCCCTCGCCTGTGTCTCTCTCCTCTCTTCCTTCGGTCTCTATTTCCCCCAATTTCTCTCGCCTTCCCCCCTTCCCTCTCACTCCTCCACTCTCTCTCTTCCCTCGGCTGTCACTGTTCTCCGGCTTTCCCACAAATCCCTCTTTTCCATCTGTTCCCTCGCGTGCCTCTTTCCCCTCGCCTGTGTCTCTCTCCTCTCTTCCTTCGGTCTCTATTTCCCCCACTTTCTCTCGCCTTCCCCCATTCCCTCTCACTCCTCCACTCTCTCTCTTCCCTCGGCCGTCACGGTTTCTCCGCATTTCCCACATCTCCCTCTTTCCCATTATTTCCCTCGCGTGTCTCTTTCCCCTCGCCTGTGTCTCTCTCCCCTCTTCCTTTCGGTCCCAATTTTCCCTATTTTCTCGCTCCTTCCCCCATTCCCTCTCACTCCTCCACTCTCTCTCTTCCCTCGGCTGTCACTGTTCTCCGGCTTTCCCACAAATCCCTCTTTTCCATCTGTTCCCTCGCCTTACTCTTTCCCCTCGCCTGTGTCTCTCTCCTCTTTTCCTTCGGTCTCTATTTCCCCCACTTTCTCTTGCCTTCCCCCATTCCCTCTCACTCCTCCACTCTCTCTCTTCCCTTGGCCGTCACGGTTTCTCCGGCTTCCCCACATCTCCCTCTTTCCCATCTTTTCCCCCACGTGTCTCTTTCCCCTCGCCTGTGTCTCTCTCCCCTCTTCCTTTCGCTCCCAATGTTCCCTATTTTCTCGCTCCTTCCCCCCTTCCCTCTCACTCCTCCACTCTCTCTCTTCCCTCGGCTGTCACTGTTCTCCGGCTTTCCCACAAATCCCTCTTTTCCATCTGTTAACTCGCCTTACTCTTTCCCCTCGCCTGTGTCTCTCTCCTCTCTTCCTTTGGTCTCTATTTCCCCCAATTTCTCTCGCCTTCCCCCATTCCCTCTCACTCCTCCACTCTCTCTCTTCCCTCGGCTGTCACTGTTCTCCGGCTTCCCCACATCTCCCTCTTTTCCATCTGTTCCCTCGCGTGCCTCTTTCCCCTCGCCTGTGTCTCTCTCCTCTCTTCCTTCGGTATCTATTTCCCCCACTTTCTCTCGCCTTCCCCCATTCCCTCTCACTCCTCCACTCTCTCTCTTCCCTCGGCCGTCACGGTTTCTCCGCATTTCCCACATCTCCCTCTTTCCCATTATTTCCCTCGCGTGTCTCTTTCCCCTCGCCTGTGTCTCTCTCCCCTCTTCCTTTCGGTCCCCATTTTCCCTATTTTCTCGCTCCTTCCCCCATTCCCTCTCACTCCTCCACTCTCTCTCTTCCCTCGGCTGTCACTGTTCTCCGGCTTTCCCACAAATCCCTCTTTTCCATCTGTTCCCTCGCCTTACTCTTTCCCCTCGCCTGTGTCTCTCTCCTCTCTTCCTTCGGTCTCTATTTCCCCCACTTTCTCTCGCCTTCCCCCATTCCCTCTCACTCCTCCACTCTCTCTCTTCCCTTGGCCGTCACGGTTTCTCCGGCTTCCCCACATCTCCCTCTTTCCCATCTTTTCCCCCACGTGTCTCTTTCCCCTCGCCTGTGTCTCTCTCCTCTCTTCCTTCGGTCTCCATTTCCCCCAATTTCTCTCGCCTTCCCCCATTCCCTCTCACTCCTCCACTCTCTCTCTTCCCTCGGCTGTCACTGTTCTCCGGCTTTCCCACAAATCCCTCTTTTCCATCTGTTCCCTCGCCTTACTCTTTCCCCTCGCCTGTGTCTCTCTCCCCTCTTCCTTTCGGTCCCTATTTTCCCCACTTTCTCTCGCCTTCCCCCATTCCCTTTCACTCCTCCACTCTCTCTCTTCCCTCGGTCGTAACGGTTTCTCCGCATTTCCCACATCTCCCTCTTTCCCATTATTTCCCTCGCGTGTCTCTTTCTCCTCGCCTGTGTCTCTCTCCCCTCTTCCTTTCGGTCCCAATTTTCCCTATTTTCTCGCTCCTTCCCCCCTTCCCTCTCACTCCTCCACTCTCTCTCTTCCCTCGGCTGTCACTGTTCTCCGGCTTTCCCACAAATCCCTCTTTTCCATATGTTCCCTCGCGTGCCTCTTTCCCCTCGACTGTGTCTCTCTCCTCTCTTCCTTCGGTCTCTATTTCCCCCACTTTCTCTCGCCTTCCCCCATTCCCTCTCACTCCTCCACTCTCTCTCTTCCCTCGGCCGTCACGGTTTTCTCTGCATTTCCCACATCTCCCTCTTTCCCATTATTTCCCTCGCGTGTCTCTTTCCCCTCGCCTGTGTCTCTCTCCCCTCTTCCTTTCGGTCCCAATTTTCCCTATTTTCTCGCTCCTTCCCCCATTCCCTCTCACTCCTCCACTCTCTCTCTTCCCTCGGCTGTCACTGTTCTCCGGCTTTCCCACAAATCCCTCTTTTCCATCTGTTCCCTCGCCTTACTCTTTCCCCTCGCCTGTGTCTCTCTCCTCTTTTCCTTCGGTCTCTATTTCCCCCACTTTCTCTCGCCTTCCCCCATTCCCTCTCACTCCTCCACTCTCTCTCTTCCCTTGCCGTCACGGTTTATCTGGTTTTCCCACATTTCCCTCTTTCCCATCTTTTCCCTCGCGTGTCTCTTTCCCCTCGCTTGTGTCTCTCTCCCCTCTTCCTTTCGGTCCCAATGTTCCCTATTTTCTCGCTCCTTCCCCCATTCCCTCTCACTCCTCCACTCTCTCTCTTCCCTCGGCTGTCACTGTTCTCCGGCTTTCCCACAAATCCCTCTTTTCCATCTGTTCCCTCGCCTTACTCTTTCCCCTCATCTGTGTCTCTCTCCTCTCTTCCTTCGGTCTCTATTTCCCCCACTTTCTCTCGCCTTCCCCCATTCCCTCTCACTCCTCCACTCTCTCTCTTCCCTTGGCCGTCACGGTTTCTCCGGCTTCCCCACATCTCCCTCTTTCCCATCTTTTCCCCCACGTGTCTTTCCCCTCGCCTGTGTCTCTCTCCTCTCTTCCTTCGGTCTCCATTTCCCCCAATTTCTCTCGCCTTCCCCCATTCCCTCTCACTCCTCCACTCTCTCTCTTCCCTCGGCTGTCACTGTTCTCCGGCTTTCCCACAAATCCCTCTTTTCCATCTGTTCCCTCGCCTTACTCTTTCCCCTCGCCTGTGTCTCTCTCCTCTCTTCCTTCGGTCCCTATTTTCCCCACTTTCTCTCGCCTTCCCCCATTCCCTCTCACTCCTCCACTCTCTCTCTTCCCTCGGCCGTCACGGTTTCTCCGCATTTCCCACATCTCCCTCTTTCCCATTATTTCCCTCGCGTGTCTCTTTCTCCTCGCCTGTGTCTCTCTCCCCTCTTCCTTTCGGTCCCAATTTTCCCTATTTTCTCGCTCCTTCCCCCCTTCCCTCTCACTCCTCCACTCTCTCTCTTCCCTCGGCTGTCACTGTTCTCCGGCTTTCCCACAAATCCCTCTTTTCCATATGTTCCCTCGCGTGACTCTTTCCCCTCGCCTGTGTCTCTCTCCTCTCTTCCTTCGGTCTCTATTTCCCCCACTTTCTCTCGCCTTCCCCCATTCCCTCTCACTCCTCCACTCTCTCTCTTCCCTCGGCCGTCACGGTTTTCTCTGCATTTGCCACATCTCCCTCTTTCCCATTATTTCCCTCGCGTGTCTCTTTCCCCTCGCCTGTGTCTCTCTCCCCTCTTCCTTTCGGTCCCAATTTTCCCTATTTTCTCGCTCCTTCCCCCATTCCCTCTCACTCCTCCACTCTCTCTCTTCCCTCGGCTGTCACTGTTCTCCGGCTTTCCCACAAATCCCTCTTTTCCATCTGTTCCCTCGCCTTACTCTTTCCCCTCGCCTGTGTCTCTCTCCTCTTTTCCTTCGGTCTCTATTTCCCCCACTTTCTCGCTCCTTCCCCCATTCCCTCTCACTCCTCCACTCTCTCTCTTCCCTCGGCTGTCACTGTTCTCCGGCTTTCCCACAAATCCCTCTTTTCCCATCTGTTCCCTCGCGTGTCTCTTTCCCCTCGCTTGTGTCTCTCTCCCCTCTTCCTTTCGGTCCCTATTTTCCCCATTTTCTCTCGCCTTCCCCCATTCCCTCTCACTCCTCCACTCTCTCTATTCCCTCGGCCGTCACGGTTTCTCTGGCTTTCCCACATCTCCTCTTTCCCATCTGTTCCCTGGCGTGTCTCTTTCCCCTCGCTTGTGTCTCTCTCCCCTCTTCCTTTCGGTCCCAATTTTCCCTATTTTCTCGCTCCTTCCCCCCATTCCCTCTCACTCCTCCACTCTCCCTCTTCCCTCGGCTGTCACTGTTCTCCGGCTTTCCCACAAATCCCTCTTTTTCATATGTTCCCTCGCGTGCCTCTTTCCCCTCGCCTGTGTCTCTCTCCTCTCTTCCTTCGGTCTCTATTTCCCCCACTTTCTCTCGCCTTCCCCCATTCCCTCTCACTCCTCCACTCTCTCTCTTCCCTTGGCCGTCACGGTTTCTCCGGCTTCCCCACATCTCCCTCTTTCCCATCTTTTCCCCCACGTGTCTCTTTCCCCTCGCCTGTGTCTCTCTCCCCTCTTCCTTTCGCTCCCAATGTTCCCTATTTTCTCGCTCCTTCCCCCCTTCCCTCTCACTCCTCCACTCTCTCTCTTCCCTCGGCTGTCACTGTTCTCCGGCTTTCCCACAAATCCCTCTTTTCCATCTGTTAACTCGCCTTACTCTTTCCCCTCGCCTGTGTCTCTCTCCTCTCTTCCTTCGGTCTCTATTTCCCCCAATTTCTCTCGCCTTCCCCCATTCCCTCTCACTCCTCCACTCTCTCTCTTCCCTCGGCTGTCACTGTTCTCCGGCTTCCCCACATCTCCCTCTTTTCCATCTGTTCCCTCGCGTGCCTCTTTCCCCTCGCCTGTGTCTCTCTCCTCTCTTCCTTCGGTCTCTATTTCCCCCACTTTCTCTCGCCTTCCCCCATTCCCTCTCACTCCTCCACTCTCTCTCTTCCCTCGGCCGTCACGGTTTCTCCGCATTTCCCACATCTCCCTCTTTCCCATTATTTCCCTCGCGTGTCTCTTTCTCCTCGCCTGTGTCTCTCTCCCCTCTTCCTTTCGGTCCCAATTTTCCCTATTTTCTCGCTCCTTCCCCCCTTCCCTCTCACTCCTCCACTCTCTCTCTTCCCTCGGCTGTCACTGTTCTCCGGCTTTCCCACAAATCCCTCTTTTCCATTTGTTCCCTCGCGTGCCTCTTTCCCCTCGCCTGTGTCTCTCTCCTCTCTTCCTTCGGTCTCTATTTCCCTCACTTTCTCTCGCCTTCCCCCATTCCCTCTCACTCCTCCACTCTCTCTCTTCCCTCGGCTGTCACTGTTCTCCGGCTTTCCCACAAATCCCTCTTTTCCATCTGTTCCCTCGCCTTACTCTTTCCCCTCGCCTGTGTCTCTCTCCTCTCTTCCTTCGGTCCCTATTTTCCCCACTTTCTCTCGCCTTCCCCCCTTCCCTCTCACTCCTCCACTCTCTCTCTTCCCTCGGCTGTCACTGTTCTCCGGCTTTCCCACAAATCCCTCTTTTCCATATGTTCCCTCGCGTGCCTCTTTCCCCTCGCCTGTGTCTCTCTCCTCTCTTCCTTCGGTCTCTATTTCCCCCACTTTCTCTCGCCTTCCCCCATTCCCTCTCACTCCTCCACTCTCTCTCTTCCCTCGGCCGTCACGGTTTTCTCTGCATTTGCCACATCTCCCTCTTTCCCATTATTTCCCTCGCGTGTCTCTTTCCCCTCGCCTGTGTCTCTCTCCCCTCTTCCTTTCGGTCCCAATTTTCCCTATTTTCTCGCTCCTTCCCCCCTTCCCTCTCACTCCTCCACTCTCTCTCTTCCCTCGGCTGTCACTGTTCTCCGGCTTTCCCACAAATCCCTCTTTTCCATCTGTTCCCTCGCCTTACTCTTTCCCCTCGCCTGTGTCTCTCTCCTCTTTTCCTTCGGTCTCTATTTCCCCCACTTTCTCGCTCCTTCCCCCATTCCCTCTCACTCCTCCACTCTCTCTCTTCCCTCGGCTGTCACTGTTCTCCGGCTTTCCCACAAATCCCTCTTTTCCCATCTGTTCCCTCGCGTGTCTCTTTCCCCTCGCTTGTGTCTCTCTCCCCTCTTCCTTTCGGTCCCTATTTTCCCCATTTTCTCTCGCCTTCCCCCATTCCCTCTCACTCCTCCACTCTCTCTATTCCCTCGGCCGTCACGGTTTCTCTGGCTTTCCCACATCTCCCTCTTTCCCATCTGTTCCCTGGCGTGTCTCTTTCCCCTCGCTTGTGTCTCTCTCCCCTCTTCCTTTCGGTCCCAATTTTCCCTATTTTCTCGCTCCTTCCCCCCATTCCCTCTCACTCCTCCACTCTCCCTCTTCCCTCGGCTGTCACTGTTCTCCGGCTTTCCCACAAATCCCTCTTTTCCATATGTTCCCTCGCGTGCCTCTTTCCCCTCGCCTGTGTCTCTCTCCTCTCTTCCTTCGGTCTCTATTTCCCCCACTTTCTCTCACCTTCCCCCATTCCCTCTCACTCCTCCACTCTCTCTCTTCCCTCGGCCGTCACGGGTTCTCCGCATTTCCCACATCTCCCTCTTTCCCATTATTTCCCTCGCGTGTCTCTTTCCCCTCGCCTGTGTCTCTCTCCCCTCTTCCTTTCGGTCCCAATTTTCCCTATTTTCTCGCTCCTTCCCCCATTCCCTCTCACTCCTCCACTCTCTCTCTTCCCTTGCCGTCACGGTTTCTCTGGTTTTCCCACATTTCCCTCTTTCCCATCTTTTCCCTCGCGTGTCTCTTTCCCCTCGCTTGTGTCTCTCTCCCCTCTTCCTTTCGGTCCCAATGTTCCCTATTTTCTCGCTCCTTCCCCCATTCCCTCTCACTCCTCCACTCTCTCTCTTCCCTCGGCTGTCACTGTTCTCCGGCTTTCCCACAAATCCCTCTTTTCCATCTGTTCCCTCGCCTTACTCTTTCCCCTCGCCTGTGTCTCTCTCCTCTCTTCCTTCGGTCTCTATTTCCCCCACTTTCTCTCGCCTTCCCCCATTCCCTCTCACTCCTCCACTCTCTCTCTTCCCTCGGCCGTCACGGTTTCTCCGCATTTCCCACATCTCCCTCTTTCCCATTATTTCCCTCGCGTGTCTCTTTCCCCTCGCCTGTGTCTCTCTCCCCTCTTCCTTTCGGTCCCCATTTTCCCTATTTTCTCGCTCCTTCCCCCCTTCCCTCTCACTCCTCCACTCTCTCTCTTCCCTCGGCTGTCACTGTTCTCCGGCTTTCCCACAAATCCCTCTTTTCCATCTGTTCCCTCGCCTTACTCTTTCCCCTCGCCTGTGTCTCTCTCCTCTCTTCCTTCGGTCTCTATTTCCCCCACTTTCTCTCGCCTTCCCCCATTCCCTCTCACTCCTCCACTCTCTCTCTTCCCTTGGCCGTCACGGTTTCTCCGGCTTCCCCACATCTCCCTCTTTCCCATCTTTTCCCCCACGTGTCTCTTTCCCCTCGCCTGTGTCTCTCTCCCCTCTTCCTTTCGCTCCCAATGTTCCCTATTTTCTCGCTCCTTCCCCCCTTCCCTCTCACTCCTCCACTCTCTCTCTTCCCTCGGCTGTCACTGTTCTCCGGCTTTCCCACAAATCCCTCTTTTCCATCTGTTAACTCGCCTTACTCTTTCCCCTCGCCTGTGTCTCTCTCCTCTCTTCCTTTGGTCTCTATTTCCCCCAATTTCTCTCGCCTTCCCCCATTCCCTCTCACTCCTCCACTCTCTCTCTTCCCTCGGCTGTCACTGTTCTCCGGCTTCCCCACATCTCCCTCTTTTCCATCTGTTCCCTCGCGTGCCTCTTTCCCCTCGCCTGTGTCTCTCTCCTCTCTTCCTTCGGTATCTATTTCCCCCACTTTCTCTCGCCTTCCCCCATTCCCTCTCACTCCTCCACTCTCTCTCTTCCCTCGGCCGTCACGGTTTCTCCGCATTTCCCACATCTCCCTCTTTCCCATTATTTCCCTCGCGTGTCTCTTTCCCATCGCCTGTGTCTCTCTCCCCTCTTCCTTTCGGTCCCCATTTTCCCTATTTTCTCGCTCCTTCCCCCATTCCCTCTCACTCCTCCACTCTCTCTCTTCCCTCGGCTGTCACTGTTCTCCGGCTTTCCCACAAATCCCTCTTTTCCATCTGTTCCCTCGCCTTACTCTTTCCCCTCGCCTGTGTCTCTCTCCTCTCTTCCTTCGGTCTCTATTTCCCCCACTTTCTCTCGCCTTCCCCCATTCCCTCTCACTCCTCCACTCTCTCTCTTCCCTTGGCCGTCACGGTTTCTCCGGCTTCCCCACATCTCCCTCTTTCCCATCTTTTCCCCCACGTGTCTCTTTCCCCTCGCCTGTGTCTCTCTCCTCTCTTCCTTCGGTCTCCATTTCCCCCAATTTCTCTCGCCTTCCCCCATTCCCTCTCACTCCTCCACTCTCTCTCTTCCCTCGGCTGTCACTGTTCTCCGGCTTTCCCACAAATCCCTCTTTTCCATCTGTTCCCTCGCCTTACTCTTTCCCCTCGCCTGTGTCTCTCTCCTCTCTTCCTTCGGTCCCTATTTTCCCCACTTTCTCTCGCCTTCCCCCATTCCCTTTCACTCCTCCACTCTCTCTCTTCCCTCGGTCGTAACGGTTTCTCCGCATTTCCCACATCTCCCTCTTTCCCATTATTTCCCTCGCGTGTCTCTTTCTCCTCGCCTGTGTCTCTCTCCCCTCTTCCTTTCGGTCCCAATTTTCCCTATTTTCTCGCTCCTTCCCCCCTTCCCTCTCACTCCTCCACTCTCTCTCTTCCCTCGGCTGTCACTGTTCTCCGGCTTTCCCACAAATCCCTCTTTTCCATATGTTCCCTCGCGTGCCTCTTTCCCCTCGACTGTGTCTCTCTCCTCTCTTCCTTCGGTCTCTATTTCCCCCACTTTCTCTCGCCTTCCCCCATTCCCTCTCACTCCTCCACTCTCTCTCTTCCCTCGGCCGTCACGGTTTTCTCTGCATTTCCCACATCTCCCTCTTTCCCATTATTTCCCTCGCGTGTCTCTTTCCCCTCGCCTGTGTCTCTCTCCTCTCTTCCTTCGGTCTCTATTTCCCCCAATTTCTCTCGCCTTCCCCCCTTCCCTCTCACTCCTCCACTCTCTCTCTTCCCTCGGCTGTCACTGTTCTCCGGCTTTCCCACAGATCCCTCTTTTCCATATGTTCCCTCGCGTGCCTCTTTCCCCTCGCCTGTGTCTCTCTCCTCTCTTCCTTCGGTCTCTATTTCCCCCACTTTCTCTCACCTTCCCCCATTCCCTCTCACTCCTCCACTCTCTCTCTTCCCTCGGCCGTCACGGTTTCTCTGCATTTCCCACATCTCCCTCTTTCCCATTATTTCCCTCGCGTGTCTCTTTCCCCTCGCCTGTGTCTCTCTCCCCTCTTCCTTTCGGTCCCAATTTTCCCTATTTTCTCGCTCCTTCCCCCATTCCCTCTCACTCCTCCACTCTCTCTCTTCCCTCGGCTGTCACTGTTCTCCGGCTTTCCCACAAATCCCTCTTTTCCATCTGTTCCCTCGCCTTACTCTTTCCCCTCGCCTGTGTCTCTCTCCTCTCTTCCTTTGGTCTCTATTTCCCCCAATTTCTCTCGCCTTCCCCCATTCCCTCTCACTCCTCCACTCTCTCTCTTCCCTCGGCTGTCACTGTTCTCCGGCTTCCCCACATCTCCCTCTTTTCCATATGTTCCCTCGCGTGCCTCTTTCCCCTCGCCTGTGTCTCTCTCCTCTCTTCCTTCGGTCTCTATTTCCCCCACTTTCTCTCGCCTTCCCCCATTCCCTCTCACTCCTCCACTCTCTCTCTTCCCTTGCCGTCACGGTTTCTCTGGTTTTCCCACATTTCCCTCTTTCCCATCTTTTCCCTCGCGTGTCTCTTTCCCCTCGCTTGTGTCTCTCTCCCCTCTTCCTTTCGGTCCCAATGTTCCCTATTTTCTCGCTCCTTCCCCCCTTCCCTCTCACTCCTCCACTCTCTCTCTTCCCTCGGCTGTCACTGTTCTCCGGCTTTCCCACAAATCCCTCTTTTCCATCTGTTCCCTCGCCTTACTCTTTCCCCTCGCCTGTGTCTCTCTCCTCTCTTCCTTCGGTCTCTATTTCCCCCACTTTCTCTCGCCTTCCCCCATTCCCTCTCACTCCTCCACTCTCTCTCTTCCCTCGGCCGTCACGGTTTCTCCGCATTTCCCACATCTCCCTCTTTCCCATTATTTCCCTCGCGTGTCTCTTTCCCCTCGCCTGTGTCTCTCTCCCCTCTTCCTTTCGGTCCCCATTTTCCCTATTTTCTCGCTCCTTCCCCCCTTCCCTCTCACTCCTCCACTCTCTCTCTTCCCTCGGCTGTCACTGTTCTCCGGCTTTCCCACAAATCCCTCTTTTCCATCTGTTCCCTCGCCTTACTCTTTCCCCTCGCCTGTGTCTCTCTCCTCTCTTCCTTCGGTCTCTATTTCCCCCACTTTCTCTCGCCTTCCCCCATTCCCTCTCACTCCTCCACTCTCTCTCTTCCCTTGGCCGTCACGGTTTCTCCGGCTTCCCCACATCTCCCTCTTTCCCATCTTTTCCCCCACGTGTCTCTTTCCCCTCGCCTGTGTCTCTCTCCTCTCTTCCTTCGGTCTCTATTTCCCCCAATTTCTCTCGCCTTCCCCCCTTCCCTCTCACTCCTCCACTCTCTCTCTTCCCTCGGCTGTCACTGTTCTCCGGCTTTCCCACAAATCCCTCTTTTCCATATGTTCCCTCGCGTGCCTCTTTCCCCTCGCCTGTGTCTCTCTCCTCTCTTCCTTCGGTCTCTATTTCCCCCACTTTCTCTCACCTTCCCCCATTCCCTCTCACTCCTCCACTCTCTCTCTTCCCTCGGCCGTCACGGTTTCTCCGCATTTCCCACATCTCCCTCTTTCCCATTATTTCCCTCGCGTGTCTCTTTCCCCTCGCCTGTGTCTCTCTCCCCTCTTCCTTTCGGTCCCAATTTTCCCTATTTTCTCGCTCCTTCCCCCATTCCCTCTCACTCCTCCACTCTCTCTCTTCCCTCGGCTGTCACTGTTCTCCGGCTTTCCCACAAATCCCTCTTTTCCATATGTTCCCTCGCGTGCCTCTTTCCCCTCGCCTGTGTCTCTCTCCTCTCTTCCTTCGGTCTCTATTTCCCCCACTTTCTCTCGCCTTCCCCCATTCCCTCTCACTCCTCCACTCTCTCTCTTCCCTTGGCCGTCACGGTTTCTCCGGCTTCCCCACATCTCCCTCTTTCCCTTGTTTTCCCCCACGTGTCTCTTTCCCCTCGCCTGTGTCTCTCTCCTCTCTTCCTTCGGTCTCTATTTCCCCCAGTTTCTCTCGCCTTCCCCCATTCCCTCTCACTCCTCCACTCTCTCTCTTCCCTCGGCTGTCACTGTTCTCCGGCTTTCCCACAAATCCCTCTTTTCCATCTGTTCCCTCGCGTGCCTCTTTCCCCTCGCCTGTGTCTCTCTCCTCTCTTCCTTCGGTCTCTATTTCCCCCACTTTCTCTCGCCTTCCCCCATTCCCTCTCACTCCTCCACTCTCTCTCTTCCCTCGGCCGTCACGGTTTCTCCGCATTTCCCACATCTCCCTCTTTCCCATCATTTCCCTCGCGTGTCTCTTTCCCCTCGCCTGTGTCTCTCTCCCCTCTTCCTTTCGGTCCCAATTTTTCCTATTTTCTCGCTCCTTCCCCCCTTCCCTCTCACTCCTCCACTCTCTCTCTTCCCTCGGCTGTCACTGTTCTCCGGCTTTCCCACAAATCCCTCTTTTCCATCTGTTCCCTCGCCTTACTCTTTCCCCTCGCCTGTGTCTCTCTCCTCTCTTCCTTCGGTCCCTATTTTCCCCACTTTCTCTCGCCTTCCCCCATTCCCTTTCACTCCTCCACTCTCTCTCTTCCCTCGGCCGTCACGGTTTCTCCGCATTTCCCACATCTCCCTCTTTCCCATTATTTCCCTCGCGTGTCTCTTTCTCCTCGCCTGTGTCTCTCTCCCCTCTTCCTTTCGGTCCCAATTTTCCCTATTTTCTCGCTCCTTCCCCCCTTCCCTCTCACTCCTCCACTCTCTCTCTTCCCTCGGCTGTCACTGTTCTCCGGCTTTCCCACAAATCCCTCTTTTCCATATGTTCCCTCGCGTGCCTCTTTCCCCTCGCCTGTGTCTCTCTCCTCTCTTCCTTCGGTCTCTATTTCCCCCACTTGCTCTCGCCTTCCCCCATTCCCTCTCACTCCTCCACTCTCTCTCTTCCCTTGGCCGTCACGGTTTCTCCGGCTTCCCCACATCTCCCTCTTTCCCTTGTTTTCCCCCACGTGTCTCTTTCCCCTCGCCTGTGTCTCTCTCCTCTCTTCCTTCGGTCTCCATTTCCCCCAATTTCTCTCGCCTTCCCCCATTCCCTCTCACTCCTCCACTCTCTCTCTTCCCTCGGCTGTCACTGTTCTCCGGCTTCCCCACATCTCCCTCTTTTCCATATGTTCCCTCGCGTGCCTCTTTCCCCTCGCCTGTGTCTCTCTCCTCTCTTCCTTCGGTCTCTATTTCCCCCACTTTCTCTCGCCTTCCCCCATTCCCTCTCACTCCTCCACTCTCTCTCTTCCCTCGGCTGTCACTGTTCTCCGGCTTTCCCACAAATCCCTCTTTTCCATCTGTTCCCTCGCCTTACTCTTTCCCCTCGCCTGTGTCTCTCTCCCCTCTTCCTTTCGGTCCCAATTTTCCCTATTTTCTCGCTCCTTCCCCCCTTCCCTCTCACTCCTCCACTCTCTCTCTTCCCTCGGCTGTCACTGTTCTCCGGCTTTCCCACAAATCCCTCTTTTCCATATGTTCCCTCGCGTGCCTCTTTCCCCTCGCCTGTGTCTCTCTCCTCTCTTCCTTCGGTCTCTATTTCCCCCACTTTCTCTCGCCTTCCCCCATTCCCTCTCACTCCTCCACTCTCTCTCTTCCCTTGGCCGTCACGGTTTCTCCGGCTTCCCCACATCTCCCTCTTTCCCTTGTTTTCCCCCACGTGTCTCTTTCCCCTCGCCTGTGTCTCTCTCCTCTCTTCCTTCGGTCTCCATTTCCCCCAATTTCTCTCGCCTTCCCCCATTCCCTCTCACTCCTCCACTCTCTCTCTTCCCTCGGCTGTCACTGTTCTCCGGCTTTCCCACAAATCCCTCTTTTCCATCTGTTCCCTCGCCTTACTCTTTCCCCTCGCCTGTGTCTCTCTCCTCTCTTCCTTCGGTCCCTATTTTACCCACTTTCTCTCGCCTTCCCCCATTCCCTTTCACTCCTCCACTCTCTCTCTTCCCTCGGCCGTCACGGTTTCTCCGCATTTCCCACATCTCCCTCTTTCCCATTATTTCCCTCGCGTGTCTCTTTCCCCTCGCCTGTGTCTCTCTCCCCTCTTCCTTTCGGTCCCAATTTTCCCTATTTTCTCGCTCCTTCCCCCTTCTCTCTCACTCCTCCACTCTCTCTCTTCCCTCGGCTGTCACTGTTCTCCGGCTTTCCCACAAATCCCTCTTTTCCATATGTTCCCTCGCGTGCCTCTTTCCCCTCGCCTGTGTCTCTCTCCTCTCTTCCTTCGGTCTCTATTTCCCCCACTTTCTCTCGCCTTCCCCCATTCCCTCTCACTCCTCCACTCTCTCTCTTCCCTTGCCGTCACGGTTTCTCTGGTTTTCCCACATTTCCCTCTTTCCCATCTTTTCCCTCGAGTGTCTCTTTCCCCTCGCTTGTGTCTCTCTCCCCTCTTCCTTTCGGTCCCAATGTTCCCTATTTTCTCGCTCCTTCCCCCATTCCCTCTCACTCCTCCACTCTCTCTCTTCCCTCGGCTGTCACTGTTCTCCGGCTTTCCCACAAATCCCTCTTTTCCATCTGTTCCCTCGCCTTACTCTTTCCCCTCGCCTGTGTCTCTCTCCTCTCTTCCTTCGGTCTCTATTTCCCCCACTTTCTCTCGCCTTCCCCCATTCCCTCTCACTCCTCCACTCTCTCTCTTCCCTTGGCCGTCAAGGTTTCTCCGGCTTCCCCACATCTCCCTCTTTCCCATCTTTTCCCCCACGTGTCTCTTTCCCCTCGCCTGTGTCTCTCTCCTCTCTTCCTTCGGTCTCTATTTCCCCCAATTTCTCTCGCCTTCCCTCCTTCCCTCTCACTCCTCCACTCTCTCTCTTCCCTCGGCTGTCACTGTTCTCCGGCTTTCCCACAGATCCCTCTTTTCCATATGTTCCCTCGCGTGCCTCTTTCCCCTCGCCTGTGTCTCTCTCCTCTCTTCCTTCGGTCTCTATTTCCCCCACTTTCTCTCACCTTCCCCCATTCCCTCTCACTCCTCCACTCTCTCTCTTCCCTCGGCCGTCACGGTTTCTCTGCATTTCCCACATCTCCCTCTTTCCCATTATTTCCCTCGCGTGTCTCTTTCCCCTCGCCTGTGTCTCTCTCCCCTCTTCCTTTCGGTCCCAATTTTCCCTATTTTCTCGCTCCTTCCCCCATTCCCTCTCACTCCTCCACTCTCTCTCTTCCCTCGGCTGTCACTGTTCTCCGGCTTTCCCACAAATCCCTCTTTTCCATCTGTTCCCTCGCCTTACTCTTTCCCCTCGCCTGTGTCTCTCTCCTCTCTTCCTTTGGTCTCTATTTCCCCCAATTTCTCTCGCCTTCCCCCATTCCCTCTCACTCCTCCACTCTCTCTCTTCCCTCGGCTGTCACTGTTCTCCGGCTTCCCCACATCTCCCTCTTTTCCATATGTTCCCTCGCGTGCCTCTTTCCCCTCGCCTGTGTCTCTCTCCTCTCTTCCTTCGGTCTCTATTTCCCCCACTTTCTCTCGCCTTCCCCCATTCCCTCTCACTCCTCCACTCTCTCTCTTCCCTTGCCGTCACGGTTTCTCTGGTTTTCCCACATTTCCCTCTTTCCCATCTTTTCCCTCGCGTGTCTCTTTCCCCTCGCTTGTGTCTCTCTCCCCTCTTCCTTTCGGTCCCAATGTTCCCTATTTTCTCGCTCCTTCCCCCCTTCCCTCTCACTCCTCCACTCTCTCTCTTCCCTCGGCTGTCACTGTTCTCCGGCTTTCCCACAAATCCCTCTTTTCCATCTGTTCCCTCGCCTTACTCTTTCCCCTCGCCTGTGTCTCTCTCCTCTCTTCCTTCGGTCTCTATTTCCCCCACTTTCTCTCGCCTTCCCCCATTCCCTCTCACTCCTCCACTCTCTCTCTTCCCTCGGCCGTCACGGTTTCTCCGCATTTCCCACATCTCCCTCTTTCCCATTATTTCCCTCGCGTGTCTCTTTCCCCTCGCCTGTGTCTCTCTCCCCTCTTCCTTTCGGTCCCCATTTTCCCTATTTTCTCGCTCCTTCCCCCCTTCCCTCTCACTCCTCCACTCTCTCTCTTCCCTCAGCTGTCACTGTTCTCCGGCTTTCCCACAAATCCCTCTTTTCCATCTGTTCCCTCGCCTTACTCTTTCCCCTCGCCTGTGTCTCTCTCCTCTCTTCCTTCGGTCTCTATTTCCCCCACTTTCTCTCGCCTTCCCCCATTCCCTCTCACTCCTCCACTCTCTCTCTTCCCTTGGCCGTCACGGTTTCTCCGGCTTCCCCACATCTCCCTCTTTCCCATCTTTTCCCCCACGTGTCTCTTTCCCCTCGCCTGTGTCTCTCTCCTCTCTTCCTTCGGTCTCTATTTCCCCAATTTCTCTCGCCTTCCCCCCTTCCCTCTCACTCCTCCACTCTCTCTCTTCCCTCGGCTGTCACTGTTCTCCGGCTTTCCCACAAATCCCTCTTTTCCATATGTTCCCTCGCGTGCCTCTTTCCCCTCGCCTGTGTCTCTCTCCTCTCTTCCTTCGGTCTCTATTTCCCCCACTTTCTCTCACCTTCCCCCATTCCCTCTCACTCCTCCACTCTCTCTCTTCCCTCGGCCGTCACGGTTTCTCCGCATTTCCCACATCTCCCTCTTTCCCATTATTTCCCTCGCGTGTCTCTTTCCCCTCGCCTGTGTCTCTCTCCCCTCTTCCTTTCGGTCCCAATTTTCCCTATTTTCTCGCTCCTTCCCCCATTCCCTCTCACTCCTCCACTCTCTCTCTTCCCTCGGCTGTCACTGTTCTCCGGCTTTCCCACAAATCCCTCTTTTCCATATGTTCCCTCGCGTGCCTCTTTCCCCTCGCCTGTGTCTCTCTCCTCTCTTCCTTCGGTCTCTATTTCCCCCACTTTCTCTCGCCTTCCCCCATTCCCTCTCACTCCTCCACTCTCTCTCTTCCCTTGGCCGTCACGGTTTCTCCGGCTTCCCCACATCTCCCTCTTTCCCTTGTTTTCCCCCACGTGTCTCTTTCCCCTCGCCTGTGTCTCTCTCCTCTCTTCCTTCGGTCTCTATTTCCCCCAGTTTCTCTCGCCTTCCCCCATTCCCTCTCACTCCTCCACTCTCTCTCTTCCCTCGGCTGTCACTGTTCTCCGGCTTTCCCACAAATCCCTCTTTTCCATCTGTTCCCTCGCGTGCCTCTTTCCCCTCGCCTGTGTCTCTCTCCTCTCTTCCTTCGGTCTCTATTTCCCCCACTTTCTCTCGCCTTCCCCCATTCCCTCTCACTCCTCCACTCTCTCTCTTCCCTCGGCCGTCACGGTTTCTCCGCATTTCCCACATCTCCCTCTTTCCCATCATTTCCCTCGCGTGTCTCTTTCCCCTCGCCTGTGTCTCTCTCCCCTCTTCCTTTCGGTCCCAATTTTTCCTATTTTCTCGCTCCTTCCCCCCTTCCCTCTCACTCCTCCACTCTCTCTCTTCCCTCGGCTGTCACTGTTCTCCGGCTTTCCCACAAATCCCTCTTTTCCATCTGTTCCCTCGCCTTACTCTTTCCCCTCGCCTGTGTCTCTCTCCTCTCTTCCTTCGGTCCCTATTTTCCCCACTTTCTCTCGCCTTCCCCCATTCCCTTTCACTCCTCCACTCTCTCTCTTCCCTCGGCTGTCACTGTTCTCCGGCTTTCCCACAAATCCCTCTTTTCCATCTGTTCCCTCGCCTTACTCTTTCCCCTCGCCTGTGTCTCTCTCCTCTCTTCCTTCGGTCTCTATTTCCCCCACTTTCTCTCGCCTTCCCCCATTCCCTCTCACTCCTCCACTCTCTCTCTTCCCTTGGCCGTCAAGGTTTCTCCGGCTTCCCCACATCTCCCTCTTTCCCATCTTTTCCCCCACGTGTCTCTTTCCCCTCGCCTGTGTCTCTCTCCTCTCTTCCTTCGGTCTCTATTTCCCCCAATTTCTCTCGCCTTCCCCCCTTCCCTCTCACTCCTCCACTCTCTCTCTTCCCTCGGCTGTCACTGTTCTCCGGCTTTCCCACAGATCCCTCTTTTCCATATGTTCCCTCGCGTGCCTCTTTCCCCTCGCCTGTGTCTCTCTCCTCTCTTCCTTCGGTCTCTATTTCCCCCACTTTCTCTCACCTTCCCCCATTCCCTCTCACTCCTCCACTCTCTCTCTTCCCTCGGCCGTCACGGTTTCTCTGCATTTCCCACATCTCCCTCTTTCCCATTATTTCCCTCGCGTGTCTCTTTCCCCTCGCCTGTGTCTCTCTCCCCTCTTCCTTTCGGTCCCAATTTTCCCTATTTTCTCGCTCCTTCCCCCATTCCCTCTCACTCCTCCACTCTCTCTCTTCCCTCGGCTGTCACTGTTCTCCGGCTTTCCCACAAATCCCTCTTTTCCATCTGTTCCCTCGCCTTACTCTTTCCCCTCGCCTGTGTCTCTCTCCTCTCTTCCTTCGGTCTCTATTTCCCCCAATTTCTCTCGCCTTCCCCCATTCCCTCTCACTCCTCCACTCTCTCTCTTCCCTCGGCTGTCACTGTTCTCCGGCTTCCCCACATCTCCCTCTTTTCCATATGTTCCCTCGCGTGCCTCTTTCCCCTCGCCTGTGTCTCTCTCCTCTCTTCCTTCGGTCTCTATTTCCCCCACTTTCTCTCGCCTTCCCCCATTCCCTCTCACTCCTCCACTCTCTCTCTTCCCTTGCCGTCACGGTTTCTCCGGCTTTCCCACAAATCCCTCTTTTCCATCTGTTACCTCGCCTTACTCTTTCCCCTCGCTTGTGTCTCTCTCCCCTCTTCCTTTCGGTCCCCATTTTCCCTATTTTCTCGCTCCTTCCCCCCTTCCCTCTCACTCCTCCACTCTCTCTCTTCCCTCGGCTGTCACTGTTCTCCGGCTTTCCCACAAATCCCTCTTTTCCATCTGTTCCCTCGCCTTACTCTTTCCCCTCGCCTGTGTCTCTCTCCTCTCTTCCTTCGGTCTCTATTTCCCCCACTTTCTCTCGCCTTCCCCCATTCCCTCTCACTCCTCCACTCTCTCTCTTCCCTTGGCCGTCACGGTTTCTCCGGCTTCCCCACATCTCCCTCTTTCCCATCTTTTCCCCCACGTGTCTCTTTCCCCTCGCCTGTGTCTCTCTCCTCTCTTCCTTCGGTCTCTATTTCCCCAATTTCTCTCGCCTTCCCCCCTTCCCTCTCACTCCTCCACTCTCTCTCTTCCCTCGGCTGTCACTGTTCTCCGGCTTTCCCACAAATCCCTCTTTTCCATATGTTCCCTCGCGTGCCTCTTTCCCCTCGCCTGTGTCTCTCTCCTCTCTTCCTTCGGTCTCTATTTCCCCCACTTTCTCTCACCTTCCCCCATTCCCTCTCACTCCTCCACTCTCTCTCTTCCCTCGGCCGTCACGGTTTCTCCGCATTTCCCACATCTCCCTCTTTCCCATTATTTCCCTCGCGTGTCTCTTTCCCCTCGCCTGTGTCTCTCTCCCCTCTTCCTTTCGGTCCCAATTTTCCCTATTTTCTCGCTCCTTCCCCCATTCCCTCTCACTCCTCCACTCTCTCTCTTCCCTCGGCTGTCACTGTTCTCCGGCTTTCCCACAAATCCCTCTTTTCCATATGTTCCCTCGCGTGCCTCTTTCCCCTCGCCTGTGTCTCTCTCCTCTCTTCCTTCGGTCTCTATTTCCCCCACTTTCTCTCGCCTTCCCCCATTCCCTCTCACTCCTCCACTCTCTCTCTTCCCTTGGCCGTCACGGTTTCTCCGGCTTCCCCACATCTCCCTCTTTCCCTTGTTTTCCCCCACGTGTCTCTTTCCCCTCGCCTGTGTCTCTCTCCTCTCTTCCTTCGGTCTCTATTTCCCCCAGTTTCTCTCGCCTTCCCCCATTCCCTCTCACTCCTCCACTCTCTCTCTTCCCTCGGCTGTCACTGTTCTCCGGCTTTCCCACAAATCCCTCTTTTCCATCTGTTCCCTCGCGTGCCTCTTTCCCCTCGCCTGTGTCTCTCTCCTCTCTTCCTTCGGTCTCTATTTCCCCCACTTTCTCTCGCCTTCCCCCATTCCCTCTCACTCCTCCACTCTCTCTCTTCCCTCGGCCGTCACGGTTTCTCCGCATTTCCCACATCTCCCTCTTTCCCATCATTTCCCTCGCGTGTCTCTTTCCCCTCGCCTGTGTCTCTCTCCCCTCTTCCTTTCGGTCCCAATTTTCCCTATTTTCTCGCTCCTTCCCCCATTCCCTCTCACTCCTCCACTCTCTCTCTTCCCTCGGCTGTCACTGTTCTCCGGCTTTCCCACAAATCCCTCTTTTCCATCTGTTCCCTCGCCTTACTCTTTCCCCTCGCCTGTGTCTCTCTCCTCTCTTCCTTTGGTCTCTATTTCCCCCAATTTCTCTCGCCTTCCCCCATTCCCTCTCACTCCTCCACTCTCTCTCTTCCCTCGGCTGTCACTGTTCTCCGGCTTCCCCACATCTCCCTCTTTTCCATATGTTCCCTCGCGTGCCTCTTTCCCCTCGCCTGTGTCTCTCTCCTCTCTTCCTTCGGTCTCTATTTCCCCCACTTTCTCTCGCCTTCCCCCATTCCCTCTCACTCCTCCACTCTCTCTCTTCCCTTGCCGTCACGGTTTCTCCGGCTTTCCCACAAATCCCTCTTTTCCATCTGTTACCTCGCCTTACTCTTTCCCCTCGCCTGTGTCTCTCTCCTCTCTTCCTTCGGTCTCTATTTCCCCAATTTCTCTCGCCTTCCCCCCTTCCCTCTCACTCCTCCACTCTCTCTCTTCCCTCGGCTGTCACTGTTCTCCGGCTTTCCCACAAATCCCTCTTTTCCATATGTTCCCTCGCGTGCCTCTTTCCCCTCGCCTGTGTCTCTCTCCTCTCTTCCTTCGGTCTCTATTTCCCCCACTTTCTCTCACCTTCCCCCATTCCCTCTCACTCCTCCACTCTCTCTCTTCCCTCGGCCGTCACGGTTTCTCCGCATTTCCCACATCTCCCTCTTTCCCATTATTTCCCTCGCGTGTCTCTTTCCCCTCGCCTGTGTCTCTCTCCCCTCTTCCTTTCGGTCCCAATTTTCCCTATTTTCTCGCTCCTTCCCCCATTCCCTCTCACTCCTCCACTCTCTCTCTTCCCTCGGCTGTCACTGTTCTCCGGCTTTCCCACAAATCCCTCTTTTCCATATGTTCCCTCGCGTGCCTCTTTCCCCTCGCCTGTGTCTCTCTCCTCTCTTCCTTCGGTCTCTATTTCCCCCACTTTCTCTCGCCTTCCCCCATTCCCTCTCACTCCTCCACTCTCTCTCTTCCCTTGGCCGTCACGGTTTCTCCGGCTTCCCCACATCTCCCTCTTTCCCTTGTTTTCCCCCACGTGTCTCTTTCCCCTCGCCTGTGTCTCTCTCCTCTCTTCCTTCGGTCTCTATTTCCCCCAGTTTCTCTCGCCTTCCCCCATTCCCTCTCACTCCTCCACTCTCTCTCTTCCCTCGGCTGTCACTGTTCTCCGGCTTTCCCACAAATCCCTCTTTTCCATCTGTTCCCTCGCGTGCCTCTTTCCCCTCGCCTGTGTCTCTCTCCTCTCTTCCTTCGGTCTCTATTTCCCCCACTTTCTCTCGCCTTCCCCCATTCCCTCTCACTCCTCCACTCTCTCTCTTCCCTCGGCCGTCACGGTTTCTCCGCATTTCCCACATCTCCCTCTTTCCCATCATTTCCCTCGCGTGTCTCTTTCCCCTCGCCTGTGTCTCTCTCCCCTCTTCCTTTCGGTCCCAATTTTCCCTATTTTCTCGCTCCTTCCCCCATTCCCTCTCACTCCTCCACTCTCTCTCTTCCCTCGGCTGTCACTGTTCTCCGGCTTTCCCACAAATCCCTCTTTTCCATCTGTTCCCTCGCCTTACTCTTTCCCCTCGCCTGTGTCTCTCTCCTCTCTTCCTTTGGTCTCTATTTCCCCCAATTTCTCTCGCCTTCCCCCATTCCCTCTCACTCCTCCACTCTCTCTCTTCCCTCGGCTGTCACTGTTCTCCGGCTTCCCCACATCTCCCTCTTTTCCATATGTTCCCTCGCGTGCCTCTTTCCCCTCGCCTGTGTCTCTCTCCTCTCTTCCTTCGGTCTCTATTTCCCCCACTTTCTCTCGCCTTCCCCCATTCCCTCTCACTCCTCCACTCTCTCTCTTCCCTTGCCGTCACGGTTTCTCCGGCTTTCCCACAAATCCCTCTTTTCCATCTGTTACCTCGCCTTACTCTTTCCCCTCGCTTGTGTCTCTCTCCCCTCTTCCTTTCGGTCCCCATTTTCCCTATTTTCTCGCTCCTTCCCCCCTTCCCTCTCACTCCTCCACTCTCTCTCTTCCCTCGGCTGTCACTGTTCTCCGGCTTTCCCACAAATCCCTCTTTTCCATCTGTTCCCTCGCCTTACTCTTTCCCCTCGCCTGTGTCTCTCTCCTCTCTTCCTTCGGTCTCTATTTCCCCCACTTTCTCTCGCCTTCCCCCATTCCCTCTCACTCCTCCACTCTCTCTCTTCCCTTGGCCGTCACGGTTTCTCCGGCTTCCCCACATCTCCCTCTTTCCCATCTTTTCCCCCACGTGTCTCTTTCCCCTCGCCTGTGTCTCTCTCCTCTCTTCCTTCGGTCTCTATTTCCCCAATTTCTCTCGCCTTCCCCCCTTCCCTCTCACTCCTCCACTCTCTCTCTTCCCTCGGCTGTCACTGTTCTCCGGCTTTCCCACAAATCCCTCTTTTCCATATGTTCCCTCGCGTGCCTCTTTCCCCTCGCCTGTGTCTCTCTCCTCTCTTCCTTCGGTCTCTATTTCCCCCACTTTCTCTCACCTTCCCCCATTCCCTCTCACTCCTCCACTCTCTCTCTTCCCTCGGCCGTCACGGTTTCTCCGCATTTCCCACATCTCCCTCTTTCCCATTATTTCCCTCGCGTGTCTCTTTCCCCTCGCCTGTGTCTCTCTCCCCTCTTCCTTTCGGTCCCAATTTTCCCTATTTTCTCGCTCCTTCCCCCATTCCCTCTCACTCCTCCACTCTCTCTCTTCCCTCGGCTGTCACTGTTCTCCGGCTTTCCCACAAATCCCTCTTTTCCATATGTTCCCTCGCGTGCCTCTTTCCCCTCGCCTGTGTCTCTCTCCTCTCTTCCTTCGGTCTCTATTTCCCCCACTTTCTCTCGCCTTCCCCCATTCCCTCTCACTCCTCCACTCTCTCTCTTCCCTTGGCCGTCACGGTTTCTCCGGCTTCCCCACATCTCCCTCTTTCCCTTGTTTTCCCCCACGTGTCTCTTTCCCCTCGCCTGTGTCTCTCTCCTCTCTTCCTTCGGTCTCTATTTCCCCCAGTTTCTCTCGCCTTCCCCCATTCCCTCTCACTCCTCCACTCTCTCTCTTCCCTCGGCTGTCACTGTTCTCCGGCTTTCCCACAAATCCCTCTTTTCCATCTGTTCCCTCGCGTGCCTCTTTCCCCTCGCCTGTGTCTCTCTCCTCTCTTCCTTCGGTCTCTATTTCCCCCACTTTCTCTCGCCTTCCCCCATTCCCTCTCACTCCTCCACTCTCTCTCTTCCCTCGGCCGTCACGGTTTCTCCGCATTTCCCACATCTCCCTCTTTCCCATCATTTCCCTCGCGTGTCTCTTTCCCCTCGCCTGTGTCTCTCTCCCCTCTTCCTTTCGGTCCCAATTTTTCCTATTTTCTCGCTCCTTCCCCCCTTCCCTCTCACTCCTCCACTCTCTCTCTTCCCTCGGCTGTCACTGTTCTCCGGCTTTCCCACAAATCCCTCTTTTCCATCTGTTCCCTCGCCTTACTCTTTCCCCTCGCCTGTGTCTCTCTCCTCTCTTCCTTCGGTCCCTATTTTCCCCACTTTCTCTCGCCTTCCCCCATTCCCTTTCACTCCTCCACTCTCTCTCTTCCCTCGGCCGTCACGGTTTCTCCGCATTTCCCACATCTCCCTCTTTCCCATTATTTCCCTCGCGTGTCTCTTTCTCCTCGCCTGTGTCTCTCTCCCCTCTTCCTTTCGGTCCCAATTTTCCCTATTTTCTCGCTCCTTCCCCCCTTCCCTCTCACTCCTCCACTCTCTCTCTTCCCTCGGCTGTCACTGTTCTCCGGCTTTCCCACAAATCCCTCTTTTCCATATGTTCCCTCGCGTGCCTCTTTCCCCTCGCCTGTGTCTCTCTCCTCTCTTCCTTCGGTCTCTATTTCCCCCACTTTCTCTCGCCTTCCCCCATTCCCTCTCACTCCTCCACTCTCTCTCTTCCCTTGGCCGTCACGGTTTCTCCGGCTTCCCCACATCTCCCTCTTTCCCTTGTTTTCCCCCACGTGTCTCTTTCCCCTCGCCTGTGTCTCTCTCCTCTCTTCCTTCGGTCTCCATTTCCCCCAATTTCTCTCGCCTTCCCCCATTCCCTCTCACTCCTCCACTCTCTCTCTTCCCTCGGCTGTCACTGTTCTCCGGCTTTCCCACAAATCCCTCTTTTCCATCTGTTCCCTCGCGTGTCTCTTTCCCCTCGCCTGTGTCTCTCTCCTCTCTTCCTTCGGTCCCTATTTTCCCCACTTTCTCTCGCCTTCCCCCATTCCCTTTCACTCCTCCACTCTCTCTCTTCCCTCGGCCGTCACGGTTTCTCCGCATTTCCCACATCTCCCTCTTTCCCATTATTTCCCTCGCGTGTCTCTTTCTCCTCGCCTGTGTCTCTCTCCCCTCTTCCTTTCGGTCCCAATTTTCCCTATTTTCTCGCTCCTTCCCCCTTCTCTCTCACTCCTCCACTCTCTCTCTTCCCTCGGCTGTCACTGTTCTCCGGCTTTCCCACAAATCCCTCTTTTCCATATGTTCCCTCGCGTGCCTCTTTCCCCTCGCCTGTGTCTCTCTCCTATCTTCCTTCGGTCTCTATTTCCCCCACTTTCTCTCGCCTTCCCCCATTCCCTCTCACTCCTCCACTCTCTCTCTTCCCTTGCCGTCACGGTTTCTCTGGTTTTCCCACATTTCCCTCTTTCCCATCTTTTCCCTCGAGTGTCTCTTTCCCCTCGCTTGTGTCTCTCTCCCCTCTTCCTTTCGGTCCCAATGTTCCCTATTTTCTCGCTCCTTCCCCCATTCCCTCTCACTCCTCCACTCTCTCTCTTCCCTCGGCTGTCACTGTTCTCCGGCTTTCCCACAAATCCCTCTTTTCCATCTGTTCCCTCGCCTTACTCTTTCCCCTCGCCTGTGTCTCTCTCCTCTCTTCCTTCGGTCTCTATTTCCCCCACTTTCTCTCGCCTTCCCCCATTCCCTCTCACTCCTCCACTCTCTCTCTTCCCTTGGCCGTCACGGTTTCTCCGGCTTCCCCACATCTCCCTCTTTCCCATCTTTTCCCCCACGTGTCTCTTTCCCCTCGCCTGTGTCTCTCTCCTCTCTTCCTTCGGTCTCTATTTCCCCCACTTTCTCTCGCCTTCCCCCATTCCCTCTCACTCCTCCACTCTCTCTCTTCCCTCGGCTGTCACTGTTCTCCGGCTTTCCCACAAATCCCTCTTTTCCATCTGTTCCCTCGCCTTACTCTTTCGCCTCGCCTGTGTCTCTCTCCTCTCTTCCTTTGGTCTCTATTTCCCCCAATTTCTCTCGCCTTCCCCCATTCCCTCTCACTCCTCCACTCTCTCTCTTCCCTCGGCTGTCACTGTTCTCCGGCTTCCCCACATCTCCCTCTTTTCCATATGTTCCCTCGCGTGCCTCTTTCCCCTCGCCTGTGTCTCTCTCCTCTCTTCCTTCGGTCTCTATTTCCCCCACTTTCTCTCGCCTTCCCCCATTCCCTCTCACTCCTCCACTCTCTCTCTTCCCTTGCCGTCACGGTTTCTCTGGTTTTCCCACATTTCCCTCTTTCCCATCTTTTCCCTCGCGTGTCTCTTTCCCCTCGCTTGTGTCTCTCTCCCCTCTTCCTTTCGGTCCCAATGTTCCCTATTTTCTCGCTCCTTCCCCCCTTCCCTCTCACTCCTCCACTCTCTCTCTTCCCTCGGCTGTCACTGTTCTCCGGCTTTCCCACAAATCCCTCTTTTCCATCTGTTCCCTCGCCTTACTCTTTCCCCTCGCCTGTGTCTCTCTCCTCTCTTCCTTCGGTCTCTATTTCCCCCACTTTCTCTCGCCTTCCCCCATTCCCTCTCACTCCTCCACTCTCTCTCTTCCCTCGGCCGTCACGGTTTCTCCGCATTTCCCACATCTCCCTCTTTCCCATTATTTCCCTCGCGTGTCTCTTTCCCCTCGCCTGTGTCTCTCTCCCCTCTTCCTTTCGGTCCCCATTTTCCCTATTTTCTCGCTCCTTCCCCCCTTCCCTCTCACTCCTCCACTCTCTCTCTTCCCTCGGCTGTCACTGTTCTCCGGCTTTCCCACAAATCCCTCTTTTCCATCTGTTCCCTCGCCTTACTCTTTCCCCTCGCCTGTGTCTCTCTCCTCTCTTCCTTCGGTCTCTATTTCCCCCACTTTCTCTCGCCTTCCCCCATTTCCTCTCACTCCTCCACTCTCTCTCTTCCCTTGGCCGTCACGGTTTCTCCGGCTTCCCCACATCTCCCTCTTTCCCATCTTTTCCCCCACGTGTCTCTTTCCCCTCGCCTGTGTCTCTCTCCTCTCTTCCTTCGGTCTCTATTTCCCCCAATTTCTCTCGCCTTCCCCCCTTCCCTCTCACTCCTCCACTCTCTCTCTTCCCTCGGCTGTCACTGTTCTCCGGCTTTCCCACAAATCCCTCTTTTCCATATGTTCCCTCGCGTGCCTCTTTCCCCTCGCCTGTGTCTCTCTCCTCTCTTCCTTCGGTCTCTATTTCCCCCACTTTCTCTCACCTTCCCCCATTCCCTCTCACTCCTCCACTCTCTCTCTTCCCTCGGCCGTCACGGTTTCTCCGCATTTCCCACATCTCCCTCTTTCCCATTATTTCCCTCGCGTGTCTCTTTCCCCTCGCCTGTGTCTCTCTCCCCTCTTCCTTTCGGTCCCAATTTTCCCTATTTTCTCGCTCCTTCCCCCATTCCCTCTCACTCCTCCACTCTCTCTCTTCCCTCGGCTGTCACTGTTCTCCGGCTTTCCCACAAATCCCTCTTTTCCATATGTTCCCTCGCGTGCCTCTTTCCCCTCGCCTGTGTCTCTCTCCTCTCTTCCTTCGGTCTCTATTTCCCCCACTTTCTCTCGCCTTCCCCCATTCCCTCTCACTCCTCCACTCTCTCTCTTCCCTTGGCCGTCACGGTTTCTCCGGCTTCCCCACATCTCCCTCTTTCCCTTGTTTTCCCCCACGTGTCTCTTTCCCCTCGCCTGTGTCTCTCTCCTCTCTTCCTTCGGTCTCTATTTCCCCCAGCTTCTCTCGCCTTCCCCCATTCCCTCTCACTCCTCCACTCTCTCTCTTCCCTCGGCTGTCACTGTTCTCCGGCTTTCCCACAAATCCCTCTTTTCCATCTGTTCCCTCGCGTGCCTCTTTCCCCTCGCCTGTGTCTCTCTCCTCTCTTCCTTCGGTCTCTATTTCCCCACTTTCTCTCGCCTTCCCCCATTCCCTTTCACTCCTCCACTCTCTCTCTTCCCTCGGCCGTCACGGTTTCTCCGCATTTCCCACATCTCCCTCTTTCCCATTATTTCCCTCGCGTGTCTCTTTCCCCTCGCCTGTGTCTCTCTCCCCTCTTCCTTTCGGTCCCAATTTTCCCTATTTTCTCGCTCCTTCCCCCCTTCCCTCTCACTCCTCCACTCTCTCTCTTCCCTCGGCTGTCACTGTTCTCCGGCTTTCCCACAAATCCCTCTTTTCCATATGTTCCCTCGCGTGCCTCTTTCCCCTCGCCTGTGTCTCTCTCCTCTCTTCCTTCGGTCTCTATTTCCCCCACTTTCTCTCGCCTTCCCCCATTCCCTCTCACTCCTCCACTCTCTCTCTTCCCTTGCCGTCACGGTTTCTCTGGTTTTCCCACATTTCCCTCTTTCCCATCTTTTCCCTCGCGTGTCTCTTTCCCCTCGCTTGTGTCTCTCTCCCCTCTTCCTTTCGGTCCCAATGTTCCCTATTTTCTCGCTCCTTCCCCCATTCCCTCTCACTCCTCCACTCTCTCTCTTCCCTCGGCTGTCACTGTTCTCCGGCTTTCCCACAAATCCCTCTTTTCCATCTGTTCCCTCGCCTTACTCTTTCCCCTCGCCTGTGTCTCTCTCCTCTCTTCCTTTGGTCTCTATTTCCCCCACTTTCTCTCGCCTTCCCCCATTCCCTCTCACTCCTCCACTCTCTCTCTTCCCTCGGCTGTCACTGTTCTCCGGCTTCCCCACATCTCCCTCTTTTCCATATGTTCCCTCGCGTGCCTCTTTCCCCTCGCCTGTGTCTCTCTCCTCTCTTCCTTCGGTCTCTATTTCCCCCACTTTCTCTCGCCTTCCCCCATTCCCTCTCACTCCTCCACTCTCTCTCTTCCCTTGCCGTCACGGTTTCTCTGGTTTTCCCACATTTCCCTCTTTCCCATCTTTTCCCTCGCGTGTCTCTTTCCCCTCGCTTGTGTCTCTCTCCCCTCTTCCTTTCGGTCCCAATGTTCCCTATTTTCTCGCTCCTTCCCCCATTCCCTCTCACTCCTCCACTCTCTCTCTTCCCTCGGCTGTCACTGTTCTCCGGCTTTCCCACAAATCCCTCTTTTCCATCTGTTCCCTCGCCTTACTCTTTCCCCTCGCCTGTGTCTCTCTCCTCTCTTCCTTCGGTCTCTATTTCCCCCACTTTCTCTCGCCTTCCCCCATTCCCTCTCACTCCTGCACTCTCTCTCTTCCCTCGGCCGTCACGGTTTCTCCGCATTTCCCACATCTCCCTCTTTCCCATTATTTCCCTCGCGTGTCTCTTTCCCCTCGCCTGTGTCTCTCTCCCCTCTTCCTTTCGGTCCCCATTTTCCCTATTTTCTCGCTCCTTCCCCCCTTCCCTCTCACTCCTCCACTCTCTCTCTTCCCTCGGCTGTCACTGTTCTCCGGCTTTCCCACAAATCCCTCTTTTCCATCTGTTCCCTCGCCTTACTCTTTCCCCTCGCCTGTGTCTCTCTCCTCTCTTCCTTCGGTCTCTATTTCCCCCACTTTCTCTCGCCTTCCCCCCTTCCCTCTCACTCCTCCACTCTCTCTCTTCCCTCGGCTGTCACTGTTCTCCGGCTTTCCCACAAATCCCTCTTTCCCATCTTTTCCCCCACGTGTCTCTTTCCCCTCGCCTGTGTCTCTCTCCTCTCTTCCTTCGGTCTCTATTTCCCCCAATTTCTCTCGCCTTCCCCCCTTCCCTCTCACTCCTCCACTCTCTCTCTTCCCTCGGCTGTCACTGTTCTCCGGCTTTCCCACAAATCCCTCTTTTCCATATGTTCCCTCGCGTGCCTCTTTCCCCTCGCCTGTGTCTCTCTCCTCTCTTCCTTCGGTCTCTATTTCCCCCACTTTCTCTCACCTTCCCCCATTCCCTCTCACTCCTCCACTCTCTCTCTTCCCTCGGCCGTCACGGTTTCTCCGCATTTCCCACATCTCCCTCTTTCCCATTATTTCCCTCGCGTGTCTCTTTCCCCTCGCCTGTGTCTCTCTCCCCTCTTCCTTTCGGTCCCAATTTTCCCTATTTTCTCGCTCCTTCCCCCATTCCCTCTCACTCCTCCACTCTCTCTCTTCCCTCGGCTGTCACTGTTCTCCGGCTTTCCCACAAATCCCTCTTTTCCATCTGTTCCCTCGCCTTACTCTTTCCCCTCGCCTGTGTCTCTCTCCTCTTTTCCTTCGGTCTCTATTTCCCCCACTTTCTCTTGCCTTCCCCCATTCCCTCTCACTCCTCCACTCTCTCTCTTCCCTTGGCCGTCACGGTTTCTCCGGCTTCCCCACATCTCCCTCTTTCCCATCTTTTCCCCCACGTGTCTCTTTCCCCTCGCCTGTGTCTCTCTCCCCTCTTCCTTTCGCTCCCAATGTTCCCTATTTTCTCGCTCCTTCCCCCCTTCCCTCTCACTCCTCCACTCTCTCTCTTCCCTCGGCTGTCACTGTTCTCCGGCTTTCCCACAAATCCCTCTTTTCCATCTGTTAACTCGCCTTACTCTTTCCCCTCGCCTGTGTCTCTCTCCTCTCTTCCTTTGGTCTCTATTTCCCCCAATTTCTCTCGCCTTCCCCCATTCCCTCTCACTCCTCCACTCTCTCTCTTCCCTCGGCTGTCACTGTTCTCCGGCTTCCCCACATCTCCCTCTTTTCCATCTGTTCCCTCGCGTGCCTCTTTCCCCTCGCCTGTGTCTCTCTCCTCTCTTCCTTCGGTATCTATTTCCCCCACTTTCTCTCGCCTTCCCCCATTCCCTCTCACTCCTCCACTCTCTCTCTTCCCTCGGCTGTCATTGTTCTCCGGCTTTCCCACAAATCCCTCTTTTCCATCTGTTCCCTCGCCTTACTCTTTCCCCTCGCCTGTGTCTCTCTCCCCTCTTCCTTTCGGTCCCAATTTTCCCTATTTTCTCGCTCCTTCCCCCCTTCCCTCTCACTCCTCCACTCTCTCTCTTCCCTCGGCTGTCACTGTTCTCCGGCTTTCCCACAAATCCCTCTTTTCCATATGTTCCCTCGCGTGCCTCTTTCCCCTCGCCTGTGTCTCTCTCCTCTCTTCCTTCGGTCTCTATTTCCCCCACTTTCTCTCGCCTTCCCCCATTCCCTCTCACTCCTCCACTCTCTCTCTTCCCTTGGCCGTCACGGTTTCTCCGGCTTCCCCACATCTCCCTCTTTCCCTTGTTTTCCCCCACGTGTCTCTTTCCCCTCGCCTGTGTCTCTCTCCTCTCTTCCTTCGGTCTCCATTTCCCCCAATTTCTCTCGCCTTCCCCCATTCCCTCTCACTCCTCCACTCTCTCTCTTCCCTCGGCTGTCACTGTTCTCCGGCTTTCCCACAAATCCCTCTTTTCCATCTGTTCCCTCGCCTTACTCTTTCCCCTCGCCTGTGTCTCTCTCCTCTCTTCCTTCGGTCCCTATTTTCCCCACTTTCTCTCGCCTTCCCCCATTCCCTTTCACTCCTCCACTCTCTCTCTTCCCTCGGCCGTCACGGTTTCTCCGCATTTCCCACATCTCCCTCTTTCCCATTATTTCCCTCGCGTGTCTCTTTCTCCTCGCCTGTGTCTCTCTCCCCTCTTCCTTTCGGTCCCAATTTTCCCTATTTTCTCGCTCCTTCCCCCTTCTCTCTCACTCCTCCACTCTCTCTCTTCCCTCGGCTGTCACTGTTCTCCGGCTTTCCCACAAATCCCTCTTTTCCATATGTTCCCTCGCGTGCCTCTTTCCCCTCGCCTGTGTCTCTCTCCTCTCTTCCTTCGGTCTCTATTTCCCCCACTTTCTCTCGCCTTCCCCCATTCCCTCTCACTCCTCCACTCTCTCTCTTCCCTTGCCGTCACGGTTTCTCTGGTTTTCCCACATTTCCCTCTTTCCCATCTTTTCCCTCGAGTGTCTCTTTCCCCTCGCTTGTGTCTCTCTCCCCTCTTCCTTTCGGTCCCAATGTTCCCTATTTTCTCGCTCCTTCCCCCATTCCCTCTCACTCCTCCACTCTCTCTCTTCCCTCGGCTGTCACTGTTCTCCGGCTTTCCCACAAATCCCTCTTTTCCATCTGTTCCCTCGCCTTACTCTTTCCCCTCGCCTGTGTCTCTCTCCTCTCTTCCTTCGGTCTCTATTTCCCCCACTTTCTCTCGCCTTCCCCCATTCCCTCTCACTCCTCCACTCTCTCTCTTCCCTTGGCCGTCAAGGTTTCTCCGGCTTCCCCACATCTCCCTCTTTCCCATCTTTTCCCCCACGTGTCTCTTTCCCCTCGCCTGTGTCTCTCTCCTCTCTTCCTTCGGTCTCTATTTCCCCCAATTTCTCTCGCCTTCCCCCCTTCCCTCTCACTCCTCCACTCTCTCTCTTCCCTCGGCTGTCACTGTTCTCCGGCTTTCCCACAGATCCCTCTTTTCCATATGTTCCCTCGCGTGCCTCTTTCCCCTCGCCTGTGTCTCTCTCCTCTCTTCCTTCGGTCTCTATTTCCCCCACTTTCTCTCACCTTCCCCCATTCCCTCTCACTCCTCCACTCTCTCTCTTCCCTCGGCCGTCACGGTTTCTCTGCATTTCCCACATCTCCCTCTTTCCCATTATTTCCCTCGCGTGTCTCTTTCCCCTCGCCTGTGTCTCTCTCCCCTCTTCCTTTCGGTCCCAATTTTCCCTATTTTCTCGCTCCTTCCCCCATTCCCTCTCACTCCTCCACTCTCTCTCTTCCCTCGGCTGTCACTGTTCTCCGGCTTTCCCACAAATCCCTCTTTTCCATCTGTTCCCTCGCCTTACTCTTTCCCCTCGCCTGTGTCTCTCTCCTCTCTTCCTTTGGTCTCTATTTCCCCCAATTTCTCTCGCCTTCCCCCATTCCCTCTCACTCCTCCACTCTCTCTCTTCCCTCGGCTGTCACTGTTCTCCGGCTTCCCCACATCTCCCTCTTTTCCATATGTTCCCTCGCGTGCCTCTTTCCCCTCGCCTGTGTCTCTCTCCTCTCTTCCTTCGGTCTCTATTTCCCCCACTTTCTCTCGCCTTCCCCCATTCCCTCTCACTCCTCCACTCTCTCTCTTCCCTTGCCGTCACGGTTTCTCTGGTTTTCCCACATTTCCCTCTTTCCCATCTGTTCCCTGGCGTGTCTCTTTCCCCTCGCTTGTGTCTCTCTCCCCTCTTCCTTTCGGTCCCAATGTTCCCTATTTTCTCGCTCCTTCCCCCCTTCCCTCTCACTCCTCCACTCTCTCTCTTCCCTCGGCTGTCACTGTTCTCCGGCTTTCCCACAAATCCCTCTTTTCCATCTGTTCCCTCGCCTTACTCTTTCCCCTCGCCTGTGTCTCTCTCCTCTCTTCCTTCGGTCTCTATTTCCCCCACTTTCTCTCGCCTTCCCCCATTCCCTCTCACTCCTCCACTCTCTCTCTTCCCTCGGCCGTCACGGTTTCTCCGCATTTCCCACATCTCCCTCTTTCCCATTATTTCCCTCGCGTGTCTCTTTCCCCTCGCCTGTGTCTCTCTCCCCTCTTCCTTTCGGTCCCCATTTTCCCTATTTTCTCGCTCCTTCCCCCCTTCCCTCTCACTCCTCCACTCTCTCTCTTCCCTCGGCTGTCACTGTTCTCCGGCTTTCCCACAAATCCCTCTTTTCCATCTGTTCCCTCGCCTTACTCTTTCCCCTCGCCTGTGTCTCTCTCCTCTCTTCCTTCGGTCTCTATTTCCCCCACTTTCTCTCGCCTTCCCCCATTCCCTCTCACTCCTCCACTCTCTCTCTTCCCTTGGCCGTCACGGTTTCTCCGGCTTCCCCACATCTCCCTCTTTCCCATCTTTTCCCCCACGTGTCTCTTTCCCCTCGCCTGTGTCTCTCTCCTCTCTTCCTTCGGTCTCTATTTCCCCCAATTTCTCTCGCCTTCCCCCCTTCCCTCTCACTCCTCCACTCTCTCTCTTCCCTCGGCTGTCACTGTTCTCCGGCTTTCCCACAAATCCCTCTTTTCCATATGTTCCCTCGCGTGCCTCTTTCCCCTCGCCTGTGTCTCTCTCCTCTCTTCCTTCGGTCTCTATTTCCCCCACTTTCTCTCACCTTCCCCCATTCCCTCTCACTCCTCCACTCTCTCTCTTCCCTCGGCCGTCACGGTTTCTCCGCATTTCCCACATCTCCCTCTTTCCCATTATTTCCCTCGCGTGTCTCTTTCCCCTCGCCTGTGTCTCTCTCCCCTCTTCCTTTCGGTCCCAATTTTCCCTATTTTCTCGCTCCTTCCCCCATTCCCTCTCACTCCTCCACTCTCTCTCTTCCCTCGGCTGTCACTGTTCTCCGGCTTTCCCACAAATCCCTCTTTTCCATCTGTTCCCTCGCCTTACTCTTTCCCCTCGCCTGTGTCTCTCTCCTCTCTTCCTTTGGTCTCTATTTCCCCCAATTTCTCTCGCCTTCCCCCATTCCCTCTCACTCCTCCACTCTCTCTCTTCCCTCGGCTGTCACTGTTCTCCGGCTTCCCCACATCTCCCTCTTTTCCATATGTTCCCTCGCGTGCCTCTTTCCCCTCGCCTGTGTCTCTCTCCTCTCTTCCTTCGGTCTCTATTTCCCCCACTTTCTCTCGCCTTCCCCCATTCCCTCTCACTCCTCCACTCTCTCTCTTCCCTTGCCGTCACGGTTTCTCTGGTTTTCCCACATTTCCCTCTTTCCCATCTTTTCCCTCGCGTGTCTCTTTCCCCTCGCTTGTGTCTCTCTCCCCTCTTCCTTTCGGTCCCAATGTTCCCTATTTTCTCGCTCCTTCCCCCCTTCCCTCTCACTCCTCCACTCTCTCTCTTCCCTCGGCTGTCACTGTTCTCCGGCTTTCCCACAAATCCCTCTTTTCCATCTGTTCCCTCGCCTTACTCTTTCCCCTCGCCTGTGTCTCTCTCCTCTCTTCCTTCGGTCTCTATTTCCCCCACTTTCTCTCGCCTTCCCCCATTCCCTCTCACTCCTCCACTCTCTCTCTTCCCTCGGCCGTCACGGTTTCTCCGCATTTCCCACATCTCCCTCTTTCCCATTATTTCCCTCGCGTGTCTCTTTCCCCTCGCCTGTGTCTCTCTCCCCTCTTCCTTTCGGTCCCCATTTTCCCTATTTTCTCGCTCCTTCCCCCCTTCCCTCTCACTCCTCCACTCTCTCTCTTCCCTCGGCTGTCACTGTTCTCCGGCTTTCCCACAAATCCCTCTTTTCCATCTGTTCCCTCGCCTTACTCTTTCCCCTCGCCTGTGTCTCTCTCCTCTCTTCCTTCGGTCTCTATTTCCCCCACTTTCTCTCGCCTTCCCCCATTCCCTCTCACTCCTCCACTCTCTCTCTTCCCTTGGCCGTCACGGTTTCTCCGGCTTCCCCACATCTCCCTCTTTCCCATCTTTTCCCCCACGTGTCTCTTTCCCCTCGCCTGTGTCTCTCTCCTCTCTTCCTTCGGTCTCTATTTCCCCCAATTTCTCTCGCCTTCCCCCCTTCCCTCTCACTCCTCCACTCTCTCTCTTCCCTCGGCTGTCACTGTTCTCCGGCTTTCCCACAAATCCCTCTTTTCCATATGTTCCCTCGCGTGCCTCTTTCCCCTCGCCTGTGTCTCTCTCCTCTCTTCCTTCGGTCTCTATTTCCCCCACTTTCTCTCACCTTCCCCCATTCCCTCTCACTCCTCCACTCTCTCTCTTCCCTCGGCCGTCACGGTTTCTCCGCATTTCCCACATCTCCCTCTTTCCCATTATTTCCCTCGCGTGTCTCTTTCCCCTCGCCTGTGTCTCTCTCCCCTCTTCCTTTCGGTCCCAATTTTCCCTATTTTCTCGCTCCTTCCCCCATTCCCTCTCACTCCTCCACTCTCTCTCTTCCCTCGGCTGTCACTGTTCTCCGGCTTTCCCACAAATCCCTCTTTTCCATATGTTCCCTCGCGTGCCTCTTTCCCCTCGCCTGTGTCTCTCTCCTCTCTTCCTTCGGTCTCTATTTCCCCCACTTTCTCTCGCCTTCCCCCATTCCCTCTCACTCCTCCACTCTCTCTCTTCCCTCGGCCGTCACGGTTTCTCCGCATTTCCCACATCTCCCTCTTTCCCATCATTTCCCTCGCGTGTCTCTTTCCCCTCGCCTGTGTCTCTCTCCCCTCTTCCTTTCGGTCCCAATTTTTCCTATTTTCTCGCTCCTTCCCCCCTTCCCTCTCACTCCTCCACTCTCTCTCTTCCCTCGGCTGTCACTGTTCTCCGGCTTTCCCACAAATCCCTCTTTTCCATCTGTTCCCTCGCCTTACTCTTTCCCCTCGCCTGTGTCTCTCTCCTCTCTTCCTTCGGTCCCTATTTTCCCCACTTTCTCTCGCCTTCCCCCATTCCCTTTCACTCCTCCACTCTCTCTCTTCCCTCGGCCGTCACGGTTTCTCCGCATTTCCCACATCTCCCTCTTTCCCATTATTTCCCTCGCGTGTCTCTTTCTCCTCGCCTGTGTCTCTCTCCCCTCTTCCTTTCGGTCCCAATTTTCCCTATTTTCTCGCTCCTTCCCCCCTTCCCTCTCACTCCTCCACTCTCTCTCTTCCCTCGGCTGTCACTGTTCTCCGGCTTTCCCACAAATCCCTCTTTTCCATATGTTCCCTCGCGTGCCTCTTTCCCCTCGCCTGTGTCTCTCTCCTCTCTTCCTTCGGTCTCTATTTCCCCCACTTTCTCTCGCCTTCCCCCATTCCCTCTCACTCCTCCACTCTCTCTCTTCCCTTGGCCGTCACGGTTTCTCCGGCTTCCCCACATCTCCCTCTTTCCCTTGTTTTCCCCCACGTGTCTCTTTCCCCTCGCCTGTGTCTCTCTCCTCTCTTCCTTCGGTCTCCATTTCCCCCAATTTCTCTCGCCTTCCCCCATTCCCTCTCACTCCTCCACTCTCTCTCTTCCCTCGGCTGTCACTGTTCTCCGGCTTCCCCACATCTCCCTCTTTTCCATATGTTCCCTCGCGTGCCTCTTTCCCCTCGCCTGTGTCTCTCTCCTCTCTTCCTTCGGTCTCTATTTCCCCCACTTTCTCTCGCCTTCCCCCATTCCCTCTCACTCCTCCACTCTCTCTCTTCCCTTGCCGTCACGGTTTCTCTGGTTTTCCCACATTTCCCTCTTTCCCATCTTTTCCCTCGCGTGTCTCTTTCCCCTCGCTTGTGTCTCTCTCCCCTCTTCCTTTCGGTCCCAATGTTCCCTATTTTCTCGCTCCTTCCCCCCTTCCCTCTCACTCCTCCACTCTCTCTCTTCCCTCGGCTGTCACTGTTCTCCGGCTTTCCCACAAATCCCTCTTTTCCATCTGTTCCCTCGCCTTACTCTTTCCCCTCGCCTGTGTCTCTCTCCTCTCTTCCTTCGGTCTCTATTTCCCCCACTTTCTCTCGCCTTCCCCCATTCCCTCTCACTCCTCCACTCTCTCTCTTCCCTCGGCCGTCACGGTTTCTCCGCATTTCCCACATCTCCCTCTTTCCCATCATTTCCCTCGCGTGTCTCTTTCCCCTCGCCTGTGTCTCTCTCCCCTCTTCCTTTCGGTCCCCATTTTCCCTATTTTCTCGCTCCTTCCCCCCTTCCCTCTCACTCCTCCACTCTCTCTCTTCCCTCGGCTGTCACTGTTCTCCGGCTTTCCCACAAATCCCTCTTTTCCATCTGTTCCCTCGCCTTACTCTTTCCCCTCGCCTGTGTCTCTCTCCTCTCTTCCTTCGGTCTCTATTTCCCCCACTTTCTCTCGCCTTCCCCCATTCCCTCTCACTCCTCCACTCTCTCTCTTCCCTTGGCCGTCACGGTTTCTCCGGCTTCCCCACATCTCCCTCTTTCCCATCTTTTCCCCCACGTGTCTCTTTCCCCTCGCCTGTGTCTCTCTCCTCTCTTCCTTCGGTCTCTATTTCCCCCAATTTCTCTCGCCTTCCCCCCTTCCCTCTCACTCCTCCACTCTCTCTCTTCCCTCGGCTGTCACTGTTCTCCGGCTTTCCCACAAATCCCTCTTTTCCATATGTTCCCTCGCGTGCCTCTTTCCCCTCGCCTGTGTCTCTCTCCTCTCTTCCTTCGGTCTCTATTTCCCCCACTTTCTCTCACCTTCCCCCATTCCCTCTCACTCCTCCACTCTCTCTCTTCCCTCGGCCGTCACGGTTTCTCCGCATTTCCCACATCTCCCTCTTTCCCATTATTTCCCTCGCGTGTCTCTTTCCCCTCGCCTGTGTCTCTCTCCCCTCTTCCTTTCGGTCCCAATTTTCCCTATTTTCTCGCTCCTTCCCCCATTCCCTCTCACTCCTCCACTCTCTCTCTTCCCTCGGCTGTCACTGTTCTCCGGCTTTCCCACAAATCCCTCTTTTCCATATGTTCCCTCGCGTGCCTCTTTCCCCTCGCCTGTGTCTCTCTCCTCTCTTCCTTCGGTCTCTATTTCCCCCACTTTCTCTCGCCTTCCCCCATTCCCTCTCACTCCTCCACTCTCTCTCTTCCCTTGGCCGTCACGGTTTCTCCGGCTTCCCCACATCTCCCTCTTTCCCTTGTTTTCCCCCACGTGTCTCTTTCCCCTCGCCTGTGTCTCTCTCCTCTCTTCCTTCGGTCTCTATTTCCCCCAGTTTCTCTCGCCTTCCCCCATTCCCTCTCACTCCTCCACTCTCTCTCTTCCCTCGGCTGTCACTGTTCTCCGGCTTTCCCACAAATCCCTCTTTTCCATCTGTTCCCTCGCGTGCCTCTTTCCCCTCGCCTGTGTCTCTCTCCTCTCTTCCTTCGGTCTCTATTTCCCCCACTTTCTCTCGCCTTCCCCCATTCCCTCTCACTCCTCCACTCTCTCTCTTCCCTCGGCCGTCACGGTTTCTCCGCATTTCCCACATCTCCCTCTTTCCCATCATTTCCCTCGCGTGTCTCTTTCCCCTCGCCTGTGTCTCTCTCCCCTCTTCCTTTCGGTCCCAATTTTTCCTATTTTCTCGCTCCTTCCCCCCTTCCCTCTCACTCCTCCACTCTCTCTCTTCCCTCGGCTGTCACTGTTCTCCGGCTTTCCCACAAATCCCTCTTTTCCATCTGTTCCCTCGCCTTACTCTTTCCCCTCGCCTGTGTCTCTCTCCTCTCTTCCTTCGGTCCCTATTTTCCCCACTTTCTCTCGCCTTCCCCCATTCCCTTTCACTCCTCCACTCTCTCTCTTCCCTCGGCCGTCACGGTTTCTCCGCATTTCCCACATCTCCCTCTTTCCCATTATTTCCCTCGCGTGTCTCTTTCTCCTCGCCTGTGTCTCTCTCCCCTCTTCCTTTCGGTCCCAATTTTCCCTATTTTCTCGCTCCTTCCCCCCTTCCCTCTCACTCCTCCACTCTCTCTCTTCCCTCGGCTGTCACTGTTCTCCGGCTTTCCCACAAATCCCTCTTTTCCATATGTTCCCTCGCGTGCCTCTTTCCCCTCGCCTGTGTCTCTCTCCTCTCTTCCTTCGGTCTCTATTTCCCCCACTTTCTCTCGCCTTCCCCCATTCCCTCTCACTCCTCCACTCTCTCTCTTCCCTTGGCCGTCACGGTTTCTCCGGCTTCCCCACATCTCCCTCTTTCCCTTGTTTTCCCCCACGTGTCTCTTTCCCCTCGCCTGTGTCTCTCTCCTCTCTTCCTTCGGTCTCCATTTCCCCCAATTTCTCTCGCCTTCCCCCATTCCCTCTCACTCCTCCACTCTCTCTCTTCCCTCGGCTGTCACTGTTCTCCGGCTTTCCCACAAATCCCTCTTTTCCATCTGTTCCCTCGCCTTACTCTTTCCCCTCGCCTGTGTCTCTCTCCTCTCTTCCTTCGGTCCCTATTTTCCCCACTTTCTCTCGCCTTCCCCCATTCCCTTTCACTCCTCCACTCTCTCTCTTCCCTCGGCCGTCACGGTTTCTCCGCATTTCCCACATCTCCCTCTTTCCCATTATTTCCCTCGCGTGTCTCTTTCTCCTCGCCTGTGTCTCTCTCCCCTCTTCCTTTCGGTCCCAATTTTCCCTATTTTCTCGCTCCTTCCCCCTTCTCTCTCACTCCTCCACTCTCTCTCTTCCCTCGGCTGTCACTGTTCTCCGGCTTTCCCACAAATCCCTCTTTTCCATATGTTCCCTCGCGTGCCTCTTTCCCCTCGCCTGTGTCTCTCTCCTCTCTTCCTTCGTTCTCTATTTCCCCCACTTTCTCTCGCCTTCCCCCATTCCCTCTCACTCCTCCACTCTCTCTCTTCCCTTGCCGTCACGGTTTCTCTGGTTTTCCCACATTTCCCTCTTTCCCATCTTTTCCCTCGCGTGTCTCTTTCCCCTCGCTTGTGTCTCTCTCCCCTCTTCCTTTCGGTCCCAATGTTCCCTATTTTCTCGCTCCTTCCCCCATTCCCTCTCACTCCTCCACTCTCTCTCTTCCCTCGGCTGTCACTGTTCTCCGGCTTTCCCACAAATCCCTCTTTTCCATCTGTTCCCTCGCCTTACTCTTTCCCCTCGCCTGTGTCTCTCTCCTCTCTTCCTTCGGTCTCTATTTCCCCCACTTTCTCTCGCCTTCCCCCATTCCCTCTCACTCCTCCACTCTCTCTCTTCCCTTGGCCGTCACGGTTTCTCCGGCTTCCCCACATCTCCCTCTTTCCCATCTTTTCCCCCACGTGTCTCTTTCCCCTCGCCTGTGTCTCTCTCCTCTCTTCCTTCGGTCTCTATTTCCCCCACTTTCTCTCGCCTTCCCCCATTCCCTCTCACTCCTCCACTCTCTCTCTTCCCTCGGCTGTCACTGTTCTCCGGCTTTCCCACAAATCCCTCTTTTCCATCTGTTCCCTCGCCTTACTCTTTCGCCTCGCCTGTGTCTCTCTCCTCTCTTCCTTTGGTCTCTATTTCCCCCAATTTCTCTCGCCTTCCCCCATTCCCTCTCACTCCTCCACTCTCTCTCTTCCCTCGGCTGTCACTGTTCTCCGGCTTCCCCACATCTCCCTCTTTTCCATATGTTCCCTCGCGTGCCTCTTTCCCCTCGCCTGTGTCTCTCTCCTCTCTTCCTTCGGTCTCTATTTCCCCCACTTTCTCTCGCCTTCCCCCATTCCCTCTCACTCCTCCACTCTCTCTCTTCCCTTGCCGTCACGGTTTCTCTGGTTTTCCCACATTTCCCTCTTTCCCATCTTTTCCCTCGCGTGTCTCTTTCCCCTCGCTTGTGTCTCTCTCCCCTCTTCCTTTCGGTCCCAATGTTCCCTATTTTCTCGCTCCTTCCCCCCTTCCCTCTCACTCCTCCACTCTCTCTCTTCCCTCGGCTGTCACTGTTCTCCGGCTTTCCCACAAATCCCTCTTTTCCATCTGTTCCCTCGCCTTACTCTTTCCCCTCGCCTGTGTCTCTCTCCTCTCTTCCTTCGGTCTCTATTTCCCCCACTTTCTCTCGCCTTCCCCCATTCCCTCTCACTCCTCCACTCTCTCTCTTCCCTCGGCCGTCACGGTTTCTCCGCATTTCCCACATCTCCCTCTTTCCCATTATTTCCCTCGCGTGTCTCTTTCCCCTCGCCTGTGTCTCTCTCCCCTCTTCCTTTCGGTCCCCATTTTCCCTATTTTCTCGCTCCTTCCCCCCTTCCCTCTCACTCCTCCACTCTCTCTCTTCCCTCGGCTGTCACTGTTCTCCGGCTTTCCCACAAATCCCTCTTTTCCATCTGTTCCCTCGCCTTACTCTTTCCCCTCGCCTGTGTCTCTCTCCTCTCTTCCTTCGGTCTCTATTTCCCCCACTTTCTCTCGCCTTCCCCCATTTCCTCTCACTCCTCCACTCTCTCTCTTCCCTTGGCCGTCACGGTTTCTCCGGCTTCCCCACATCTCCCTCTTTCCCATCTTTTCCCCCACGTGTCTCTTTCCCCTCGCCTGTGTCTCTCTCCTCTCTTCCTTCGGTCTCTATTTCCCCCAATTTCTCTCGCCTTCCCCCCTTCCCTCTCACTCCTCCACTCTCTCTCTTCCCTCGGCTGTCACTGTTCTCCGGCTTTCCCACAAATCCCTCTTTTCCATATGTTCCCTCGCGTGCCTCTTTCCCCTCGCCTGTGTCTCTCTCCTCTCTTCCTTCGGTCTCTATTTCCCCCACTTTCTCTCACCTTCCCCCATTCCCTCTCACTCCTCCACTCTCTCTCTTCCCTCGGCCGTCACGGTTTCTCCGCATTTCCCACATCTCCCTCTTTCCCATTATTTCCCTCGCGTGTCTCTTTCCCCTCGCCTGTGTCTCTCTCCCCTCTTCCTTTCGGTCCCAATTTTCCCTATTTTCTCGCTCCTTCCCCCATTCCCTCTCACTCCTCCACTCTCTCTCTTCCCTCGGCTGTCACTGTTCTCCGGCTTTCCCACAAATCCCTCTTTTCCATATGTTCCCTCGCGTGCCTCTTTCCCCTCGCCTGTGTCTCTCTCCTCTCTTCCTTCGGTCTCTATTTCCCCCACTTTCTCTCGCCTTCCCCCATTCCCTCTCACTCCTCCACTCTCTCTCTTCCCTTGGCCGTCACGGTTTCTCCGGCTTCCCCACATCTCCCTCTTTCCCTTGTTTTCCCCCACGTGTCTCTTTCCCCTCGCCTGTGTCTCTCTCCTCTCTTCCTTCGGTCTCTATTTCCCCCAGCTTCTCTCGCCTTCCCCCATTCCCTCTCACTCCTCCACTCTCTCTCTTCCCTCGGCTGTCACTGTTCTCCGGCTTTCCCACAAATCCCTCTTTTCCATCTGTTCCCTCGCGTGCCTCTTTCCCCTCGCCTGTGTCTCTCTCCTCTCTTCCTTCGGTCTCTATTTCCCCACTTTCTCTCGCCTTCCCCCATTCCCTTTCACTCCTCCACTCTCTCTCTTCCCTCGGCCGTCACGGTTTCTCCGCATTTCCCACATCTCCCTCTTTCCCATTATTTCCCTCGCGTGTCTCTTTCTCCTCGCCTGTGTCTCTCTCCCCTCTTCCTTTCGGTCCCAATTTTCCCTATTTTCTCGCTCCTTCCCCCCTTCCCTCTCACTCCTCCACTCTCTCTCTTCCCTCGGCTGTCACTGTTCTCCGGCTTTCCCACAAATCCCTCTTTTCCATATGTTCCCTCGCGTGCCTCTTTCCCCTCGCCTGTGTCTCTCTCCTCTCTTCCTTCGGTCTCTATTTCCCCCACTTTCTCTCGCCTTCCCCCATTCCCTCTCACTCCTCCACTCTCTCTCTTCCCTTGCCGTCACGGTTTCTCTGGTTTTCCCACATTTCCCTCTTTCCCATCTTTTCCCTCGCGTGTCTCTTTCCCCTCGCTTGTGTCTCTCTCCCCTCTTCCTTTCGGTCCCAATGTTCCCTATTTTCTCGCTCCTTCCCCCATTCCCTCTCACTCCTCCACTCTCTCTCTTCCCTCGGCTGTCACTGTTCTCCGGCTTTCCCACAAATCCCTCTTTTCCATCTGTTCCCTCGCCTTACTCTTTCCCCTCGCCTGTGTCTCTCTCCTCTCTTCCTTTGGTCTCTATTTCCCCCACTTTCTCTCGCCTTCCCCCATTCCCTCTCACTCCTCCACTCTCTCTCTTCCCTCGGCTGTCACTGTTCTCCGGCTTCCCCACATCTCCCTCTTTTCCATATGTTCCCTCGCGTGCCTCTTTCCCCTCGCCTGTGTCTCTCTCCTCTCTTCCTTCGGTCTCTATTTCCCCCACTTTCTCTCGCCTTCCCCCATTCCCTCTCACTCCTCCACTCTCTCTCTTCCCTTGCCGTCACGGTTTCTCTGGTTTTCCCACATTTCCCTCTTTCCCATCTTTTCCCTCGCGTGTCTCTTTCCCCTCGCTTGTGTCTCTCTCCCCTCTTCCTTTCGGTCCCAATGTTCCCTATTTTCTCGCTCCTTCCCCCATTCCCTCTCACTCCTCCACTCTCTCTCTTCCCTCGGCTGTCACTGTTCTCCGGCTTTCCCACAAATCCCTCTTTTCCATCTGTTCCCTCGCCTTACTCTTTCCCCTCGCCTGTGTCTCTCTCCTCTCTTCCTTCGGTCTCTATTTCCCCCACTTTCTCTCGCCTTCCCCCATTCCCTCTCACTCCTGCACTCTCTCTCTTCCCTCGGCCGTCACGGTTTCTCCGCATTTCCCACATCTCCCTCTTTCCCATTATTTCCCTCGCGTGTCTCTTTCCCCTCGCCTGTGTCTCTCTCCCCTCTTCCTTTCGGTCCCCATTTTCCCTATTTTCTCGCTCCTTCCCCCCTTCCCTCTCACTCCTCCACTCTCTCTCTTCCCTCGGCTGTCACTGTTCTCCGGCTTTCCCACAAATCCCTCTTTTCCATCTGTTCCCTCGCCTTACTCTTTCCCCTCGCCTGTGTCTCTCTCCTCTCTTCCTTCGGTCTCTATTTCCCCCACTTTCTCTCGCCTTCCCCCCTTCCCTCTCACTCCTCCACTCTCTCTCTTCCCTCGGCTGTCACTGTTCTCCGGCTTTCCCACAAATCCCTCTTTCCCATCTTTTCCCCCACGTGTCTCTTTCCCCTCGCCTGTGTCTCTCTCCTCTCTTCCTTCGGTCTCTATTTCCCCCAATTTCTCTCGCCTTCCCCCCTTCCCTCTCACTCCTCCACTCTCTCTCTTCCCTCGGCTGTCACTGTTCTCCGGCTTTCCCACAAATCCCTCTTTTCCATATGTTCCCTCGCGTGCCTCTTTCCCCTCGCCTGTGTCTCTCTCCTCTCTTCCTTCGGTCTCTATTTCCCCCACTTTCTCTCGCCTTCCCCCATTCCCTCTCACTCCTCCACTCTCTCTCTTCCCTCGGCCGTCACGGTTTCTCCGCATTTCCCACATCTCCCTCTTTCCCATTATTTCCCTCGCGTGTCTCTTTCCCCTCGCCTGTGTCTCTCTCCCCTCTTCCTTTCGGTCCCAATTTTCCCTATTTTCTCGCTCCTTCCCCCATTCCCTCTCACTCCTCCACTCTCTCTCTTCCCTCGGCTGTCACTGTTCTCCGGCTTTCCCACAAATCCCTCTTTTCCATCTGTTCCCTCGCCTTACTCTTTCCCCTCGCCTGTGTCTCTCTCCTCTTTTCCTTCGGTCTCTATTTCCCCCACTTTCTCTTGCCTTCCCCCATTCCCTCTCACTCCTCCACTCTCTCTCTTCCCTTGGCCGTCACGGTTTCTCCGGCTTCCCCACATCTCCCTCTTTCCCATCTTTTCCCCCACGTGTCTCTTTCCCCTCGCCTGTGTCTCTCTCCCCTCTTCCTTTCGCTCCCAATGTTCCCTATTTTCTCGCTCCTTCCCCCCTTCCCTCTCACTCCTCCACTCTCTCTCTTCCCTCGGCTGTCACTGTTCTCCGGCTTTCCCACAAATCCCTCTTTTCCATCTGTTAACTCGCCTTACTCTTTCCCCTCGCCTGTGTCTCTCTCCTCTCTTCCTTTGGTCTCTATTTCCCCCAATTTCTCTCGCCTTCCCCCATTCCCTCTCACTCCTCCACTCTCTCTCTTCCCTCGGCTGTCACTGTTCTCCGGCTTCCCCACATCTCCCTCTTTTCCATCTGTTCCCTCGCGTGCCTCTTTCCCCTCGCCTGTGTCTCTCTCCTCTCTTCCTTCGGTATCTATTTCCCCCACTTTCTCTCGCCTTCCCCCATTCCCTCTCACTCCTCCACTCTCTCTCTTCCCTCGGCCGTCACGGTTTCTCCGCATTTCCCACATCTCCCTCTTTCCCATTATTTCCCTCGCGTGTCTCTTTCCCATCGCCTGTGTCTCTCTCCCCTCTTCCTTTCGGTCCCCATTTTCCCTATTTTCTCGCTCCTTCCCCCATTCCCTCTCACTCCTCCACTCTCTCTCTTCCCTCGGCTGTCACTGTTCTCCGGCTTTCCCACAAATCCCTCTTTTCCATCTGTTCCCTCGCCTTACTCTTTCCCCTCGCCTGTGTCTCTCTCCTCTCTTCCTTCGGTCTCTATTTCCCCCACTTTCTCTCGCCTTCCCCCATTCCCTCTCACTCCTCCACTCTCTCTCTTCCCTTGGCCGTCACGGTTTCTCCGGCTTCCCCACATCTCCCTCTTTCCCATCTTTTCCCCCACGTGTCTCTTTCCCCTCGCCTGTGTCTCTCTCCTCTCTTCCTTCGGTCTCCATTTCCCCCAATTTCTCTCGCCTTCCCCCATTCCCTCTCACTCCTCCACTCTCTCTCTTCCCTCGGCTGTCACTGTTCTCCGGCTTTCCCACAAATCCCTCTTTTCCATCTGTTCCCTCGCCTTACTCTTTCCCCTCGCCTGTGTCTCTCTCCTCTCTTCCTTCGGTCCCTATTTTCCCCACTTTCTCTCGCCTTCCCCCATTCCCTTTCACTCCTCCACTCTCTCTCTTCCCTCGGTCGTAACGGTTTCTCCGCATTTCCCACATCTCCCTCTTTCCCATTATTTCCCTCGCGTGTCTCTTTCCCCTCGCCTGTGTCTCTCTCCCCTCTTCCTTTCGGTCCCAATTTTCCCTATTTTCTCGCTCCTTCCCCCCTTCCCTCTCACTCCTCCACTCTCTCTCTTCCCTCGGCTGTCACTGTTCTCCGGCTTTCCCACAAATCCCTCTTTTCCATATGTTCCCTCGCGTGCCTCTTTCCCCTCGACTGTGTCTCTCTCCTCTCTTCCTTCGGTCTCTATTTCCCCCACTTTCTCTCGCCTTCCCCCATTCCCTCTCACTCCTCCACTCTCTCTCTTCCCTCGGCCGTCACGGTTTTCTCTGCATTTCCCACATCTCCCTCTTTCCCATTATTTCCCTCGCGTGTCTCTTTCCCCTCGCCTGTGTCTCTCTCCCCTCTTCCTTTCGGTCCCAATTTTCCCTATTTTCTCGCTCCTTCCCCCATTCCCTCTCACTCCTCCACTCTCTCTCTTCCCTCGGCTGTCACTGTTCTCCGGCTTTCCCACAAATCCCTCTTTTCCATCTGTTCCCTCGCCTTACTCTTTCCCCTCGCCTGTGTCTCTCTCCTCTTTTCCTTCGGTCTCTATTTCCCCCACTTTCTCTCGCCTTCCCCCATTCCCTCTCACTCCTCCACTCTCTCTCTTCCCTTGCCGTCACGGTTTCTCTGGTTTTCCCACATTTCCCTCTTTCCCATCTTTTCCCTCGCGTGTCTCTTTCCCCTCGCTTGTGTCTCTCTCCCCTCTTCCTTTCGGTCCCAATGTTCCCTATTTTCTCGCTCCTTCCCCCATTCCCTCTCACTCCTCCACTCTCTCTCTTCCCTCGGCTGTCACTGTTCTCCGGCTTTCCCACAAATCCCTCTTTTCCATCTGTTCCCTCGCCTTACTCTTTCCCCTCATCTGTGTCTCTCTCCTCTCTTCCTTCGGTCTCTATTTCCCCCACTTTCTCTCGCCTTCCCCCATTCCCTCTCACTCCTCCACTCTCTCTCTTCCCTTGGCCGTCACGGTTTCTCCGGCTTCCCCACATCTCCCTCTTTCCCATCTTTTCCCCCACGTGTCTTTCCCCTCGCCTGTGTCTCTCTCCTCTCTTCCTTCGGTCTCCATTTCCCCCAATTTCTCTCGCCTTCCCCCATTCCCTCTCACTCCTCCACTCTCTCTCTTCCCTCGGCTGTCACTGTTCTCCGGCTTTCCCACAAATCCCTCTTTTCCATCTGTTCCCTCGCCTTACTCTTTCCCCTCGCCTGTGTCTCTCTCCTCTCTTCCTTCGGTCCCTATTTTCCCCACTTTCTCTCGCCTTCCCCCATTCCCTCTCACTCCTCCACTCTCTCTCTTCCCTCGGCCGTCACGGTTTCTCCGCATTTCCCACATCTCCCTCTTTCCCATTATTTCCCTCGCGTGTCTCTTTCTCCTCGCCTGTGTCTCTCTCCCCTCTTCCTTTCGGTCCCAATTTTCCCTATTTTCTCGCTCCTTCCCCCCTTCCCTCTCACTCCTCCACTCTCTCTCTTCCCTCGGCTGTCACTGTTCTCCGGCTTTCCCACAAATCCCTCTTTTCCATATGTTCCCTCGCGTGCCTCTTTCCCCTCGCCTGTGTCTCTCTCCTCTCTTCCTTCGGTCTCTATTTCCCCCACTTTCTCTCGCCTTCCCCCATTCCCTCTCACTCCTCCACTCTCTCTCTTCCCTCGGCCGTCACGGTTTTCTCTGCATTTGCCACATCTCCCTCTTTCCCATTATTTCCCTCGCGTGTCTCTTTCCCCTCGCCTGTGTCTCTCTCCGCTCTTCCTTTCGGTCCCAATTTTCCCTATTTTCTCGCTCCTTCCCCCATTCCCTCTCACTCCTCCACTCTCTCTCTTCCCTCGGCTGTCACTGTTCTCCGGCTTTCCCACAAATCCCTCTTTTCCATCTGTTCCCTCGCCTTACTCTTTCCCCTCGCCTGTGTCTCTCTCCTCTTTTCCTTCGGTCTCTATTTCCCCCACTTTCTCGCTCCTTCCCCCATTCCCTCTCACTCCTCCACTCTCTCTCTTCCCTCGGCTGTCACTGTTCTCCGGCTTTCCCACAAATCCCTCTTTTCCCATCTTTTCCCTCGCGTGTCTCTTTCCCCTCGCTTGTGTCTCTCTCCCCTCTTCCTTTCGGTCCCTATTTTCCCCATTTTCTCTCGCCTTCCCCCATTCCCTCTCACTCCTCCACTCTCTCTATTCCCTCGGCCGTCACGGTTTCTCTGGCTTTCCCACATCTCCTCTTTCCCATCTGTTCCCTGGCGTGTCTCTTTCCCCTCGCTTGTGTCTCTCTCCCCTCTTCCTTTCGGTCCCAATTTTCCCTATTTTCTCTCGCCTTCCCCCATTCCCTCTCACTCCTCCACTCTCTCTCTTCCCTCGGCTGTCACTGTTCTCCGGCTTTCCCACAAATCCCTCTTTTTCATATGTTCCCTCGCGTGCCTCTTTCCCCTCGCCTGTGTCTCTCTCCTCTCTTCCTTCGGTCTCTATTTCCCCCACTTTCTCTCGCCTTCCCCCATTCCCTCTCACTCCTCCACTCTCTCTCTTCCCTTGGCCGTCACGGTTTCTCCGGCTTCCCCACATCTCCCTCTTTCCCATCTTTTCCCCCACGTGTCTCTTTCCCCTCGCCTTTGTCTCTCTCCCCTCTTCCTTTCGCTCCCAATGTTCCCTATTTTCTCGCTCCTTCCCCCCTTCCCTCTCACTCCTCCACTCTCTCTCTTCCCTCGGCTGTCACTGTTCTCCGGCTTTCCCACAAATCCCTCTTTTCCATCTGTTAACTCGCCTTACTCTTTCCCCTCGCCTGTGTCTCTCTCCTCTCTTCCTTCGGTCTCTATTTCCCCCAATTTCTCTCGCCTTCCCCCATTCCCTCTCACTCCTCCACTCTCTCTCTTCCCTCGGCTGTCACTGTTCTCCGGCTTCCCCACATCTCCCTCTTTTCCATCTGTTCCCTCGCGTGCCTCTTTCCCCTCGCCTGTGTCTCTCTCCTCTCTTCCTTCGGTCTCTATTTCCCCCACTTTCTCTCGCCTTCCCCCATTCCCTCTCACTCCTCCACTCTCTCTCTTCCCTCGGCCGTCACGGTTTCTCCGCATTTCCCACATCTCCCTCTTTCCCATTATTTCCCTCGCGTGTCTCTTTCTCCTCGCCTGTGTCTCTCTCCCCTCTTCCTTTCGGTCCCAATTTTCCCTATTTTCTCGCTCCTTCCCCCATTCCCTCTCACTCCTCCACTCTCTCTCTTCCCTCGGCTGTCACTGTTCTCCGGCTTTCCCACAAATCCCTCTTTTCCATTTGTTCCCTCGCGTGCCTCTTTCCCCTCGCCTGTGTCTCTCTCCTCTCTTCCTTCGGTCTCTATTTCCCTCACTTTCTCTCGCCTTCCCCCATTCCCTCTCACTCCTCCACTCTCTCTCTTCCCTCGGCTGTCACTGTTCTCCGGCTTTCCCACAAATCCCTCTTTTCCATCTGTTCCCTCGCCTTACTCTTTCCCCTCGCCTGTGTCTCTCTCCTCTCTTCCTTCGGTCCCTATTTTCCCCACTTTCTCTCGCCTTCCCCCCTTCCCTCTCACTCCTCCACTCTCTCTCTTCCCTCGGCTGTCACTGTTCTCCGGCTTTCCCACAAATCCCTCTTTTCCATATGTTCCCTCGCGTGCCTCTTTCCCCTCGCCTGTGTCTCTCTCCTCTCTTCCTTCGGTCTCTATTTCCCCCACTTTCTCTCGCCTTCCCCCATTCCCTCTCACTCCTCCACTCTCTCTCTTCCCTCGGCCGTCACGGTTTTCTCTGCATTTGCCACATCTCCCTCTTTCCCATTATTTCCCTCGCGTGTCTCTTTCCCCTCGCCTGTGTCTCTCTCCCCTCTTCCTTTCGGTCCCAATTTTCCCTATTTTCTCGCTCCTTCCCCCATTCCCTCTCACTCCTCCACTCTCTCTCTTCCCTCGGCTGTCACTGTTCTCCGGCTTTCCCACAAATCCCTCTTTTCCATCTGTTCCCTCGCCTTACTCTTTCCCCTCGCCTGTGTCTCTCTCCTCTTTTCCTTCGGTCTCTATTTCCCCCACTTTCTCGCTCCTTCCCCCATTCCCTCTCACTCCTCCACTCTCTCTCTTCCCTCGGCTGTCACTGTTCTCCGGCTTTCCCACAAATCCCTCTTTTCCCATCTGTTCCCTCGCGTGTCTCTTTCCCCTCGCTTGTGTCTCTCTCCCCTCTTCCTTTCGGTCCCTATTTTCCCCATTTTCTCTCGCCTTCCCCCATTCCCTCTCACTCCTCCACTCTCTCTATTCCCTCGGCCGTCACGGTTTCTCTGGCTTTCCCACATCTCCCTCTTTCCCATCTGTTCCCTGGCGTGTCTCTTTCCCCTCGCTTGTGTCTCTCTCCCCTCTTCCTTTCGGTCCCAATTTTCCCTATTTTCTCGCTCCTTCCCCCCATTCCCTCTCACTCCTCCACTCTCCCTCTTCCCTCGGCTGTCACTGTTCTCCGGCTTTCCCACAAATCCCTCTTTTTCATATGTTCCCTCGCGTGCCTCTTTCCCCTCGCCTGTGTCTCTCTCCTCTCTTCCTTCGGTCTCTATTTCCCCCACTTTCTCTCACCTTCCCCCATTCCCTCTCACTCCTCCACTCTCTCTCTTCCCTCGGCCGTCACGGGTTCTCCGCATTTCCCACATCTCCCTCTTTCCCATTATTTCCCTCGCGTGTCTCTTTCCCCTCGCCTGTGTCTCTCTCCCCTCTTCCTTTCGGTCCCAATTTTCCCTATTTTCTCGCTCCTTCCCCCATTCCCTCTCACTCCTCCACTCTCTCTCTTCCCTCGGCTGTCACTGTTCTCCGGCTTTCCCACAAATCCCTCTTTTCCATCTGTTCCCTCGCCTTACTCTTTCCCCTCGCCTGTGTCTCTCTCCTCTTTTCCTTCGGTCTCTATTTCCCCCACTTTCTCGCTCCTTCCCCCATTCCCTCTCACTCCTCCACTCTCTCTCTTCCCTCGGCTGTCACTGTTCTCCGGCTTTCCCACAAATCCCTCTTTTCCCATCTGTTCCCTCGCGTGTCTCTTTCCCCTCGCTTGTGTCTCTCTCCCCTCTTCCTTTCGGTCCCTATTTTCCCCATTTTCTCTCGCCTTCCCCCATTCCCTCTCACTCCTCCACTCTCTCTATTCCCTCGGCCGTCACGGTTTCTCTGGCTTTCCCACATCTCCTCTTTCCCATCTGTTCCCTGGCGTGTCTCTTTCCCCTCGCTTGTGTCTCTCTCCCCTCTTCCTTTCGGTCCCAATTTTCCCTATTTTCTCGCTCCTTCCCCCCATTCCCTCTCACTCCTCCACTCTCCCTCTTCCCTCGGCTGTCACTGTTCTCCGGCTTTCCCACAAATCCCTCTTTTTCATATGTTCCCTCGCGTGCCTCTTTCCCCTCGCCTGTGTCTCTCTCCTCTCTTCCTTCGGTCTCTATTTCCCCCACTTTCTCTCGCCTTCCCCCATTCCCTCTCACTCCTCCACTCTCTCTCTTCCCTTGGCCGTCACGGTTTCTCCGGCTTCCCCACATCTCCCTCTTTCCCATCTTTTCCCCCACGTGTCTCTTTCCCCTCGCCTTTGTCTCTCTCCCCTCTTCCTTTCGCTCCCAATGTTCCCTATTTTCTCGCTCCTTCCCCCCTTCCCTCTCACTCCTCCACTCTCTCTCTTCCCTCGGCTGTCACTGTTCTCCGGCTTTCCCACAAATCCCTCTTTTCCATCTGTTAACTCGCCTTACTCTTTCCCCTCGCCTGTGTCTCTCTCCTCTCTTCCTTCGGTCTCTATTTCCCCCAATTTCTCTCGCCTTCCCCCATTCCCTCTCACTCCTCCACTCTCTCTCTTCCCTCGGCTGTCACTGTTCTCCGGCTTCCCCACATCTCCCTCTTTTCCATCTGTTCCCTCGCGTGCCTCTTTCCCCTCGCCTGTGTCTCTCTCCTCTCTTCCTTCGGTCTCTATTTCCCCCACTTTCTCTCGCCTTCCCCCATTCCCTCTCACTCCTCCACTCTCTCTCTTCCCTCGGCCGTCACGGTTTCTCCGCATTTCCCACATCTCCCTCTTTCCCATTATTTCCCTCGCGTGTCTCTTTCTCCTCGCCTGTGTCTCTCTCCCCTCTTCCTTTCGGTCCCAATTTTCCCTATTTTCTCGCTCCTTCCCCCCTTCCCTCTCACTCCTCCACTCTCTCTCTTCCCTCGGCTGTCACTGTTCTCCGGCTTTCCCACAAATCCCTCTTTTCCATTTGTTCCCTCGCGTGCCTCTTTCCCCTCGCCTGTGTCTCTCTCCTCTCTTCCTTCGGTCTCTATTTCCCTCACTTTCTCTCGCCTTCCCCCATTCCCTCTCACTCCTCCACTCTCTCTCTTCCCTCGGCTGTCACTGTTCTCCGGCTTTCCCACAAATCCCTCTTTTCCATCTGTTCCCTCGCCTTACTCTTTCCCCTCGCCTGTGTCTCTCTCCTCTCTTCCTTCGGTCCCTATTTTCCCCACTTTCTCTCGCCTTCCCCCCTTCCCTCTCACTCCTCCACTCTCTCTCTTCCCTCGGCTGTCACTGTTCTCCGGCTTTCCCACAAATCCCTCTTTTCCATATGTTCCCTCGCGTGCCTCTTTCCCCTCGCCTGTGTCTCTCTCCTCTCTTCCTTCGGTCTCTATTTCCCCCACTTTCTCTCGCCTTCCCCCATTCCCTCTCACTCCTCCACTCTCTCTCTTCCCTCGGCCGTCACGGTTTTCTCTGCATTTGCCACATCTCCCTCTTTCCCATTATTTCCCTCGCGTGTCTCTTTCCCCTCGCCTGTGTCTCTCTCCCCTCTTCCTTTCGGTCCCAATTTTCCCTATTTTCTCGCTCCTTCCCCCATTCCCTCTCACTCCTCCACTCTCTCTCTTCCCTCGGCTGTCACTGTTCTCCGGCTTTCCCACAAATCCCTCTTTTCCATCTGTTCCCTCGCCTTACTCTTTCCCCTCGCCTGTGTCTCTCTCCTCTTTTCCTTCGGTCTCTATTTCCCCCACTTTCTCGCTCCTTCCCCCATTCCCTCTCACTCCTCCACTCTCTCTCTTCCCTCGGCTGTCACTGTTCTCCGGCTTTCCCACAAATCCCTCTTTTCCCATCTGTTCCCTCGCGTGTCTCTTTCCCCTCGCTTGTGTCTCTCTCCCCTCTTCCTTTCGGTCCCTATTTTCCCCATTTTCTCTCGCCTTCCCCCATTCCCTCTCACTCCTCCACTCTCTCTATTCCCTCGGCCGTCACGGTTTCTCTGGCTTTCCCACATCTCCCTCTTTCCCATCTGTTCCCTGGCGTGTCTCTTTCCCCTCGCTTGTGTCTCTCTCCCCTCTTCCTTTCGGTCCCAATTTTCCCTATTTTCTCGCTCCTTCCCCCCATTCCCTCTCACTCCTCCACTCTCCCTCTTCCCTCGGCTGTCACTGTTCTCCGGCTTTCCCACAAATCCCTCTTTTTCATATGTTCCCTCGCGTGCCTCTTTCCCCTCGCCTGTGTCTCTCTCCTCTCTTCCTTCGGTCTCTATTTCCCCCACTTTCTCTCGCCTTCCCCCATTCCCTCTCACTCCTCCACTCTCTCTCTTCCCTCGGCCGTCACGGGTTCTCCGCATTTCCCACATCTCCCTCTTTCCCATTATTTCCCTCGCGTGTCTCTTTCCCCTCGCCTGTGTCTCTCTCCCCTCTTCCTTTCGGTCCCAATTTTCCCTATTTTCTCGCTCCTTCCCCCATTCCCTCTCACTCCTCCACTCTCTCTCTTCCCTTGCCGTCACGGTTTCTCTGGTTTTCCCACATTTCCCTCTTTCCCATCTTTTCCCTCGCGTGTCTCTTTCCCCTCGCTTGTGTCTCTCTCCCCTCTTCCTTTCGGTCCCAATGTTCCCTATTTTCTCGCTCCTTCCCCCATTCCCTCTCACTCCTCCACTCTCTCTCTTCCCTCGGCTGTCACTGTTCTCCGGCTTTCCCACAAATCCCTCTTTTCCATCTGTTCCCTCGCCTTACTCTTTCCCCTCGCCTGTGTCTCTCTCCTCTCTTCCTTCGGTCTCTATTTCCCCCACTTTCTCTCGCCTTCCCCCATTCCCTCTCACTCCTCCACTCTCTCTCTTCCCTCGGCCGTCACGGTTTCTCCGCATTTCCCACATCTCCCTCTTTCCCATTATTTCCCTCGCGTGTCTCTTTCCCCTCGCCTGTGTCTCTCTCCCCTCTTCCTTTCGGTCCCCATTTTCCCTATTTTCTCGCTCCTTCCCCCCTTCCCTCTCACTCCTCCACTCTCTCTCTTCCCTCGGCTGTCACTGTTCTCCGGCTTTCCCACAAATCCCTCTTTTCCATCTGTTCCCTCGCCTTACTCTTTCCCCTCGCCTGTGTCTCTCTCCTCTCTTCCTTCGGTCTCTATTTCCCCCACTTTCTCTCGCCTTCCCCCATTCCCTCTCACTCCTCCACTCTCTCTCTTCCCTTGGCCGTCACGGTTTCTCCGGCTTCCCCACATCTCCCTCTTTCCCATCTTTTCCCCCACGTGTCTCTTTCCCCTCGCCTGTGTCTCTCTCCCCTCTTCCTTTCGCTCCCAATGTTCCCTATTTTCTCGCTCCTTCCCCCCTTCCCTCTCACTCCTCCACTCTCTCTCTTCCCTCGGCTGTCACTGTTCTCCGGCTTTCCCACAAATCCCTCTTTTCCATCTGTTAACTCGCCTTACTCTTTCCCCTCGCCTGTGTCTCTCTCCTCTCTTCCTTTGGTCTCTATTTCCCCCAATTTCTCTCGCCTTCCCCCATTCCCTCTCACTCCTCCACTCTCTCTCTTCCCTCGGCTGTCACTGTTCTCCGGCTTCCCCACATCTCCCTCTTTTCCATCTGTTCCCTCGCGTGCCTCTTTCCCCTCGCCTGTGTCTCTCTCCTCTCTTCCTTCGGTATCTATTTCCCCCACTTTCTCTCGCCTTCCCCCATTCCCTCTCACTCCTCCACTCTCTCTCTTCCCTCGGCCGTCACGGTTTCTCCGCATTTCCCACATCTCCCTCTTTCCCATTATTTCCCTCGCGTGTCTCTTTCCCATCGCCTGTGTCTCTCTCCCCTCTTCCTTTCGGTCCCCATTTTCCCTATTTTCTCGCTCCTTCCCCCATTCCCTCTCACTCCTCCACTCTCTCTCTTCCCTCGGCTGTCACTGTTCTCCGGCTTTCCCACAAATCCCTCTTTTCCATCTGTTCCCTCGCCTTACTCTTTCCCCTCGCCTGTGTCTCTCTCCTCTCTTCCTTCGGTCTCTATTTCCCCCACTTTCTCTCGCCTTCCCCCATTCCCTCTCACTCCTCCACTCTCTCTCTTCCCTTGGCCGTCACGGTTTCTCCGGCTTCCCCACATCTCCCTCTTTCCCATCTTTTCCCCCACGTGTCTCTTTCCCCTCGCCTGTGTCTCTCTCCTCTCTTCCTTCGGTCTCCATTTCCCCCAATTTCTCTCGCCTTCCCCCATTCCCTCTCACTCCTCCACTCTCTCTCTTCCCTCGGCTGTCACTGTTCTCCGGCTTTCCCACAAATCCCTCTTTTCCATCTGTTCCCTCGCCTTACTCTTTCCCCTCGCCTGTGTCTCTCTCCTCTCTTCCTTCGGTCCCTATTTTCCCCACTTTCTCTCGCCTTCCCCCATTCCCTTTCACTCCTCCACTCTCTCTCTTCCCTCGGTCGTAACGGTTTCTCCGCATTTCCCACATCTCCCTCTTTCCCATTATTTCCCTCGCGTGTCTCTTTCTCCTCGCCTGTGTCTCTCTCCCCTCTTCCTTTCGGTCCCAATTTTCCCTATTTTCTCGCTCCTTCCCCCCTTCCCTCTCACTCCTCCACTCTCTCTCTTCCCTCGGCTGTCACTGTTCTCCGGCTTTCCCACAAATCCCTCTTTTCCATATGTTCCCTCGCGTGCCTCTTTCCCCTCGACTGTGTCTCTCTCCTCTCTTCCTTCGGTCTCTATTTCCCCCACTTTCTCTCGCCTTCCCCCATTCCCTCTCACTCCTCCACTCTCTCTCTTCCCTCGGCCGTCACGGTTTTCTCTGCATTTCCCACATCTCCCTCTTTCCCATTATTTCCCTCGCGTGTCTCTTTCCCCTCGCCTGTGTCTCTCTCCCCTCTTCCTTTCGGTCCCAATTTTCCCTATTTTCTCGCTCCTTCCCCCATTCCCTCTCACTCCTCCACTCTCTCTCTTCCCTCGGCTGTCACTGTTCTCCGGCTTTCCCACAAATCCCTCTTTTCCATCTGTTCCCTCGCCTTACTCTTTCCCCTCGCCTGTGTCTCTCTCCTCTTTTCCTTCGGTCTCTATTTCCCCCACTTTCTCTCGCCTTCCCCCATTCCCTCTCACTCCTCCACTCTCTCTCTTCCCTTGCCGTCACGGTTTCTCTGGTTTTCCCACATTTCCCTCTTTCCCATCTTTTCCCTCGCGTGTCTCTTTCCCCTCGCTTGTGTCTCTCTCCCCTCTTCCTTTCGGTCCCAATGTTCCCTATTTTCTCGCTCCTTCCCCCATTCCCTCTCACTCCTCCACTCTCTCTCTTCCCTCGGCTGTCACTGTTCTCCGGCTTTCCCACAAATCCCTCTTTTCCATCTGTTCCCTCGCCTTACTCTTTCCCCTCGCCTGTGTCTCTCTCCTCTCTTCCTTCGGTCTCTAGTTCCCCCACTTTCTCTCGCCTTCCCCCATTCCCTCTCACTCCTCCACTCTCTCTCTTCCCTTGGCCGTCACGGTTTCTCCGGCTTCCCCACATCTCCCTCTTTCCCATCTTTTCCCCCACGTGCCTCTTTCCCCTCGCCTGTGTCTCTCTCCTCTCTTCCTTCGGTCTCTATTTCCCTCACTTTCTCTCGCCTTCCCCCATTCCCTCTCACTCCTCCACTCTCTCTCTTCCCTCGGCTGTCACTGTTCTCCGGCTTTCCCACAAATCCCTCTTTTCCATCTGTTCCCTCGCCTTACTCTTTCCCCTCGCCTGTGTCTCTCTCCTCTCTTCCTTCGGTCCCTATTTTCCCCACTTTCTCTCGCCTTCCCCCATTCCCTCTCACTCCTCCACTCTCTCTCTTCCCTCGGCCGTCACGGTTTCTCCGCATTTCCCACATCTCCCTCTTTCCCATTATTTCCCTCGCGTGTCTCTTTCTCCTTGCCTGTGTCTCTCTCCCCTCTTCCTTTCGGTCCCAATTTTCCCTATTTTCTCGCTCCTTCCCCCCTTCCCTCTCACTCCTCCACTCTCTCTCTTCCCTCGGCTGTCACTGTTCTCCGGCTTTCCCACAAATCCCTCTTTTCCATATGTTCCCTCGCGTGCCTCTTTCCCCTCGCCTGTGTCTCTCTCCTCTCTTCCTTCGGTCTCTATTTCCCCCACTTTCTCTCGCCTTCCCCCATTCCCTCTCACTCCTCCACTCTCTCTCTTCCCTCGGCCGTCACGGTTTTCTCTGCATTTGCCACATCTCCCTCTTTCCCATTATTTCCCTCGCGTGTCTCTTTCCCCTCGCCTGTGTCTCTCTCCCCTCTTCCTTTCGGTCCCAATTTTCCCTATTTTCTCGCTCCTTCCCCCATTCCCTCTCACTCCTCCACTCTCTCTCTTCCCTCGGCTGTCACTGTTCCCCGGCTTTCCCACAAATCCCTCTTTTCCATCTGTTCCCTCGCCTTACTCTTTCCCCTCGCCTGTGTCTCTCTCCTCTTTTCCTTCGGTCTCTATTTCCCCCACTTTCTCTCGCCTTCCCCCATTCCCTCTCACTCCTCCACTCTCTCTCTTCCCTTGCCGTCACGGTTTCTCTGGTTTTACCACATTTCCCTCTTTCCCATCTTTTCCCTCGCGTGTCTCTTTCCCCTCGCCTGTGTCTCTCTCCTCTCTTCCTTCGGTCTCTATTTCCCCCAATTTCTCTCGCCTTCCCCCCTTCCCTCTCACTCCTCCACTCTCTCTCTTCCCTCGGCTGTCACTGTTCTCCGGCTTTCCCACAAATCCCTCTTTTCCATCTGTTCCCTCGCCTTACTCTTTCCCCTCGCCTGTGTCTCTCTCCTCTTTTCCTTCGGTCTCTATTTCCCCCACTTTCTCGCTCCTTCCCCCATTCCCTCTCACTCCTCCACTCTCTCTCTTCCCTCGGCTGTCACTGTTCTCCGGCTTTCCCACAAATCCCTCTTTTCCCATCTGTTCCCTCGCGTGTCTCTTTCCCCTCGCTTGTGTCTCTCTCCCCTCTTCCTTTCGGTCCCTATTTTCCCCATTTTCTCTCGCCTTCCCCCATTCCCTCTCACTCCTCCACTCTCTCTATTCCCTCGGCCGTCATGGTTTCTCTGGCTTTCCCACATCTCCCTCTTTCCCATCTGTTCCCTGGCGTGTCTCTTTCCCCTCGCTTGTGTCTCTCTCCCCTCTTCCTTTCGGTCCCAATGTTCCCTATTTTCTCGCTCCTTCCCCCATTCCCTCTCACTCCTCCACTCTCTCTCTTCCCTCGGCTGTCACTGTTCTCCGGCTTTCCCACAAATCCCTCTTTTCCATCTGTTCCCTCGCCTTACTCTTTCCCCTCGCCTGTGTCTCTCTCCTCTCTTCCTTCGGTCTCTATTTCCCCCACTTTCTCTCGCCTTCCCCCATTCCCTCTCACTCCTCCACTCTCTCTCTTCCCTTGGCCGTCACGGTTTCTCCGGCTTCCCCACATCTCCCTCTTTCCCATCTTTTCCCCCACGTGTCTCTTTCCCCTCGCCTGTGTCTCTCTCCCCTCTTCCTTTCGCTCCCAATGTTCCCTATTTTCTCGCTCCTTCCCCCCTTCCCTCTCACTCCTCCACTCTCTCTCTTCCCTCGGCTGTCACTGTTCTCCGGGTTTCCCACAAATCCCTCTTTTCCATCTGTTAACTCGCCTTACTCTTTCCCCTCGCCTGTGTCTCTCTCCTCTCTTCCTTCGGTCTCTATTTCCCCGAATTTCTCTCGCCTTCCCCCATTCCCTCTCACTCCTCCACTCTCTCTCTTCCCTCGGCTGTCACTGTTCTCCGGCTTCCCCACATCTCCCTCTTTTCCATCTGTTCCCTCGCGTGCCTCTTTCCCCTCGCCTGTGTCTCTCTCCTCTCTTCCTTCGGTCTCTATTTCCCCCACTTTCTCTCGCCTTCCCCCATTCCCTCTCACTCCTCCACTCTCTCTCTTCCCTCGGCCGTCACGGTTTCTCCGCATTTCCCACATCTCCCTCTTTCCCATTATTTCCCTCGCGTGTCTCTTTCCCATCGCCTGTGTCTCTCTCCCCTCTTCCTTTCGGTCCCCATTTTCCCTATTTTCTCGCTCCTTCCCCCCTTCCCTCTCACTCCTCCACTCTCTCTCTTCCCTCGGCTGTCACTGTTCTCCGGCTTTCCCACAAATCCCTCTTTTCCATTTGTTCCCTCGCGTGCCTCTTTCCCCTCGCCTGTGTCTCTCTCCTCTCTTCCTTCGGTCTCTATTTCCCTCACTTTCTCTCGCCTTCCCCCATTCCCTCTCACTCCTCCACTCTCTCTCTTCCCTCGGCCGTCACGGTTTCTCCGCATTTCCCACATCTCCCTCTTTCCCATTATTTCCCTCGCGTGTCTCTTTCCCCTCGCCTGTGTCTCTCTCCTCTCTTCCTTCGGTCTCTATTTCCCCCACTTTCTCTCGCCTTCCCCCATTCCCTCTCACTCCTCCACTCTCTCTCTTCCCTCGGCCATCACGGTTTCTCCGCATTTCCCACATCTCCCTCTTTCCCATTATTTCCCTCGCGTGTCTCTTTCCCCTCGCCTGTGTCTCTCTCCCCTCTTCCTTTCGGTCCCAATTTTCCCTATTTTCTCGCTCCTTCCCCCATTCCCTCTCACTCCTCCACTCTCTCTCTTCCCTTGCCGTCACGGTTTCTCTGGTTTTCCCACATTTCCCTCTTTCCCATCTTTTCCCTCGCGTGTCTCTTTCCCCTCGCTTGTGTCTCTCTCCCCTCTTCCTTTCGGTCCCAATGTTCCCTATTTTCTCGCTCCTTCCCCCATTCCCTCTCACTCCTCCACTCTCTCTCTTCCCTCGGCTGTCACTGTTCTCCGGATTTCCCACAAATCCCTCTTTTCCATCTGTTCCCTCGCCTTACTCTTTCCCCTCGCCTGTGTCTCTCTCCCCTCTTCCTTTCGCTCCCAATGTTCCCTATTTTCTCGCTCCTTCCCCCCTTCCCTCTCACTCCTCCACTCTCTCTCTTCCCTTGGCCGTCACGGTTTCTCCGGCTTCCCCACATCTCCCTCTTTCCCATCTTTTCCCCCACGTGTCTCTTTCCCCTCGCCTGTGTCTCTCTCCCCTCTTCCTTTCGCTCCCAATGTTCCCTATTTTCTCGCTCCTTCCCCCCTTCCCTCTCACTCCTCCACTCTCTCTCTTCCCTCGGCTGTCACTGTTCTCCGGCTTTCCCACAAATCCCTCTTTTCCATCTGTTAACTCGCCTTACTCTTTCCCCTCGCCTGTGTCTCTCTCCTCTCTTCCTTCGGTCTCTATTTCCCCCAATTTCTCTCGCCTTCCCCCATTCCCTCTCACTCCTCCACTCTCTCTCTTCCCTCGGCTGTCACTGTTCTCCGGCTTCCCCACATCTCCCTCTTTTCCATCTGTTCCCTCGCGTGCCTCTTTCCCCTCGCCTGTGTCTCTCTCCTCTCTTCCTTCGGTCTCTATTTCCCCCACTTTCTCTCGCCTTCCCCCATTCCCTCTCACTCCTCCACTCTCTCTCTTCCCTCGGCCGTCACGGTTTCTCCGCATTTCCCACATCTCCCTCTTTCCCATTATTTCCCTTGCGTGTCTCTTTCCCATCGCCTGTGTCTCTCTCCCCTCTTCCTTTCGGTCCCCATTTTCCCTATTTTCTCGCTCCTTCCCCCCTTCCCTCTCACTCCTCCACTCTCTCTCTTCCCTCGGCTGTCACTGTTCTCCGGCTTTCCCACAAATCCCTCTTTTCCATCTGTTCCCTCGCCTTACTCTTTCCCCTCGCCTGTGTCTCTCTCCTCTTTTCCTTCGGTCTCTATTTCCCCCACTTTCTCGCTCCTTCCCCCATTCCCTCTCACTCCTCCACTCTCTCTCTTCCCTCGGCTGTCACTGTTCTCCGGCTTTCCCACAAATCCCTCTTTTCCCATCTGTTCCCTCGCGTGTCTCTTTCCCCTCGCTTGTGTCTCTCTCCCCTCTTCCTTTCGGTCCCTATTTTCCCCATTTTCTCTCGCCTTCCCCCATTCCCTCTCACTCCTCCACTCTCTCTATTCCCTCGGCCGTCACGGTTTCTCTGGCTTTCCCACATCTCCCTCTTTCCCATCTGTTCCCTGGCGTGTCTCTTTCCCCTCGCTTGTGTCTCTCTCCCCTCTTCCTTTCGGTCCCAATTTTCCCTATTTTCTCGCTCCTTCCCCCCATTCCCTCTCACTCCTCCACTCTCCCTCTTCCCTCGGCTGTCACTGTTCTCCGGCTTTCCCACAAATCCCTCTTTTTCATATGTTCCCTCGCGTGCCTCTTTCCCCTCGCCTGTGTCTCTCTCCTCTCTTCCTTCGGTCTCTATTTCCCCCACTTTCTCTCACCTTCCCCCATTCCCTCTCACTCCTCCACTCTCTCTCTTCCCTCGGCCGTCACGGGTTCTCCGCATTTCCCACATCTCCCTCTTTCCCATTATTTCCCTCGCGTGTCTCTTTCCCCTCGCCTGTGTCTCTCTCCCCTCTTCCTTTCGGTCCCAATTTTCCCTATTTTCTCGCTCCTTCCCCCATTCCCTCTCACTCCTCCACTCTCTCTCTTCCCTTGCCGTCACGGTTTCTCTGGTTTTCCCACATTTCCCTCTTTCCCATCTTTTCCCTCGCGTGTCTCTTTCCCCTCGCTTGTGTCTCTCTCCCCTCTTCCTTTCGGTCCCAATGTTCCCTATTTTCTCGCTCCTTCCCCCATTCCCTCTCACTCCTCCACTCTCTCTCTTCCCTTGGCCGTCACGGTTTCTCCGGCTTCCCCACATCTCCCTCTTTCCCATCTTTTCCCCCACGTGTCTCTTTCCCCTCGCCTGTGTCTCTCTCCCCTCTTCCTTTCGCTCCCAATGTTCCCTATTTTCTCGCTCCTTCCCCCCTTCCCTCTCACTCCTCCACTCTCTCTCTTCCCTCGGCTGTCACTGTTCTCCGGCTTTCCCACAAATCCCTCTTTTCCATCTGTTCACTCGCCTTACTCTTTCCCCTCGCCTGTGTCTCTCTCCTCTCTTCCTTCGGTCTCTATTTCCCCCAATTTCTCTCGCCTTCCCCCATTCCCTCTCACTCCTCCACTCTCTCTCTTCCCTCGGCTGTCACTGTTCTCCGGCTTCCCCACATCTCCCTCTTTTCCATCTGTTCCCTCGCGTGCCTCTTTCCCCTCGCCTGTGTCTCTCTCCTCTCTTCCTTCGGTCTCTATTTCCCCCACTTTCTCTCGCCTTCCCCCATTCCCTCTCACTCCTCCACTCTCTCTCTTCCCTCGGCCGTCACGGTTTCTCCGCATTTCCCACATCTCCCTCTTTCCCATTATTTCCCTCGCGTGTCTCTTTCCCATCGCCTGTGTCTCTCTCCCCTCTTCCTTTCGGTCCCCATTTTCCCTATTTTCTCGCTCCTTCCCCCCTTCCCTCTCACTCCTCCACTCTCTCTCTTCCCTCGGCTGTCACTGTTCTCCGGCTTTCCCACAAATCCCTCTTTTCCATTTGTTCCCTCGCGTGCCTCTTTCCCCTCGCCTGTGTCTCTCTCCTCTCTTCCTTCGGTCTCTATTTCCCTCACTTTCTCTCGCCTTCCCCCATTCCCTCTCACTCCTCCACTCTCTCTCTTCCCTCGGCCGTCACGGTTTCTCCGCATTTCCCACATCTCCCTCTTTCCCATTATTTCCCTCGCGTGTCTCTTTCCCCTCGCCTGTGTCTCTCTCCTCTCTTCCTTCGGTCTCTATTTCCCCCACTTTCTCTCGCCTTCCCCCATTCCCTCTCACTCCTCCACTCTCTCTCTTCCCTCGGCCATCACGGTTTCTCCGCATTTCCCACATCTCCCTCTTTCCCATTATTTCCCTCGCGTGTCTCTTTCCCCTCGCCTGTGTCTCTCTCCCCTCTTCCTTTCGGTCCCAATTTTCCCTATTTTCTCGCTCCTTCCCCCATTCCCTCTCACTCCTCCACTCTCTCTCTTCCCTTGCCGTCACGGTTTCTCTGGTTTTCCCACATTTCCCTCTTTCCCATCTTTTCCCTCGCGTGTCTCTTTCCCCTCGCTTGTGTCTCTCTCCCCTCTTCCTTTCGGTCCCAATGTTCCCTATTTTCTCGCTCCTTCCCCCATTCCCTCTCACTCCTCCACTCTCTCTCTTCCCTCGGCTGTCACTGTTCTCCGGCTTTCCCACAAATCCCTCTTTTCCATCTGTTCCCTCGCCTTACTCTTTCCCCTCGCCTGTGTCTCTCTCCCCTCTTCCTTTCGCTCCCAATGTTCCCTATTTTCTCGCTCCTTCCCCCCTTCCCTCTCACTCCTCCACTCTCTCTCTTCCCTTGGCCGTCACGGTTTCTCCGGCTTCCCCACATCTCCCTCTTTCCCATCTTTTCCCCCACGTGTCTCTTTCCCCTCGCCTGTGTCTCTCTCCCCTCTTCCTTTCGCTCCCAATGTTCCCTATTTTCTCGCTCCTTCCCCCCTTCCCTCTCACTCCTCCACTCTCTCTCTTCCCTCGGCTGTCACTGTTCTCCGGCTTTCCCACAAATCCCTCTTTTCCATCTGTTAACTCGCCTTACTCTTTCCCCTCGCCTGTGTCTCTCTCCTCTCTTCCTTCGGTCTCTATTTCCCCCAATTTCTCTCGCCTTCCCCCATTCCCTCTCACTCCTCCACTCTCTCTCTTCCCTCGGCTGTCACTGTTCTCCGGCTTCCCCACATCTCCCTCTTTTCCATCTGTTCCCTCGCGTGCCTCTTTCCCCTCGCCTGTGTCTCTCTCCTCTCTTCCTTCGGTCTCTATTTCCCCCACTTTCTCTCGCCTTCCCCCATTCCCTCTCACTCCTCCACTCTCTCTCTTCCCTCGGCCGTCACGGTTTCTCCGCATTTCCCACATCTCCCTCTTTCCCATTATTTCCCTCGCGTGTCTCTTTCCCATCGCCTGTGTCTCTCTCCCCTCTTCCTTTCGGTCCCCATTTTCCCTATTTTCTCGCTCCTTCCCCCCTTCCCTCTCACTCCTCCACTCTCTCTCTTCCCTCGGCTGTCACTGTTCTCCGGCTTTCCCACAAATCCCTCTTTTCCATCTGTTCCCTCGCCTTACTCTTTCCCCTCGCCTGTGTCTCTCTCCTCTTTTCCTTCGGTCTCTATTTCCCCCACTTTCTCGCTCCTTCCCCCATTCCCTCTCACTCCTCCACTCTCTCTCTTCCCTCGGCTGTCACTGTTCTCCGGCTTTCCCACAAATCCCTCTTTTCCCATCTGTTCCCTCGCGTGTCTCTTTCCCCTCGCTTGTGTCTCTCTCCCCTCTTCCTTTCGGTCCCTATTTTCCCCATTTTCTCTCGCCTTCCCCCATTCCCTCTCACTCCTCCACTCTCTCTATTCCCTCGGCCGTCACGGTTTCTCTGGCTTTCCCACATCTCCCTCTTTCCCATCTGTTCCCTGGCGTGTCTCTTTCCCCTCGCTTGTGTCTCTCTCCCCTCTTCCTTTCGGTCCCAATTTTCCCTATTTTCTCGCTCCTTCCCCCCATTCCCTCTCACTCCTCCACTCTCCCTCTTCCCTCGGCTGTCACTGTTCTCCGGCTTTCCCACAAATCCCTCTTTTTCATATGTTCCCTCGCGTGCCTCTTTCCCCTCGCCTGTGTCTCTCTCCTCTCTTCCTTCGGTCTCTATTTCCCCCACTTTCTCTCACCTTCCCCCATTCCCTCTCACTCCTCCACTCTCTCTCTTCCCTCGGCCGTCACGGGTTCTCCGCATTTCCCACATCTCCCTCTTTCCCATTATTTCCCTCGCGTGTCTCTTTCCCCTCGCCTGTGTCTCTCTCCCCTCTTCCTTTCGGTCCCAATTTTCCCTATTTTCTCGCTCCTTCCCCCATTCCCTCTCACTCCTCCACTCTCTCTCTTCCCTTGCCGTCACGGTTTCTCTGGTTTTCCCACATTTCCCTCTTTCCCATCTTTTCCCTCGCGTGTCTCTTTCCCCTCGCTTGTGTCTCTCTCCCCTCTTCCTTTCGGTCCCAATGTTCCCTATTTTCTCGCTCCTTCCCCCATTCCCTCTCACTCCTCCACTCTCTCTCTTCCCTTGGCCGTCACGGTTTCTCCGGCTTCCCCACATCTCCCTCTTTCCCATCTTTTCCCCCACGTGTCTCTTTCCCCTCGCCTGTGTCTCTCTCCCCTCTTCCTTTCGCTCCCAATGTTCCCTATTTTCTCGCTCCTTCCCCCCTTCCCTCTCACTCCTCCACTCTCTCTCTTCCCTCGGCTGTCACTGTTCTCCGGCTTTCCCACAAATCCCTCTTTTCCATCTGTTAACTCGCCTTACTCTTTCCCCTCGCCTGTGTCTCTCTCCTCTCTTCCTTCGGTCTCTATTTCCCCCAATTTCTCTCGCCTTCCCCCATTCCCTCTCACTCCTCCACTCTCTCTCTTCCCTCGGCTGTCACTGTTCTCCGGCTTCCCCACATCTCCCTCTTTTCCATCTGTTCCCTCGCGTGCCTCTTTCCCCTCGCCTGTGTCTCTCTCCTCTCTTCCTTCGGTCTCTATTTCCCCCACTTTCTCTCGCCTTCCCCCATTCCCTCTCACTCCTCCACTCTCTCTCTTCCCTCGGCCGTCACGGTTTCTCCGCATTTCCCACATCTCCCTCTTTCCCATTATTTCCCTCGCGTGTCTCTTTCTCCTCGCCTGTGTCTCTCTCCCCTCTTCCTTTCGGTCCCAATTTTCCCTATTTTCTCTCTCCTTCCCCCATTCCCTCTCACTCCTCCACTCTCTCTCTTCCCTTGGCCGTCACGGTTTCTCCGGCTTCCCCACATCTCCCTCTTTCCCATCTTTTCCCCCACGTGTCTCTTTCCCCTCGCCTGTGTCTCTCTCCCCTCTTCCTTTCGCTCCCAATGTTCCCTATTTTCTCGCTCCTTCCCCCCTTCCCTCTCACTCCTCCACTCTCTCTCTTCCCTCGGCTGTCACTGTTCTCCGGCTTTCCCACAAATCCCTCTTTTCCATCTGTTAACTCGCCTTACTCTTTCCCCTCGCCTGTGTCTCTCCCCTCTCTTCCTTCGGTCTCTATTTCCCCCAATTTCTCTCGCCTTCCCCCATTCCCTCTCACTCCTCCACTCTCTCTCTTCCCTCGGCTGTCACTGTTCTCCGGCTTCCCCACATCTCCCTCTTTTCCATCTGTTCCCTCGCGTGCCTCTTTCCCCTCGCCTGTGTCTCTCTCCTCTCTTCCTTCGGTCTCTATTTCCCCCACTTTCTCTCGCCTTCCCCCATTCCCTCTCACTCCTCCACTCTCTCTCTTCCCTCGGCCGTCACGGTTTCTCCGCATTTCCCACATCTCCCTCTTTCCCATTATTTCCCTCGCGTGTCTCTTTCCCATCGCCTGTGTCTCTCTCCCCTCTTCCTTTCGGTCCCCATTTTCCCTATTTTCTCGCTCCTTCCCCCCTTCCCTCTCACTCCTCCACTCTCTCTCTTCCCTCGGCTGTCACTGTTCTCCGGCTTTCCCACAAATCCCTCTTTTCCATCTGTTCCCTCGCCTTACTCTTTCCCCTCGCCTGTGTCTCTCTCCTCTTTTCCTTCGGTCTCTATTTCCCCCACTTTCTCGCTCCTTCCCCCATTCCCTCTCACTCCTCCACTCTCTCTCTTCCCTCGGCTGTCACTGTTCTCCGGCTTTCCCACAAATCCCTCTTTTCCCATCTGTTCCCTCGCGTGTCTCTTTCCCCTCGCTTGTGTCTCTCTCCCCTCTTCCTTTCGGTCCCTATTTTCCCCATTTTCTCTCGCCTTCCCCCATTCCCTCTCACTCCTCCACTCTCTCTATTCCCTCGGCCGTCACGGTTTCTCTGGCTTTCCCACATCTCCCTCTTTCCCATCTGTTCCCTGGCGTGTCTCTTTCCCCTCGCTTGTGTCTCTCTCCCCTCTTCCTTTCGGTCCCAATTTTCCCTATTTTCTCGCTCCTTCCCCCCCTTCCCTCTCACTCCTCCACTCTCCCTCTTCCCTCGGCTGTCACTGTTCTCCGGCTTTCCCACAAATCCCTCTTTTTCATATGTTCCCTCGCGTGCCTCTTTCCCCTCGCCTGTGTCTCTCTCCTCTCTTCCTTCGGTCTCTATTTCCCCCACTTTCTCTCACCTTCCCCCATTCCCTCTCACTCCTCCACTCTCTCTCTTCCCTCGGCCGTCACGGGTTCTCCGCATTTCCCACATCTCCCTCTTTCCCATTATTTCCCTCGCGTGTCTCTTTCCCCTCGCCTGTGTCTCTCTCCCCTCTTCCTTTCGGTCCCAATTTTCCCTATTTTCTCGCTCCTTCCCCCATTCCCTCTCACTCCTCCACTCTCTCTCTTCCCTTGCCGTCACGGTTTCTCTGGTTTTCCCACATTTCCCTCTTTCCCATCTTTTCCCTCGCGTGTCTCTTTCCCCTCGCTTGTGTCTCTCTCCCCTCTTCCTTTCGGTCCCAATGTTCCCTATTTTCTCGCTCCTTCCCCCCTTCCCTCTCACTCCTCCACTCTCTCTCTTCCCTCGGCTGTCACTGTTCTCCGGCTTTCCCACAAATCCCTCTTTTCCATCTGTTAACTCGCCTTACTCTTTCCCCTCGCCTGTGTCTCTCTCCTCTCTTCCTTCGGTCTCTATTTCCCCCAATTTCTCTCGCCTTCCCCCATTCCCTCTCACTCCTCCACTCTCTCTCTTCCCTCGGCTGTCACTGTTCTCCGGCTTCCCCACATCTCCCTCTTTTCCATCTGTTCCCTCGCGTGCCTCTTTCCCCTCGCCTGTGTCTCTCTCCTCTCTTCCTTCGGTCTCTATTTCCCCCACTTTCTCTCGCCTTCCCCCATTCCCTCTCACTCCTCCACTCTCTCTCTTCCCTCGGCCGTCACGGTTTCTCCGCATTTCCCACATCTCCCTCTTTCCCATTATTTCCCTCGCGTGTCTCTTTCTCCTCGCCTGTGTCTCTCTCCCCTCTTCCTTTCGGTCCCAATTTTCCCTATTTTCTCACTCCTTCCCCCATTCCCTCTCACTCCTCCACTCTCTCTCTTCCCTTGGCCGTCACGGTTTCTCCGGCTTCCCCACATCTCCCTCTTTCCCATCTTTTCCCCCACGTGTCTCTTTCCCCTCGCCTGTGTCTCTCTCCCCTCTTCCTTTCGCTCCCAATGTTCCCTATTTTCTCGCTCCTTCCCCCCTTCCCTCTCACTCCTCCACTCTCTCTCTTCCCTCGGCTGTCACTGTTCTCCGGCTTTCCCACAAATCCCTCTTTTCCATCTGTTAACTCGCCTTACTCTTTCCCCTCGCCTGTGTCTCTCTCCTCTCTTCCTTCGGTCTCTATTTCCCCCAATTTCTCTCGCCTTCCCCCATTCCCTCTCATTCCTCCACTCTCTCTCTTCCCTCGGCTGTCACTGTTCTCCGGCTTCCCCACATCTCCCTCTTTTCCATCTGTTCCCTCGCGTGCCTCTTTCCCCTCGCCTGTGTCTCTCTCCTCTCTTCCTTCGGTCTCTATTTCCCCCACTTTCTCTCGCCTTCCCCCATTCCCTCTCACTCCTCCACTCTCTCTCTTCCCTCGGCCGTCACGGTTTCTCCGCATTTCCCACATCTCCCTCTTTCCCATTATTTCCCTCGCGTGTCTCTTTCCCATCGCCTGTGTCTCTCTCCCCTCTTCCTTTCGGTCCCCATTTTCCCTATTTTCTCGCTCCTTCCCCCCTTCCCTCTCACTCCTCCACTCTCTCTCTTCCCTCGGCTGTCACTGTTCTCCGGCTTTCCCACAAATCCCTCTTTTCCATCTGTTAACTCGCCTTACTCTTTCCCCTCGCCTGTGTCTCTCTCCTCTTTTCCTTCGGTCTCTATTTCCCCCACTTTCTCGCTCCTTCCCCCATTCCCTCTCACTCCTCCACTCTCTCTCTTCCCTCGGCTGTCACTGTTCTCCGGCTTTCCCACAAATCCCTCTTTTCCCATCTGTTCCCTCGCGTGTCTCTTTCCCCTCGCTTGTGTCTCTCTCCCCTCTTCCTTTCGGTCCCTATTTTCCCCATTTTCTCTCGCCTTCCCCCATTCCCTCTCACTCCTCCACTCTCTCTATTCCCTCGGCCGTCACGGTTTCTCTGGCTTTCCCACATCTCCCTCTTTCCCATCTGTTCCCTGGCGTGTCTCTTTCCCCTCGCTTGTGTCTCTCTCCCCTCTTCCTTTCGGTCCCAATTTTCCCTATTTTCTCGCTCCTTCCCCCCATTCCCTCTCACTCCTCCACTCTCCCTCTTCCCTCGGCTGTCACTGTTCTCCGGCTTTCCCACAAATCCCTCTTTTTCATATGTTCCCTCGCGTGCCTCTTTCCCCTCGCCTGTGTCTCTCTCCTCTCTTCCTTCGGTCTCTATTTCCCCCACTTTCTCTCACCTTCCCCCATTCCCTCTCACTCCTCCACTCTCTCTCTTCCCTCGGCCGTCACGGGTTCTCCGCATTTCCCACATCTCCCTCTTTCCCATTATTTCCCTCGCGTGTCTCTTTCCCCTCGCCTGTGTCTCTCTCCCCTCTTCCTTTCGGTCCCAATTTTCCCTATTTTCTCGCTCCTTCCCCCATTCCCTCTCACTCCTCCACTCTCTCTCTTCCCTTGCCGTCACGGTTTCTCTGGTTTTCCCACATTTCCCTCTTTCCCATCTTTTCCCTCGCGTGTCTCTTTCCCCTCGCTTGTGTCTCTCTCCCCTCTTCCTTTCGGTCCCAATGTTCCCTATTTTCTCGCTCCTTCCCCCCTTCCCTCTCACTCCTCCACTCTCTCTCTTCCCTCGGCTGTCACTGTTCTCCGGCTTTCCCACAAATCCCTCTTTTCCATCTGTTAACTCGCCTTACTCTTTCCCCTCGCCTGTGTCTCTCTCCTCTCTTCCTTCGGTCTCTATTTCCCCCAATTTCTCTCGCCTTCCCCCATTCCCTCTCACTCCTCCACTCTCTCTCTTCCCTCGGCTGTCACTGTTCTCCGGCTTCCCCACATCTCCCTCTTTTCCATCTGTTCCCTCGCGTGCCTCTTTCCCCTCGCCTGTGTCTCTCTCCTCTCTTCCTTCGGTCTCTATTTCCCCCACTTTCTCTCGCCTTCCCCCATTCCCTCTCACTCCTCCACTCTCTCTCTTCCCTCGGCCGTCACGGTTTCTCCGCATTTCCCACATCTCCCTCTTTCCCATTATTTCCCTCGCGTGTCTCTTTCTCCTCGCCTGTGTCTCTCTCCCCTCTTCCTTTCGGTCCCAATTTTCCCTATTTTCTCACTCCTTCCCCCATTCCCTCTCACTCCTCCACTCTCTCTCTTCCCTTGGCCGTCACGGTTTCTCCGGCTTCCCCACATCTCCCTCTTTCCCATCTTTTCCCCCACGTGTCTCTTTCCCCTCGCCTGTGTCTCTCTCCCCTCTTCCTTTCGCTCCCAATGTTCCCTATTTTCTCGCTCCTTCCCCCCTTCCCTCTCACTCCTCCACTCTCTCTCTTCCCTCGGCTGTCACTGTTCTCCGGCTTTCCCACAAATCCCTCTTTTCCATCTGTTAACTCGCCTTACTCTTTCCCCTCGCCTGTGTCTCTCTCCTCTCTTCCTTCGGTCTCTATTTCCCCCAATTTCTCTCGCCTTCCCCCATTCCCTCTCATTCCTCCACTCTCTCTCTTCCCTCGGCTGTCACTGTTCTCCGGCTTCCCCACATCTCCCTCTTTTCCATCTGTTCCCTCGCGTGCCTCTTTCCCCTCGCCTGTGTCTCTCTCCTCTCTTCCTTCGGTCTCTATTTCCCCCACTTTCTCTCGCCTTCCCCCATTCCCTCTCACTCCTCCACTCTCTCTCTTCCCTCGGCCGTCACGGTTTCTCCGCATTTCCCACATCTCCCTCTTTCCCATTATTTCCCTCGCGTGTCTCTTTCCCATCGCCTGTGTCTCTCTCCCCTCTTCCTTTCGGTCCCCATTTTCCCTATTTTCTCGCTCCTTCCCCCCTTCCCTCTCACTCCTCCACTCTCTCTCTTCCCTCGGCTGTCACTGTTCTCCGGCTTTCCCACAAATCCCTCTTTTCCATCTGTTCCCTCGCCTTACTCTTTCCCCTCGCCTGTGTCTCTCTCCTCTTTTCCTTCGGTCTCTATTTCCCCCACTTTCTCGCTCCTTCCCCCATTCCCTCTCACTCCTCCACTCTCTCTCTTCCCTCGGCTGTCACTGTTCTCCGGCTTTCCCACAAATCCCTCTTTTCCCATCTGTTCCCTCGCGTGTCTCTTTCCCCTCGCTTGTGTCTCTCTCCCCTCTTCCTTTCGGTCCCTATTTTCCCCATTTTCTCTCGCCTTCCCCCATTCCCTCTCACTCCTCCACTCTCTCTATTCCCTCGGCCGTCACGGTTTCTCTGGCTTTCCCACATCTCCCTCTTTCCCATCTGTTCCCTGGCGTGTCTCTTTCCCCTCGCTTGTGTCTCTCTCCCCTCTTCCTTTCGGTCCCAATTTTCCCTATTTTCTCGCTCCTTCCCCCCATTCCCTCTCACTCCTCCACTCTCTCTCTTCCCTCGGCTGTCACTGTTCTCCGGCTTTCCCACAAATCCCTCTTTTTCATATGTTCCCTCGCGTGCCTCTTTCCCCTCGCCTGTGTCTCTCTCCTCTCTTCCTTCGGTCTCTATTTCCCCCACTTTCTCTCACCTTCCCCCATTCCCTCTCACTCCTCCACTCTCTCTCTTCCCTCGGCCGTCACGGGTTCTCCGCATTTCCCACATCTCCCTCTTTCCCATTATTTCCCTCGCGTGTCTCTTTCCCCTCGCCTGTGTCTCTCTCCCCTCTTCCTTTCGGTCCCAATTTTCCCTATTTTCTCGCTCCTTCCCCCATTCCCTCTCACTCCTCCACTCTCTCTCTTCCCTTGCCGTCACGGTTTCTCTGGTTTTCCCACATTTCCCTCTTTCCCATCTTTTCCCTCGCGTGTCTCTTTCCCCTCGCTTGTGTCTCTCTCCCCTCTTCCTTTCGGTCCCAATGTTCCCTATTTTCTCGCTCCTTCCCCCCTTCCCTCTCACTCCTCCACTCTCTCTCTTCCCTCGGCTGTCACTGTTCTCCGGCTTTCCCACAAATCCCTCTTTTCCATCTGTTAACTCGCCTTACTCTTTCCCCTCGCCTGTGTCTCTCTCCTCTCTTCCTTCGGTCTCTATTTCCCCCAATTTCTCTCGCCTTCCCCCATTCCCTCTCACTCCTCCACTCTCTCTCTTCCCTCGGCTGTCACTGTTCTCCGGCTTCCCCACATCTCCCTCTTTTCCATCTGTTCCCTCGCGTGCCTCTTTCCCCTCGCCTGTGTCTCTCTCCTCTCTTCCTTCGGTCTCTATTTCCCCCACTTTCTCTCGCCTTCCCCCATTCCCTCTCACTCCTCCACTCTCTCTCTTCCCTCGGCCGTCACGGTTTCTCCGCATTTCCCACATCTCCCTCTTTCCCATTATTTCCCTCGCGTGTCTCTTTCTCCTCGCCTGTGTCTCTCTCCCCTCTTCCTTTCGGTCCCAATTTTCCCTATTTTCTCACTCCTTCCCCCATTCCCTCTCACTCCTCCACTCTCTCTCTTCCCTTGGCCGTCACGGTTTCTCCGGCTTCCCCACATCTCCCTCTTTCCCATCTTTTCCCCCACGTGTCTCTTTCCCCTCGCCTGTGTCTCTCTCCCCTCTTCCTTTCGCTCCCAATGTTCCCTATTTTCTCGCTCCTTCCCCCCTTCCCTCTCACTCCTCCACTCTCTCTCTTCCCTCGGCTGTCACTGTTCTCCGGCTTTCCCACAAATCCCTCTTTTCCATCTGTTAACTCGCCTTACTCTTTCCCCTCGCCTGTGTCTCTCTCCTCTCTTCCTTCGGTCTCTATTTCCCCCAATTTCTCTCGCCTTCCCCCATTCCCTCTCATTCCTCCACTCTCTCTCTTCCCTCGGCTGTCACTGTTCTCCGGCTTCCCCACATCTCCCTCTTTTCCATCTGTTCCCTCGCGTGCCTCTTTCCCCTCGCCTGTGTCTCTCTCCTCTCTTCCTTCGGTCTCTATTTCCCCCACTTTCTCTCGCCTTCCCCCATTCCCTCTCACTCCTCCACTCTCTCTCTTTCCCTCGGCCGTCACGGTTTCTCCGCATTTCCCACATCTCCCTCTTTCCCATTATTTCCCTCGCGTGTCTCTTTCCCATCGCCTGTGTCTCTCTCCCCTCTTCCTTTCGGTCCCCATTTTCCCTATTTTCTCGCTCCTTCCCCCCTTCCCTCTCACTCCTCCACTCTCTCTCTTCCCTCGGCTGTCACTGTTCTCCGGCTTTCCCACAAATCCCTCTTTTCCATCTGTTCCCTCGCCTTACTCTTTCCCCTCGCCTGTGTCTCTCTCCTCTTTTCCTTCGGTCTCTATTTCCCCCACTTTCTCGCTCCTTCCCCCATTCCCTCTCACTCCTCCACTCTCTCTCTTCCCTCGGCTGTCACTGTTCTCCGGCTTTCCCACAAATCCCTCTTTTCCCATCTGTTCCCTCGCGTGTCTCTTTCCCCTCGCTTGTGTCTCTCTCCCCTCTTCCTTTCGGTCCCTATTTTCCCCATTTTCTCTCGCCTTCCCCCATTCCCTCTCACTCCTCCACTCTCTCTATTCCCTCGGCCGTCACGGTTTCTCTGGCTTTCCCACATCTCCCTCTTTCCCATCTGTTCCCTGGCGTGTCTCTTTCCCCTCGCTTGTGTCTCTCTCCCCTCTTCCTTTCGGTCCCAATTTTCCCTATTTTCTCGCTCCTTCCCCCCATTCCCTCTCACTCCTCCACTCTCCCTCTTCCCTCGGCTGTCACTGTTCTCCGGCTTTCCCACAAATCCCTCTTTTTCATATGTTCCCTCGCGTGCCTCTTTCCCCTCGCCTGTGTCTCTCTCCTCTCTTCCTTCGGTCTCTATTTCCCCCACTTTCTCGCTCCTTCCCCCATTCCCTCTCACTCCTCCACTCTCTCTCTTCCCTCGGCCGTCACGGGTTCTCCGCATTTCCCACATCTCCCTCTTTCCCATTATTTCCCTCGCGTGTCTCTTTCCCCTCGCCTGTGTCTCTCTCCCCTCTTCCTTTCGGTCCCAATTTTCCCTATTTTCTCGCTCCTTCCCCCATTCCCTCTCACTCCTCCACTCTCTCTCTTCCCTTGCCGTCACGGTTTCTCTGGTTTTCCCACATTTCCCTCTTTCCCATCTTTTCCCTCGCGTGTCTCTTTCCCCTCGCTTGTGTCTCTCTCCCCTCGTCCTTTCGGTCCCAATGTTCCCTATTTTCTCGCTCCTTCCCCCATTCCCTCTCACTCCTCCACTCTCTCTCTTCCCTTGGCCGTCACGGTTTCTCCGGCTTCCCCACATCTCCCTCTTTCCCATCTTTTCCCCCACGTGTCTCTTTCCCCTCGCCTGTGTCTCTCTCCCCTCTTCCTTTCGCTCCCAATGTTCCCTATTTTCTCGCTCCTTCCCCCCTTCCCTCTCACTCCTCCACTCTCTCTCTTCCCTCGGCTGTCACTGTTCTCCGGCTTTCCCACAAATCCCTCTTTTCCATCTGTTAACTCGCCTTACTCTTTCCCCTCGCCTGTGTCTCTCTCCTCTCTTCCTTCGGTCTCTATTTCCCCCAATTTCTCTCGCCTTCCCCCATTCCCTCTCACTCCTCCACTCTCTCTCTTCCCTCGGCTGTCACTGTTCTCCGGCTTCCCCACATCTCCCTCTTTTCCATCTGTTCCCTCGCGTGCCTCTTTCCCCTCGCCTGTGTCTCTCTCCTCTCTTCCTTCGGTCTCTATTTCCCCCACTTTCTCTCGCCTTCCCCCATTCCCTCTCACTCCTCCACTCTCTCTCTTCCCTCGGCCGTCACGGTTTCTCCGCATTTCCCACATCTCCCTCTTTCCCATTATTTCCCTCGCGTGTCTCTTTCTCCTCGCCTGTGTCTCTCTCCCCTCTTCCTTTCGGTCCCAATTTTCCCTATTTTCTCGCTCCTTCCCCCCTTCCCTCTCACTCCTCCACTCTCTCTCTTCCCTCGGCTGTCACTGTTCTCCGGCTTTCCCACAAATCCCTCTTTTCCATTTGTTCCCTCGCCTTACTCTTTCCCCTCGCCTGTGTCTCTCTCCTCTTTTCCTTCGGTCTCTATTTCCCCCACTTTCTCTCGCCTTCCCCCATTCCCTCTCACTCCTCCACTCTCTCTCTTCCCTTGCCGTCACGGTTTCTCTGGTTTTACCACATTTCCCTCTTTCCCATCTTTTCCCTCGCGTGTCTCTTTCCCCTCGCCTGTGTCTCTCTCCTCTCTTCCTTCGGTCTCTATTTCCCCCAATTTCTCTCGCCTTCCCCCCTTCCCTCTCACTCCTCCACTCTCTCTCTTCCCTCGGCTGTCACTGTTCTCCGGCTTTCCCACAAATCCCTCTTTTCCATCTGTTCCCTCGCCTTACTCTTTCCCCTCGCCTGTGTCTCTCTCCTCTTTTCCTTCGGTCTCTATTTCCCCCACTTTCTCGCTCCTTCCCCCATTCCCTCTCACTCCTCCACTCTCTCTCTTCCCTCGGCTGTCACTGTTCTCCGGCTTTCCCACAAATCCCTCTTTTCCCATCTGTTCCCTCGCGTGTCTCTTTCCCCTCGCTTGTGTCTCTCTCCCCTCTTCCTTTCGGTCCCTATTTTCCCCATTTTCTCTCGCCTTCCCCCATTCCCTCTCACTCCTCCACTCTCTCTATTCCCTCGGCCGTCACGGTTTCTCTGGCTTTCCCACATCTCCCTCTTTCCCATCTGTTCCCTGGCGTGTCTCTTTCCCCTCGCTTGTGTCTCTCTCCCCTCTTCCTTTCGGTCCCAATGTTCCCTATTTTCTCGCTCCTTCCCCCATTCCCTCTCACTCCTCCACTCTCTCTCTTCCCTCGGCTGTCACTGTTCTCCGGCTTTCCCACAAATCCCTCTTTTCCATCTGTTCCCTCGCCTTACTCTTTCCCCTCGCCTGTGTCTCTCTCCTCTCTTCCTTCGGTCTCTATTTCCCCCACTTTCTCTCGCCTTCCCCCATTCCCTCTCACTCCTCCACTCTCTCTCTTCCCTTGGCCGTCACGGTTTCTCCGGCTTCCCCACATCTCCCTCTTTCCCATCTTTTCCCCCACGTGTCTCTTTCCCCTCGCCTGTGTCTCTCTCCCCTCTTCCTTTCGCTCCCAATGTTCCCTATTTTCTCGCTCCTTCCCCCCTTCCCTCTCACTCCTCCACTCTCTCTCTTCCCTCGGCTGTCACTGTTCTCCGGCTTTCCCACAAATCCCTCTTTTCCATCTGTTAACTCGCCTTACTCTTTCCCCTCGCCTGTGTCTCTCTCCTCTCTTCCTTCGGTCTCTATTTCCCCCAATTTCTCTCGCCTTCCCCCATTCCCTCTCACTCCTCCACTCTCTCTCTTCCCTCGGCTGTCACTGTTCTCCGGCTTCCCCACATCTCCCTCTTTTCCATCTGTTCCCTCGCGTGCCTCTTTCCCCTCGCCTGTGTCTCTCTCCTCTCTTCCTTCGGTCTCTATTTCCCCCACTTTCTCTCGCCTTCCCCCATTCCCTCTCACTCCTCCACTCTCTCTCTTCCCTCGGCCGTCACGGTTTCTCCGCATTTCCCACATCTCCCTCTTTCCCATTATTTCCCTCGCGTGTCTCTTTCCCATCGCCTGTGTCTCTCTCCCCTCTTCCTTTCGGTCCCCATTTTCCCTATTTTCTCGCTCCTTCCCCCCTTCCCTCTCACTCCTCCACTCTCTCTCTTCCCTCGGCTGTCACTGTTCTCCGGCTTTCCCACAAATCCCTCTTTTCCATATGTTCCCTCGCGTGCCTCTTTCCCCTCGCCTGTGTCTCTCTCCTCTCTTCCTTCGGTCTCTATTTCCCTCACTTTCTCTCGCCTTCCCCCATTCCCTCTCACTCCTCCACTCTCTCTCTTCCCTCGGCCGTCACGGTTTCTCCGCATTTCCCACATCTCCCTCTTTCCCATTATTTCCCTCGCGTGTCTCTTTCCCCTCGCCTGTGTCTCTCTCCTCTCTTCCTTCGGTCTCTATTTCCCCCACTTTCTCTCGCCTTCCCCCATTCCCTCTCACTCCTCCACTCTCTCTCTTCCCTCGGCCATCACGGTTTCTCCGCATTTCCCACATCTCCCTCTTTCCCATTATTTCCCTCGCGTGTCTCTTTCCCCTCGCCTGTGTCTCTCTCCCCTCTTCCTTTCGGTCCCAATTTTCCCTATTTTCTCGCTCCTTCCCCCATTCCCTCTCACTCCTCCACTCTCTCTCTTCCCTTGCCGTCACGGTTTCTCTGGTTTTCCCACATTTCCCTCTTTCCCATCTTTTCCCTCGCGTGTCTCTTTCCCCTCGCTTGTGTCTCTCTCCCCTCTTCCTTTCGGTCCCAATGTTCCCTATTTTCTCGCTCCTTCCCCCATTCCCTCTCACTCCTCCACTCTCTCTCTTCCCTCGGCTGTCACTGTTCTCCGGCTTTCCCACAAATCCCTCTTTTCCATCTGTTCCCTCGCCTTACTCTTTCCCCTCGCCTGTGTCTCTCTCCCCTCTTCCTTTCGCTCCCAATGTTCCCTATTTTCTCGCTCCTTCCCCCCTTCCCTCTCACTCCTCCACTCTCTCTCTTCCCTTGGCCGTCACGGTTTCTCCGGCTTCCCCACATCTCCCTCTTTCCCATCTTTTCCCCCACGTGTCTCTTTCCCCTCGCCTGTGTCTCTCTCCCCTCTTCCTTTCGCTCCCAATGTTCCCTATTTTCTCGCTCCTTCCCCCCTTCCCTCTCACTCCTCCACTCTCTCTATTCCCTCGGCTGTCACTGTTCTCCGGCTTTCCCACAAATCCCTCTTTTCCATCTGTTAACTCGCCTTACTCTTTCCCCTCGCCTGTGTCTCTCTCCTCTCTTCCTTCGGTCTCTATTTCCCCCAATTTCTCTCGCCTTCCCCCATTCCCTCTCACTCCTCCACTCTCTCTCTTCCCTCGGCTGTCACTGTTCTCCGGCTTCCCCACATCTCCCTCTTTTCCATCTGTTCCCTCGCGTGCCTCTTTCCCCTCGCCTGTGTCTCTCTCCTCTCTTCCTTCGGTCTCTATTTCCCCCACTTTCTCTCGCCTTCCCCCATTCCCTCTCACTCCTCCACTCTCTCTCTTCCCTCGGCCGTCACGGTTTCTCCGCATTTCCCACATCTCCCTCTTTCCCATTATTTCCCTCGCGTGTCTCTTTCCCATCGCCTGTGTCTCTCTCCCCTCTTCCTTTCGGTCCCCATTTTCCCTATTTTCTCGCTCCTTCCCCCCTTCCCTCTCACTCCTCCACTCTCTCTCTTCCCTCGGCTGTCACTGTTCTCCGGCTTTCCCACAAATCCCTCTTTTCCATTTGTTCCCTCGCGTGCCTCTTTCCCCTCGCCTGTGTCTCTCTCCTCTCTTCCTTCGGTCTCTATTTCCCTCACTTTCTCTCGCCTTCCCCCATTCCCTCTCACTCCTCCACTCTCTCTCTTCCCTCGGCCGTCACGGTTTCTCCGCATTTCCCACATCTCCCTCTTTCCCATTATTTCCCTCGCGTGTCTCTTTCCCCTCGCCTGTGTCTCTCTCCTCTCTTCCTTCGGTCTCTATTTCCCCCACTTTCTCTCGCCTTCCCCCATTCCCTCTCACTCCTCCACTCTCTCTCTTCCCTCGGCCATCACGGTTTCTCCGCATTTCCCACATCTCCCTCTTTCCCATTATTTCCCTCGCGTGTCTCTTTCCCCTCGCCTGTGTCTCTCTCCCCTCTTCCTTTCGGTCCCAATTTTCCCTATTTTCTCGCTCCTTCCCCCATTCCCTCTCACTCCTCCACTCTCTCTCTTCCCTTGCCGTCACGGTTTCTCTGGTTTTCCCACATTTCCCTCTTTCCCATCTTTTCCCTCGCGTGTCTCTTTCCCCTCGCTTGTGTCTCTCTCCCCTCTTCCTTTCGGTCCCAATGTTCCCTATTTTCTCGCTCCTTCCCCCATTCCCTCTCACTCCTCCACTCTCTCTCTTCCCTCGGCTGTCACTGTTCTCCGGCTTTCCCACAAATCCCTCTTTTCCATCTGTTCCCTCGCCTTACTCTTTCCCCTCGCCTGTGTCTCTCTCCCCTCTTCCTTTCGCTCCCAATGTTCCCTATTTTCTCGCTCCTTCCCCCCTTCCCTCTCACTCCTCCACTCTCTCTCTTCCCTTGGCCGTCACGGTTTCTCCGGCTTCCCCACATCTCCCTCTTTCCCATCTTTTCCCCCACGTGTCTCTTTCCCCTCGCCTGTGTCTCTCTCCCCTCTTCCTTTCGCTCCCAATGTTCCCTATTTTCTCGCTCCTTCCCCCCTTCCCTCTCACTCCTCCACTCTCTCTATTCCCTCGGCTGTCACTGTTCTCCGGCTTTCCCACAAATCCCTCTTTTCCATCTGTTAACTCGCCTTACTCTTTCCCCTCGCCTGTGTCTCTCTCCTCTCTTCCTTCGGTCTCTATTTCCCCCAATTTCTCTCGCCTTCCCCCATTCCCTCTCACTCCTCCACTCTCTCTCTTCCCTCGGCTGTCACTGTTCTCCGGCTTCCCCACATCTCCCTCTTTTCCATCTGTTCCCTCGCGTGCCTCTTTCCCCTCGCCTGTGTCTCTCTCGTCTCTTCCTTCGGTCTCTATTTCCCCCACTTTCTCTCGCCTTCCCCCATTCCCTCTCACTCCTCCACTCTCTCTCTTCCCTCGGCCGTCACGGTTTCTCCGCATTTCCCACATCTCCCTCTTTCCCATTATTTCCCTCGCGTGTCTCTTTCCCATCGCCTGTGTCTCTCTCCCCTCTTCCTTTCGGTCCCCATTTTCCCTATTTTCTCGCTCCTTCCCCCCTTCCCTCTCACTCCTCCACTCTCTCTCTTCCCTCGGCTGTCACTGTTCTCCGGCTTTCCCACAAATCCCTCTTTTCCATTTGTTCCCTCGCGTGCCTCTTTCCCCTCGCCTGTGTCTCTCTCCTCTCTTCCTTCGGTCTCTATTTCCCTCACTTTCTCTCGCCTTCCCCCATTCCCTCTCACTCCTCCACTCTCTCTCTTCCCTCGGCCGTCACGGTTTCTCCGCATTTCCCACATCTCCCTCTTTCCCATTATTTCCCTCGCGTGTCTCTTTCCCCTCGCCTGTGTCTCTCTCCTCTCTTCCTTCGGTCTCTATTTCCCCCACTTTCTCTCGCCTTCCCCCATTCCCTCTCACTCCTCCACTCTCTCTCTTCCCTTGGCCGTCACGGTTTCTCCGGCTTCCCCACATCTCCCTCTTTCCCATTATTTCCCTCGCGTGTCTCTTTCCCCTCGCCTGTGTCTCTCTCCCCTCTTCCTTTCGGTCCCAATTTTCCCTATTTTCTCGCTCCTTCCCCCATTCCCTCTCACTCCTCCACTCTCTCTCTTCCCTTGCCGTCACGGTTTCTCTGGTTTTCCCACATTTCCCTCTTTCCCATCTTTTCCCTCGCGTGTCTCTTTCCCCTCGCTTGTGTCTCTCTCCCCTCTTCCTTTCGGTCCCAATGTTCCCTATTTTCTCGCTCCTTCCCCCATTCCCTCTCACTCCTCCACTCTCTCTCTTCCCTCGGCTGTCACTGTTCTCCGGCTTCCCCACATCTCCCTCTTTTCCATCTGTTCCCTCGCGTGCCTCTTTCCCCTCGCCTGTGTCTCTCTCCTCTCTTCCTTCGGTCTCTATTTCCCCCACTTTCTCTCGCCTTCCCCCATTCCCTCTCACTCCTCCACTCTCTCTCTTCCCTCGGCCGTCACGGTTTCTCCGCATTTCCCACATCTCCCTCTTTCCCATAATTTCCCTCGCGTGTCTCTTTCCCCTCGCCTGTGTCTCTCTCCCCTCTTCCTTTCGGTCCCCATTTTCCCTATTTTCTCGCTCCTTCCCCCCTTCCCTCTCACTCCTCCACTCTCTCTCTTCCCTCGGCTGTCACTGTTCTCCGGCTTTCCCACAAATCCCTCTTTTCCATCTGTTCCCTCGCGTGCCTCTTTCCCTCGCCTGTGTCTCTCTCCTCTCTTCCTTCGGTCTCTATTTCCCTCACTTTCTCTCGCCTTCCCCCATTCCCTCTCACTCCTCCACTCTCTCTCTTCCCTCGGCCGTCACGGTTTTTCCGCATTTCCCACATCTCCCTCTTTCCCATTATTTCCCTCGCGTGCCTCTTTCCCCTCGCCTGTGTCTCTCTCCTCTCTTCCTTCGGTCTCTATTTCCCCCACTTTCTCTCGCCTTCCCCCATTCCCTCTCACTCCTCCACTCTCTCTCTTCCCTCGGCCGTCACGGTTTCTCCGCATTTCCCACATCTCCCTCTTTCCCATTATTTCCCTCGCGTGTCTCTTTGTCCTCGCCTGTGTCTCTCTCCCCTCTTCCTTTCGGTCCCAATTTTCCCTATTTTCTCGCTCCTTCCCCCCTTCCCTCTCACTCCTCCACTCTCTCTTCCCTCGGCTGTCACTGTTCTCCAGCTTTCCCACAAATCCCTCTTTTCCGTCTGTTCCCTCGCCTTACTCTTTCCCCTCGCCTGTGTCTCTCTCCTCTCTTCCTTCGGTCTCTATTTCCCCCACTTTCTCTCGCCTTCCCCCATTCCCTCTCACTCCTCCACTCTCTCTCTTCCCTTGGCCGTCACGGTTTCTCCGGCTTCCCCACATCTCCCTCTTTCCCATCTTTTCCCCCACGTGTCTCTTTCCCCTCGCCTGTGTCTCTCTCCTCTCTTCCTTCGGTCTCCATTTCCCCCAATTTCTCTCGCCTTCCCCCATTCCCTCTCACTCCTCCACTCTCTCTCTTCCCTCGGCTGTCACTGTTCTCCGGCTTTCCCACAAATCCCTCTTTTCCATCTGTTCCCTCGCCTTACTCTTTCCCCTCGCCTGTGTCTCTCTCCTCTCTTCCTTCGGTCCCTATTTTCCCCACTTTCTCTCGCCTTCCCCAATTCCCTCTCACTCCTCCACTCTCTCTCTTCCCTCGGCCGTCACGGTTTCTCCGCATTTCCCACATCTCCCTCTTTCCCATTATTTCCCTCGCGTGTCTCTTTCTCCTCGCCTGTGTCTCTCTCCCCTCTTCCTTTCGGTCCCAATTTTCCCTATTTTCTCGCTCCTTCCCCCATTCCCTCTCACTCCTCCACTCTCTCTCTTCCCTTGCCGTCACGGTTTCTCTGGCTTTCCCACATCTCCCTCTTTCCCATCTGTTCCCTGGCGTGTCTCTTTCCCCTCGCTTGTGTCTCTCTCCCCTCTTCCTTTCGCTCCCAATTTTCCCTATTTTCTCGCTCCTTCCCCCCATTCCCTCTCACTCCTCCACTCTCCCTCTTCCCTCGGCTGTCACTGTTCTCCGGATTTCCCACAAATCCCTCTTTTCCATCTGTTCCCTCGCCTTACTCTTTCCCCTCGCCTGTGTCTCTCTCCTCTCTTCCTTCGGTCTCTATTTCCCCCACTTTCTCTCGCCTTCCCCCATTCCCTCTCACTCCTCCACTCTCTCTCTTCCCTTGGCCGTCACGGTTTCTCCGGCTTCCCCACATCTCCCTCTTTCCCATCTTTTCCCCCACGTGTCTCTTTCCCCTCGCCTGTGTCTCTCTCCCCTCTTCCTTTCGCTCCCAATGTTCCCTATTTTCTCGCTCCTTCCCCCCTTCCCTCTCACTCCTCCACTCTCTCTCTTCCCTCGGCTGTCACTGTTCTCCGGCTTTCCCACAAATCCCTCTTTTCCATCTGTTAACTCGCCTTACTCTTTCCCCTCGCCTGTGTCTCTCTCCTCTCTTCCTTCGGTCTCTATTTCCCCCAATTTCTCTCACCTTCCCCCATTCCCTCTCACTCCTCCACTCTCTCTCTTCCCTCGGCTGTCACTGTTCTCCGGCTTCCCCACATCTCCCTCTTTTCCATCTGTTCCCTCGCGTGCCTCTTTCCCCTCGCCTGTGTCTCTCTCCTCTCTTCCTTCGGTCTCTATTTCCCCCACTTTCTCTCGCCTTCCCCCATTCCCTCTCACTCCTCCACTCTCTCTCTTCCCTCGGCCGTCACGGTTTCTCCGCATTTCCCACATCTCCCTCTTTCCCATAATTTCCCTCGCGTGTCTCTTTCCCCTCGCCTGTGTCTCTCTCCCCTCTTCCTTTCGGTCCCCATTTTCCCTATTTTCTCGCTCCTTCCCCCCTTCCCTCTCACTCCTCCACTCTCTCTCTTCCCTCGGCTGTCACTGTTCTCCGGCTTTCCCACAAATCCCTCTTTTCCATCTGTTCCCTCGCGTGCCTCTTTCCCTCGCCTGTGTCTCTCTCCTCTCTTCCTTCGGTCTCTATTTCCCTCACTTTCTCTCGCCTTCCCCCATTCCCTCTCACTCCTCCACTCTCTCTCTTCCCTTGGCCGTCACGGTTTCTCCGGCTTCCCCACATCTCCCTCTTTCCCATCTTTTCCCCCACGTGTCTCTTTCCCCTCGCCTGTGTCTCTCTCCCCTCTTCCTTTCGCTCCCAATGTTCCCTATTTTCTCGCTCCTTCCCCCCTTCCCTCTCACTCCTCCACTCTCTCTCTTCCCTCGGCTGTCACTGTTCTCCGGCTTTCCCACAAATCCCTCTTTTCCATCTGTTAACTCGCCTTACTCTTTCCCCTCGCCTGTGTCTCTCTCCTCTCTTCCTTCGGTCTCTATTTCCCCCACTTTCTCTCGCCTTCCCCCATTCCCTCTCACTCCTCCACTCTCTCTCTTCCCTCGGCCGTCACGGTTTCTCCGCATTTCCCACATCTCCCTCTTTCCCATTATTTCCCTCGCGTGTCTCTTTCCCATCGCCTGTGTCTCTCTCCCCTCTTCCTTTCGGTCCCCATTTTCCCTATTTTCTCGCTCCTTCCCCCCTTCCCTCTCACTCCTCCACTCTCTCTCTTCCCTCGGCTGTCACTGTTCTCCGGCTTTCCCACAAATCCCTCTTTTCCATTTGTTCCCTCGCGTGCCTCTTTCCCCTCGCCTGTGTCTCTCTCCTCTCTTCCTTCGGTCTCTATTTCCCTCACTTTCTCTCGCCTTCCCCCATTCCCTCTCACTCCTCCACTCTCTCTCTTCCCTCGGCCGTCACGGTTTCTCCGCATTTCCCACATCTCCCTCTTTCCCATTATTTCCCTCGCGTGTCTCTTTCCCCTCGCCTGTGTCTCTCTCCTCTCTTCCTTCGGTCTCTATTTCCCCCACTTTCTCTCGCCTTCCCCCATTCCCTCTCACTCCTCCACTCTCTCTCTTCCCTCGGCCATCACGGTTTCTCCGCATTTCCCACATCTCCCTCTTTCCCATTATTTCCCTCGCGTGCCTCTTTCCCCTCGCCTGTGTCTCTCTCCTCTCTTCCTTCGGTCTCTATTTCCCCCACTTTCTCTCGCCTTCCCCCATTCCCTCTCACTCCTCCACTCTCTCTCTTCCCTCGGCCGTCACGGTTTCTCCGCATTTCCCACATCTCCCTCTTTCCCATTATTTCCCTCGCGTGTCTCTTTGTCCTCGCCTGTGTCTCTCTCCCCTCTTCCTTTCGGTCCCAATTTTCCCTATTTTCTCGCTCCTTCCCCCCTTCCCTCTCACTCCTCCACTCTCTCTTCCCTCGGCTGTCACTGTTCTCCAGCTTTCCCACAAATCCCTCTTTTCCGTCTGTTCCCTCGCCTTACTCTTTCCCCTCGCCTGTGTCTCTCTCCTCTCTTCCTTCGGTCTCTATTTCCCCCACTTTCTCTCGCCTTCCCCCATTCCCTCTCACTCCTCCACTCTCTCTCTTCCCTTGGCCGTCACGGTTTCTCCGGCTTCCCCACATCTCCCTCTTTCCCATCTTTTCCCCCACGTGTCTCTTTCCCCTCGCCTGTGTCTCTCTCCCCTCTTCCTTTCGCTCCCAATGTTCCCTATTTTCTCGCTCCTTCCCCCCTTCCCTCTCACTCCTCCACTCTCTCTCTTCCCTCGGCTGTCACTGTTCTCCGGCTTTCCCACAAATCCCTCTTTTCCATCTGTTAACTCGCCTTACTCTTTCCCCTCGCCTGTGTCTCTCTCCTCTCTTCCTTCGGTCTCTATTTCCCCCACTTTCTCTCGCCTTCCCCCATTCCCTCTCACTCCTCCACTCTCTCTCTTCCCTCGGCCGTCACGGTTTCTCCGCATTTCCCACATCTCCCTCTTTCCCATTATTTCCCTCGCGTGTCTCTTTCCCATCGCCTGTGTCTCTCTCCCCTCTTCCTTTCGGTCCCCATTTTCCCTATTTTCTCGCTCCTTCCCCCCTTCCCTCTCACTCCTCCACTCTCTCTCTTCCCTCGGCTGTCACTGTTCTCCGGCTTTCCCACAAATCCCTCTTTTCCATATGTTCCCTCGCGTGCCTCTTTCCCCTCGCCTGTGTCTCTCTCCTCTCTTCCTTCGGTCTCTATTTCCCCCACTTTCTCTCACCTTCCCCCATTCCCTCTCACTCCTCCACTCTCTCTCTTCCCTCGGCCGTCACGGTTTCTCCGCATTTCCCACATCTCCCTCTTTCCCATTATTTCCCTCGCGTGTCTCTTTCCCCTCGCCTGTGTCTCTCTCCCCTCTTCCTTTCGGTCCCAATTTTCCCTATTTTCTCGCTCCTTCCCCCCTTCCCTCTCACTCCTCCACTCTCTCTTCCCTCGGCTGTCACTGTTCTCCAGCTTTCCCACAAATCCCTCTTTTCCGTCTGTTCCCTCGCCTTACTCTTTCCCCTCGCCTGTGTCTCTCTCCTCTCTTCCTTCGGTCTCTATTTCCCTCACTTTCTCTCGCCTTCCCCCATTCCCTCTCACTCCTCCACTCTCTCTCTTCCCTTGGCCGTCACGGTTTCTCCGGCTTCCCCACATCTCCCTCTTTCCCATCTTTTCCCCCACGTGTCTCTTTCCCCTCGCCTGTGTCTCTCTCCCCTCTTCCTTTCGCTCCCAATGTTCCCTATTTTCTCGCTCCTTCCCCCCTTCCCTCTCACTCCTCCACTCTCTCTCTTCCCTCGGCTGTCACTGTTCTCCGGCTTTCCCACAAATCCCTCTTTTCCATCTGTTAACTCGCCTTACTCTTTCCCCTCGCCTGTGTCTCTCTCCTCTCTTCCTTCGGTCTCTATTTCCCCCACTTTCTCTCGCCTTCCCCCATTCCCTCTCACTCCTCCACTCTCTCTCTTCCCTCGGCCGTCACGGTTTCTCCGCATTTCCCACATCTCCCTCTTTCCCATTATTTCCCTCGCGTGTCTCTTTCCCCTCGCCTGTGTCTCTCTCCTCTCTTCCTTCGGTCTCTATTTCCCCCACTTTCTCTCGCCTTCCCCCATTCCCTCTCACTCCTCCACTCTCTCTCTTCCCTCGGCCATCACGGTTTCTCCGCATTTCCCACATCTCCCTCTTTCCCATTATTTCCCTCGCGTGCCTCTTTCCCCTCGCCTGTGTCTCTCTCCTCTCTTCCTTCGGTCTCTATTTCCCCCACTTTCTCTCGCCTTCCCCCATTCCCTCTCACTCCTCCACTCTCTCTCTTCCCTCGGCCGTCACGGTTTCTCCGCATTTCCCACATCTCCCTCTTTCCCATTATTTCCCTCGCGTGTCTCTTTGTCCTCGCCTGTGTCTCTCTCCCCTCTTCCTTTCGGTCCCAATTTTCCCTATTTTCTCGCTCCTTCCCCCCTTCCCTCTCACTCCTCCACTCTCTCTTCCCTCGGCTGTCACTGTTCTCCAGCTTTCCCACAAATCCCTCTTTTCCGTCTGTTCCCTCGCCTTACTCTTTCCCCTCGCCTGTGTCTCTCTCCTCTCTTCCTTCGGTCTCTATTTCCCCCACTTTCTCTCGCCTTCCCCCATTCCCTCTCACTCCTCCACTCTCTCTCTTCCCTTGGCCGTCACGGTTTCTCCGGCTTCCCCACATCTCCCTCTTTCCCATCTTTTCCCCCACGTGTCTCTTTCCCCTCGCCTGTGTCTCTCTCCCCTCTTCCTTTCGCTCCCAATGTTCCCTATTTTCTCGCTCCTTCCCCCCTTCCCTCTCACTCCTCCACTCTCTCTCTTCCCTCGGCTGTCACTGTTCTCCGGCTTTCCCACAAATCCCTCTTTTCCATCTGTTAACTCGCCTTACTCTTTCCCCTCGCCTGTGTCTCTCTCCTCTCTTCCTTCGGTCTCTATTTCCCCCACTTTCTCTCGCCTTCCCCCATTCCCTCTCACTCCTCCACTCTCTCTCTTCCCTCGGCCGTCACGGTTTCTCCGCATTTCCCACATCTCCCTCTTTCCCATTATTTCCCTCGCGTGTCTCTTTCCCATCGCCTGTGTCTCTCTCCCCTCTTCCTTTCGGTCCCCATTTTCCCTATTTTCTCGCTCCTTCCCCCCTTCCCTCTCACTCCTCCACTCTCTCTCTTCCCTCGGCTGTCACTGTTCTCCGGCTTTCCCACAAATCCCTCTTTTCCATTTGTTCCCTCGCGTGCCTCTTTCCCCTCGCCTGTGTCTCTCTCCTCTCTTCCTTCGGTCTCTATTTCCCTCACTTTCTCTCGCCTTCCCCCATTCCCTCTCACTCCTCCACTCTCTCTCTTCCCTCGGCCGTCACGGTTTCTCCGCATTTCCCACATCTCCCTCTTTCCCATTATTTCCCTCGCGTGTCTCTTTCCCCTCGCCTGTGTCTCTCTCCTCTCTTCCTTCGGTCTCTATTTCCCCCACTTTCTCTCGCCTTCCCCCATTCCCTCTCACTCCTCCACTCTCTCTCTTCCCTCGGCCATCACGGTTTCTCCGCATTTCCCACATCTCCCTCTTTCCCATTATTTCCCTCGCGTGCCTCTTTCCCCTCGCCTGTGTCTCTCTCCTCTCTTCCTTCGGTCTCTATTTCCCCCACTTTCTCTCGCCTTCCCCCATTCCCTCTCACTCCTCCACTCTCTCTCTTCCCTCGGCCGTCACGGTTTCTCCGCATTTCCCACATCTCCCTCTTTCCCATTATTTCCCTCGCGTGTCTCTTTGTCCTCGCCTGTGTCTCTCTCCCCTCTTCCTTTCGGTCCCAATTTTCCCTATTTTCTCGCTCCTTCCCCCCTTCCCTCTCACTCCTCCACTCTCTCTTCCCTCGGCTGTCACTGTTCTCCAGCTTTCCCACAAATCCCTCTTTTCCGTCTGTTCCCTCGCCTTACTCTTTCCCCTCGCCTGTGTCTCTCTCCTCTCTTCCTTCGGTCTCTATTTCCCCCACTTTCTCTCGCCTTCCCCCATTCCCTCTCACTCCTCCACTCTCTCTCTTCCCTTGGCCGTCACGGTTTCTCCGGCTTCCCCACATCTCCCTCTTTCCCATCTTTTCCCCCACGTGTCTCTTTCCCCTCGCCTGTGTCTCTCTCCTCTCTTCCTTCGGTCTCCATTTCCCCCAATTTCTCTCGCCTTCCCCCATTCCCTCTCACTCCTCCACTCTCTCTCTTCCCTCGGCTGTCACTGTTCTCCGGCTTTCCCACAAATCCCTCTTTTCCATCTGTTCCCTCGCCTTACTCTTTCCCCTCGCCTGTGTCTCTCTCCTCTCTTCCTTCGGTCCCTATTTTCCCCACTTTCTCTCGCCTTCCCCAATTCCCTCTCACTCCTCCACTCTCTCTCTTCCCTCGGCCGTCACGGTTTCTCCGCATTTCCCACATCTCCCTCTTTCCCATTATTTCCCTCGCGTGTCTCTTTCTCCTCGCCTGTGTCTCTCTCCCCTCTTCCTTTCGGTCCCAATTTTCCCTATTTTCTCGCTCCTTCCCCCCTTCCCTCTCACTCCTCCACTCTCTCTCTTCCCTCGGCTGTCACTGTTCTCCGGCTTTCCCACAAATCCCTCTTTTCCATATGTTCCCTCGCGTGCCTCTTTCCCCTCGCCTGTGTCTCTCTCCTCTCTTCCTTCGGTCTCTATTTCCCCCACTTTCTCTCGCCTTCCCCCATTCCCTCTCACTCCTCCACTCTCTCTCTTCCCTCGGCCGTCACGGTTTTCTCTGCATTTGCCACATCTCCCTCTTTCCCATTATTTCCCTCGCGTGTCTCTTTCCCCTCGCCTGTGTCTCTCTCCCCTCTTCCTTTCGGTCCCAATTTTCCCTATTTTCTCGCTCCTTCCCCCATTCCCTCTCACTCCTCCACTCTCTCTCTTCCCTCGGCTGTCACTGTTCTCCGGCTTTCCCACAAATCCCTCTTTTCCATCTGTTCCCTCGCCTTACTCTTTCCCCTCGCCTGTGTCTCTCTTCTCTTTTCCTTCGGTCTCTATTTCCCCCACTTTCTCTCGCCTTCCCCCATTCCCTCTCACTCCTCCACTCTCTCTCTTCCCTTGCCGTCACGGTTTCTCTGGCTTTCCCACATCTCCCTCTTTCCCATCTGTTCCCTGGCGTGTCTCTTTCCCCTCGCTTGTGTCTCTCTCCCCTCTTCCTTTCGGTCCCAATTTTCCCTATTTTCTCGCTCCTTCCCCCCATTCCCTCTCACTCCTCCACTCTCCCTCTTCCCTCGGCTGTCACTGTTCTCCGGATTTCCCACAAATCCCTCTTTTCCATCTGTTCCCTCGCCTTACTCTTTCCCCTCGCCTGTGTCTCTCTCCTCTCTTCCTTCGGTCTCTATTTCCCCCACTTTCTCTCGCCTTCCCCCATTCCCTCTCACTCCTCCACTCTCTCTCTTCCCTCGGCCATCACGGTTTCTCCGCATTTCCCACATCTCCCTCTTTCCCATTATTTCCCTCGCGTGTCTCTTTCCCCTCGCCTGTGTCTCTCTCCCCTCTTCCTTTCGGTCCCAATTTTCCCTATTTTCTCGCTCCTTCCCCCATTCCCTCTCACTCCTCCACTCTCTCTCTTCCCTTGGCCGTCACGGTTTCTCCGGCTTCCCCACATCTCCCTCTTTCCCATCTTTTCCCCCACGTGTCTCTTTCCCCTCGCCTGTGTCTCTCTCCCCTCTTCCTTTCGCTCCCAATGTTCCCTATTTTCTCGCTCCTTCCCCCCTTCCCTCTCACTCCTCCACTCTCTCTCTTCCCTCGGCTGTCACTGTTCTCCGGCTTTCCCACAAATCCCTCTTTTCCATCTGTTAACTCGCCTTACTCTTTCCCCTCGCCTGTGTCTCTCTCCTCTCTTCCTTCGGTCTCTATTTCCCCCAATTTCTCTCACCTTCCCCCATTCCCTCTCACTCCTCCACTCTCTCTCTTCCCTCGGCTGTCACTGTTCTCCGGCTTCCCCACATCTCCCTCTTTTCCATCTGTTCCCTCGCGTGCCTCTTTCCCCTCGCCTGTGTCTCTCTCCTCTCTTCCTTCGGTCTCTATTTCCCCCACTTTCTCTCGCCTTCCCCCATTCCCTCTCACTCCTCCACTCTCTCTCTTCCCTCGGCCGTCACGGTTTCTCCGCATTTCCCACATCTCCCTCTTTCCCATAATTTCCCTCGCGTGTCTCTTTCCCCTCGCCTGTGTCTCTCTCCCCTCTTCCTTTCGGTCCCCATTTTCCCTATTTTCTCGCTCCTTCCCCCCTTCCCTCTCACTCCTCCACTCTCTCTCTTCCCTCGGCTGTCACTGTTCTCCGGCTTTCCCACAAATCCCTCTTTTCCATCTGTTCCCTCGCGTGCCTCTTTCCCTCGCCTGTGTCTCTCTCCTCTCTTCCTTCGGTCTCTATTTCCCCCACTTTCTCTCGCCTTCCCCCATTCCCTCTCACTCCTCCACTCTCTCTCTTCCCTCGGCCGTCACGGTTTTTCCGCATTTCCCACATCTCCCTCTTTCCCATTATTTCCCTCGCGTGCCTCTTTCCCCTCGCCTGTGTCTCTCTCCTCTCTTCCTTCGGTCTCTATTTCCCCCACTTTCTCTCGCCTTCCCCCATTCCCTCTCACTCCTCCACTCTCTCTCTTCCCTCGGCCGTCACGGTTTCTCCGCATTTCCCACATCTCCCTCTTTCCCATTATTTCCCTCGCGTGTCTCTTTGTCCTCGCCTGTGTCTCTCTCCCCTCTTCCTTTCGGTCCCAATTTTCCCTATTTTCTCGCTCCTTCCCCCCTTCCCTCTCACTCCTCCACTCTCTCTTCCCTCGGCTGTCACTGTTCTCCAGCTTTCCCACAAATCCCTCTTTTCCGTCTGTTCCCTCGCCTTACTCTTTCCCCTCGCCTGTGTCACTCTCCTCTCTTCCTTCGGTCTCTATTTCCCCCACTTTCTCTCGCCTTCCCCCATTCCCTCTCACTCCTCCACTCTCTCTCTTCCCTTGGCCGTCACGGTTTGTCCGGCTTCCCCACATCTCCCTCTTTCCCATCTTTTCCCCCACGTGTCTCTTTCCCCTCGCCTGTGTCTCTCTCCTCTCTTCCTTCGGTCTCCATTTCCCCCAATTTCTCTCGCCTTCCCCCATTCCCTCTCACTCCTCCACTCTCTCTCTTCCCTCGGCTGTCACTGTTCTCCGGCTTTCCCACAAATCCCTCTTTTCCATCTGTTCCCTCGCCTTACTCTTTCCCCTCGCCTGTGTCTCTCTCCTCTCTTCCTTCGGTCCCTATTTTCCCCACTTTCTCTCGCCTTCCCCAATTCCCTCTCACTCCTCCACTCTCTCTCTTCCCTCGGCCGTCACGGTTTCTCCGCATTTCCCACATCTCCCTCTTTCCCATTATTTCCCTCGCGTGTCTCTTTCTCCTCGCCTGTGTCTCTCTCCCCTCTTCCTTTCGGTCCCAATTTTCCCTATTTTCTCGCTCCTTCCCCCCTTCCCTCTCACTCCTCCACTCTCTCTCTTCCCTCGGCTGTCACTGTTCTCCGGCTTTCCCACAAATCCCTCTTTTCCATATGTTCCCTCGCGTGCCTCTTTCCCCTCGCCTGTGTCTCTCTCCTCTCTTCCTTCGGTCTCTATTTCCCCCACTTTCTCTCGCCTTCCCCCATTCCCTCTCACTCCTCCACTCTCTCTCTTCCCTCGGCCGTCACGGTTTTCTCTGCATTTGCCACATCTCCCTCTTTCCCATTATTTCCCTCGCGTGTCTCTTTCCCCTCGCCTGTGTCTCTCTCCCCTCTTCCTTTCGGTCCCAATTTTCCCTATTTTCTCGCTCCTTCCCCCATTCCCTCTCACTCCTCCACTCTCTCTCTTCCCTCGGCTGTCACTGTTCTCCGGCTTTCCCACAAATCCCTCTTTTCCATCTGTTCCCTCGCCTTACTCTTTCCCCTCGCCTGTGTCTCTCTTCTCTTTTCCTTCGGTCTCTATTTCCCCCACTTTCTCTCGCCTTCCCCCATTCCCTCTCACTCCTCCACTCTCTCTCTTCCCTTGCCGTCACGGTTTCTCTGGCTTTCCCACATCTCCCTCTTTCCCATCTGTTCCCTGGCGTGTCTCTTTCCCCTCGCTTGTGTCTCTCTCCCCTCTTCCTTTCGGTCCCAATTTTCCCTATTTTCTCGCTCCTTCCCCCCATTCCCTCTCACTCCTCCACTCTCCCTCTTCCCTCGGCTGTCACTGTTCTCCGGCTTTCCCACAAATCCCTCTTTTTCATATGTTCCCTCGCGTGCCTCTTTCCCCTCGCCTGTGTCTCTCTCCCCTCTTCCTTTCGGTCCCAATTTTCCCTATTTTCTCGCTCCTTCCCCCATTCCCTCTCACTCCTCCACTCTCTCTCTTCCCTCGGCTGTCACTGTTCTCCGGCTTTCCCACAAATCCCTCTTTTCCATCTGTTCCCTCGCCTTACTCTTTCCCCTCGCCTGTGTCTCTCTCCTCTTTTCCTTCGGTCTCTATTTCCCCCACTTTCTCTCGCCTTCCCCCATTCCCTCTCACTCCTCCACTCTCTCTCTTCCCTTGGCCGTCACGGTTTCTCCGGCTTCCCCACATCTCCCTCTTTCCCATCTTTTCCCCCACGTGTCTCTTTCCCCTCGCCTGTGTCTCTCTCCCCTCTTCCTTTCGCTCCCAATGTTCCCTATTTTCTCGCTCCTTCCCCCCTTCCCTCTCACTCCTCCACTCTCTCTCTTCCCTCGGCTGTCACTGTTCTCCGGCTTTCCCACAAATCCCTCTTTTCCATCTGTTAACTCGCCTTACTCTTTCCCCTCGCCTGTGTCTCTCTCCTCTCTTCCTTCGGTCTCTATTTCCCCCAATTTCTCTCGCCTTCCCCCATTCCGTCTCACTCCTCCACTCTCTCTCTTCCCTCGGCTGTCACTGTTCTCCGGCTTCCCCACATCTCCCTCTTTTCCATCTGTTCCCTCGCGTGCCTCTTTCCCCTCGCCTGTGTCTCTCTCCTCTCTTCCTTCGGTCTCTATTTCCCCCAATTTCTCTCGCCTTCCCCCATTCCCTCTCACTCCTCCACTCTCTCTCTTCCCTCGGCTGTCACTGTTCTCCGGCTTCCCCACATCTCCCTCTTTTCCATCTGTTCCCTCGCGTGCCTCTTTCCCCTCGCCTGTGTCTCTCTCCTCTCTTCCTTCGGTCTCTATTTCCCCCACTTTCTCTCGCCTTCCCCCATTCCCTCTCACTCCTCCACTCTCTCTCTTCCCTCGGCCGTCACGGTTTCTCCGCATTTCCCACATCTCCCTCTTTCCCATTATTTCCCTCGCGTGTCTCTTTCCCATCGCCTGTGTCTCTCTCCCCTCTTCCTTTCGGTCCCCATTTTCCCTATTTTCTCGCTCCTTCCCCCCTTCCCTCTCACTCCTCCACTCTCTCTCTTCCCTCGGCTGTCACTGTTCTCCGGCTTTCCCACAAATACCTCTTTTCCATCTGTTCCCTCGCGTGCCTCTTTCCCCTCGCCTGTGTCTCTCTCCTCTTTTCCTTCGGTCTCTATTTCCCTCACTTTCTCCTGCCTTCCCCCATTCCCTCTCACTCCTCCACTCTCTCTCTTCCCTCGGCCGTCACGGTTTCTCCGCATTTCCCACATCTCCCTCTTTCCCATTATTTCCCTCGCGTGTCTCTTTCTCCTCGCCTGTGTCTCTCTCCCCTCTTCCTTTCGGTCCCAATTTTCCCTATTTTCTCGCTCCTTCCCCCCTTCCCTCTCACTCCTCCACTCTCTCTCTTCCCTCGGCTGTCACTGTTCTCCGGCTTTCCCACAAATCCCTCTTTTCCATTTGTTCCCTCGCGTGCCTCTTTCCCCTCGCCTGTGTCTCTCTCCTCTCTTCCTTCGGTCTCTATTTCGCTCACTTTCTCTCGCCTTCCCCCATTCCCTCTCACTCCTCCACTCTCTCTCTTCCCTCGGCTGTCACTGTTCTCCGGCTTTCCCACAAATCCCTCTTTTCCATCTGTTCCCTCGCCTTACTCTTTCCCCTCGCCTGTGTCTCTCTCCTCTCTTCCTTCGGTCCCTATTTTCCCCACTTTCTCTCGCCTTCCCCCATTCCCTCTCACTCCTCCACTCTCTCTCTTCCCTCGGCCGTCACGGTTTCTCCGCATTTCCCACATCTCCCTCTTTCCCATTATTTCCCTCGCGTGTCTCTTTCTCCTCGCCTGTGTCTCTCTCCCCTCTTCCTTTCGGTCCCAATTTTCCCTATTTTCTCGCTCCTTCCCCCCTTCCCTCTCACTCCTCCACTCTCTCTCTTCCCTCGGCTGTCACTGTTCTCCGGCTTTCCCACAAATCCCTCTTTTCCATATGTTCCCTCGCGTGCCTCTTTCCCCTCGCCTGTGTCTCTCTCCTCTCTTCCTTCGGTCTCTATTTCCCCCACTTTCTCTCGCCTTCCCCCATTCCCTCTCACTCCTCCACTCTCTCTCTTCCCTCGGCCGTCACGGTTTTCTCTGCATTTGCCACATCTCCCTCTTTCCCATTATTTCCCTCGCGTGTCTCTTTCCCCTCGCCTGTGTCTCTCTCCCCTCTTCCTTTCGGTCCCAATTTTCCCTATTTTCTCGCTCCTTCCCCCATTCCCTCTCACTCCTCCACTCTCTCTCTTCCCTCGGCTGTCACTGTTCTCCGGCTTTCCCACAAATCCCTCTTTTCCATCTGTTCCCTCGCCTTACTCTTTCCCCTCGCCTGTGTCTCTCTCCTCTTTTCCTTCGGTCTCTATTTCCCCCACTTTCTCTCGCCTTCCCCCATTCCCTCTCACTCCTCCACTCTCTCTCTTCCCTTGCCGTCACGGTTTCTCTGGTTTTACCACATTTCCCTCTTTCCCATCTTTTCCCTCGCGTGTCTCTTTCCCCTCGCCTGTGTCTCTCTCCTCTCTTCCTTCGGTCTCTATTTCCCCCAATTTCTCTCGCCTTCCCCCCTTCCCTCTCACTCCTCCACTCTCTCTCTTCCCTCGGCTGTCACTGTTCTCCGGCTTTCCCACAAATCCCTCTTTTCCATCTGTTCCCTCGCCTTACTCTTTCCCCTCGCCTGTGTCTCTCTCCTCTTTTCCTTCGGTCTCTATTTCCCCCACTTTCTCGCTCCTTCCCCCATTCCCTCTCACTCCTCCACTCTCTCTCTTCCCTCGGCTGTCACTGTTCTCCGGCTTTCCCACAAATCCCTCTTTTCCCATCTGTTCCCTCGCGTGTCTCTTTCCCCTCGCTTGTGTCTCTCTCCCCTCTTCCTTTCGGTCCCTATTTTCCCCATTTTCTCTCGCCTTCCCCCATTCCCTCTCACTCCTCCACTCTCTCTATTCCCTCGGCCGTCACGGTTTCTCTGGCTTTCCCACATCTCCCTCTTTCCCATCTGTTCCCTGGCGTGTCTCTTTCCCCTCGCTTGTGTCTCTCTCCCCTCTTCCTTTCGGTCCCAATGTTCCCTATTTTCTCGCTCCTTCCCCCATTCCCTCTCACTCCTCCACTCTCTCTCTTCCCTCGGCTGTCACTGTTCTCCGGCTTTCCCACAAATCCCTCTTTTCCATCTGTTCCCTCGCCTTACTCTTTCCCCTCGCCTGTGTCTCTCTCCTCTCTTCCTTCGGTCTCTATTTCCCCCACTTTCTCTCGCCTTCCCCCATTCCCTCTCACTCCTCCACTCTCTCTCTTCCCTTGGCCGTCACGGTTTCTCCGGCTTCCCCACATCTCCCTCTTTCCCATCTTTTCCCCCACGTGTCTCTTTCCCCTCGCCTGTGTCTCTCTCCCCTCTTCCTTTCGGTCCCAATGTTCCCTATTTTCTCGCTCCTTCCCCCCTTCCCTCTCACTCCTCCACTCTCTCTCTTCCCTCGGCTGTCACTGTTCTCCGGCTTTCCCACAAATCCCTCTTTTCCATCTGTTAACTCGCCTTACTCTTTCCCCTCGCCTGTGTCTCTCTCCTCTCTTCCTTCGGTCTCTATTTCCCCCAATTTCTCTCGCCTTCCCCCATTCCCTCTCACTCCTCCACTCTCTCTCTTCCCTCGGCTGTCACTGTTCTCCGGCTTCCCCACATCTCCCTCTTTTCCATCTGTTCCCTCGCGTGCCTCTTTCCCCTCGCCTGTGTCTCTCTCCTCTCTTCCTTCGGTCTCTATTTCCCCCACTTTCTCTCGCCTTCCCCCATTCCCTCTCACTCCTCCACTCTCTCTCTTCCCTCGGCCGTCACGGTTTCTCCGCATTTCCCACATCTCCCTCTTTCCCATTATTTCCCTCGCGTGTCTCTTTCCCATCGCCTGTGTCTCTCTCCCCTCTTCCTTTCGGTCCCCATTTTCCCTATTTTCTCGCTCCTTCCCCCCTTCCCTCTCACTCCTCCACTCTCTCTCTTCCCTCGGCTGTCACTGTTCTCCGGCTTTCCCACAAATCCCTCTTTTCCATTTGTTCCCTCGCGTGCCTCTTTCCCCTCGCCTGTGTCTCTCTCCTCTCTTCCTTCGGTCTCTATTTCCCTCACTTTCTCTCGCCTTCCCCCATTCCCTCTCACTCCTCCACTCTCTCTCTTCCCTCGGCCGTCACGGTTTCTCCGCATTTCCCACATCTCCCTCTTTCCCATTATTTCCCTCGCGTGTCTCTTTCCCCTCGCCTGTGTCTCTCTCCTCTCTTCCTTCGGTCTCTATTTCCCCCACTTTCTCTCGCCTTCCCCCATTCCCTCTCACTCCTCCACTCTCTCTCTTCCCTCGGCCATCACGGTTTCTCCGCATTTCCCACATCTCCCTCTTTCCCATTATTTCCCTCGCGTGTCTCTTTCCCCTCGCCTGTGTCTCTCTCCCCTCTTCCTTTCGGTCCCAATTTTCCCTATTTTCTCGCTCCTTCCCCCATTCCCTCTCACTCCTCCACTCTCTCTCTTCCCTTGCCGTCACGGTTTCTCTGGTTTTCCCACATTTCCCTCTTTCCCATCTTTTCCCTCGCGTGTCTCTTTCCCCTCGCCTGTGTCTCTCTCCCCTCTTCCTTTCGCTCCCAATGTTCCCTATTTTCTCGCTCCTTCCCCCCTTCCCTCTCACTCCTCCACTCTCTCTCTTCCCTTGGCCGTCACGGTTTCTCCGGCTTCCCCACATCTCCCTCTTTCCCATCTTTTCCCCCACGTGTCTCTTTCCCCTCGCCTGTGTCTCTCTCCCCTCTTCCTTTCGCTCCCAATGTTCCCTATTTTCTCGCTCCTTCCCCCCTTCCCTCTCACTCCTCCACTCTCTCTCTTCCCTCGGCTGTCACTGTTCTCCGGCTTTCCCACAAATCCCTCTTTTCCATCTGTTAACTCGCCTTACTCTTTCCCCTCGCCTGTGTCTCTCTCCTCTCTTCCTTCGGTCTCTATTTCCCCCAATTTCTCTCGCCTTCCCCCATTCCCTCTCACTCCTCCACTCTCTCTCTTCCCTCGGCTGTCACTGTTCTCCGGCTTCCCCACATCTCCCTCTTTTCCATCTGTTCCCTCGCGTGCCTCTTTCCCCTCGCCTGTGTCTCTCTCCTCTCTTCCTTCGGTCTCTATTTCCCCCACTTTCTCTCGCCTTCCCCCATTCCCTCTCACTCCTCCACTCTCTCTCTTCCCTCGGCCGTCACGGTTTCTCCGCATTTCCCACATCTCCCTCTTTCCCATTATTTCCCTCGCGTGTCTCTTTCCCATCGCCTGTGTCTCTCTCCCCTCTTCCTTTCGGTCCCCATTTTCCCTATTTTCTCGCTCCTTCCCCCCTTCCCTCTCACTCCTCCACTCTCTCTCTTCCCTCGGCTGTCACTGTTCTCCGGCTTTCCCACAAATCCCTCTTTTCCATTTGTTCCCTCGCGTGCCTCTTTCCCCTCGCCTGTGTCTCTCTCCTCTCTTCCTTCGGTCTCTATTTCCCTCACTTTCTCTCGCCTTCCCCCATTCCCTCTCACTCCTCCACTCTCTCTCTTCCCTCGGCCGTCACGGTTTCTCCGCATTTCCCACATCTCCCTCTTTCCCATTATTTCCCTCGCGTGTCTCTTTCCCCTCGCCTGTGTCTCTCTCCTCTCTTCCTTCGGTCTCTATTTCCCCCACTTTCTCTCGCCTTCCCCCATTCCCTCTCACTCCTCCACTCTCTCTCTTCCCTTGGCCGTCACGGTTTCTCCGGCTTCCCCACATCTCCCTCTTTCCCATTATTTCCCTCGCGTGTCTCTTTCCCCTCGCCTGTGTCTCTCTCCCCTCTTCCTTTCGGTCCCAATTTTCCCTATTTTCTCGCTCCTTCCCCCATTCCCTCTCACTCCTCCACTCTCTCTCTTCCCTTGCCGTCACGGTTTCTCTGGTTTTCCCACATTTCCCTCTTTCCCATCTTTTCCCTCGCGTGTCTCTTTCCCCTCGCTTGTGTCTCTCTCCCCTCTTCCTTTCGGTCCCAATGTTCCCTATTTTCTCGCTCCTTCCCCCATTCCCTCTCACTCCTCCACTCTCTCTCTTCCCTCGGCTGTCACTGTTCTCCGGCTTCCCCACATCTCCCTCTTTTCCATCTGTTCCCTCGCGTGCCTCTTTCCCCTCGCCTGTGTCTCTCTCCTCTCTTCCTTCGGTCTCTATTTCCCCCACTTTCTCTCGCCTTCCCCCATTCCCTCTCACTCCTCCACTCTCTCTCTTCCCTCGGCCGTCACGGTTTCTCCGCATTTCCCACATCTCCCTCTTTCCCATAATTTCCCTCGCGTGTCTCTTTCCCCTCGCCTGTGTCTCTCTCCCCTCTTCCTTTCGGTCCCCATTTTCCCTATTTTCTCGCTCCTTCCCCCCTTCCCTCTCACTCCTCCACTCTCTCTCTTCCCTCGGCTGTCACTGTTCTCCGGCTTTCCCACAAATCCCTCTTTTCCATCTGTTCCCTCGCGTGCCTCTTTCCCTCGCCTGTGTCTCTCTCCTCTCTTCCTTCGGTCTCTATTTCCCTCACTTTCTCTCGCCTTCCCCCATTCCCTCTCACTCCTCCACTCTCTCTCTTCCCTCGGCCGTCACGGTTTCTCCGCATTTCCCACATCTCCCTCTTTCCCATTATTTCCCTCGCGTGCCTCTTTCCCCTCGCCTGTGTCTCTCTCCTCTCTTCCTTCGGTCTCTATTTCCCCCACTTTCTCTCGCCTTCCCCCATTCCCTCTCACTCCTCCACTCTCTCTCTTCCCTCGGCCGTCACGGTTTCTCCGCATTTCCCACATCTCCCTCTTTCCCATTATTTCCCTCGCGTGTCTCTTTCCCCTCGCCTGTGTCTCTCTCCCCTCTTCCTTTCGGTCCCAATTTTCCCTATTTTCTCGCTCCTTCCCCCCTTCCCTCTCACTCCTCCACTCTCTCTTCCCTCGGCTGTCACTGTTCTCCAGCTTTCCCACAAATCCCTCTTTTCCGTCTGTTCCCTCGCCTTACTCTTTCCCCTCGCCTGTGTCTCTCTCCTCTCTTCCTTCGGTCTCTATTTCCCCCACTTTCTCTCGCCTTCCCCCATTCCCTCTCACTCCTCCACTCTCTCTCTTCCCTTGGCCGTCACGGTTTCTCCGGCTTCCCCACATCTCCCTCTTTCCCATCTTTTCCCCCACGTGTCTCTTTCCCCTCGCCTGTGTCTCTCTCCTCTCTTCCTTCGGTCTCCATTTCCCCCAATTTCTCTCGCCTTCCCCCATTCCCTCTCACTCCTCCACTCTCTCTCTTCCCTCGGCTGTCACTGTTCTCCGGCTTTCCCACAAATCCCTCTTTTCCATCTGTTCCCTCGCCTTACTCTTTCCCCTCGCCTGTGTCTCTCTCCTCTCTTCCTTCGGTCCCTATTTTCCCCACTTTCTCTCGCCTTCCCCAATTCCCTCTCACTCCTCCACTCTCTCTCTTCCCTCGGCCGTCACGGTTTCTCCGCATTTCCCACATCTCCCTCTTTCCCATTATTTCCCTCGCGTGTCTCTTTCTCCTCGCCTGTGTCTCTCTCCCCTCTTCCTTTCGGTCCCAATTTTCCCTATTTTCTCGCTCCTTCCCCCCTTCCCTCTCACTCCTCCACTCTCTCTCTTCCCTCGGCTGTCACTGTTCTCCGGCTTTCCCACAAATCCCTCTTTTCCATCTGTTCCCTCGCCTTACTCTTTCCCCTCGCCTGTGTCTCTCTTCTCTTTTCCTTCGGTCTCTATTTCCCCCACTTTCTCTCGCCTTCCCCCATTCCCTCTCACTCCTCCACTCTCTCTCTTCCCTTGCCGTCACGGTTTCTCTGGCTTTCCCACATCTCCCTCTTTCCCATCTGTTCCCTGGCGTGTCTCTTTCCCCTCGCTTGTGTCTCTCTCCCCTCTTCCTTTCGGTCCCAATTTTCCCTATTTTCTCGCTCCTTCCCCCCATTCCCTCTCACTCCTCCACTCTCCCTCTTCCCTCGGCTGTCACTGTTCTCCGGATTTCCCACAAATCCCTCTTTTCCATCTGTTCCCTCGCCTTACTCTTTCCCCTCGCCTGTGTCTCTCTCCTCTCTTCCTTCGGTCTCTATTTCCCCCACTTTCTCTCGCCTTCCCCCATTCCCTCTCACTCCTCCACTCTCTCTCTTCCCTTGGCCGTCACGGTTTCTCCGGCTTCCCCACATCTCCCTCTTTCCCATCTTTTCCCCCACGTGTCTCTTTCCCCTCGCCTGTGTCTCTCTCCCCTCTTCCTTTCGCTCCCAATGTTCCCTATTTTCTCGCTCCTTCCCCCCTTCCCTCTCACTCCTCCACTCTCTCTCTTCCCTCGGCTGTCACTGTTCTCCGGCTTTCCCACAAATCCCTCTTTTCCATCTGTTAACTCGCCTTACTCTTTCCCCTCGCCTGTGTCTCTCTCCTCTCTTCCTTCGGTCTCTATTTCCCCCAATTTCTCTCACCTTCCCCCATTCCCTCTCACTCCTCCACTCTCTCTCTTCCCTCGGCTGTCACTGTTCTCCGGCTTCCCCACATCTCCCTCTTTTCCATCTGTTCCCTCGCGTGCCTCTTTCCCCTCGCCTGTGTCTCTCTCCTCTCTTCCTTCGGTCTCTATTTCCCCCACTTTCTCTCGCCTTCCCCCATTCCCTCTCACTCCTCCACTCTCTCTCTTCCCTCGGCCGTCACGGTTTTCTCTGCATTTGCCACATCTCCCTCTTTCCCATTATTTCCCTCGCGTGTCTCTTTCCCCTCGCCTGTGTCTCTCTCCCCTCTTCCTTTCGGTCCCAATTTTCCCTATTTTCTCGCTCCTTCCCCCATTCCCTCTCACTCCTCCACTCTCTCTCTTCCCTCGGCTGTCACTGTTCTCCGGCTTTCCCACAAATCCCTCTTTTCCATCTGTTCCCTCGCCTTACTCTTTCCCCTCGCCTGTGTCTCTCTCCTCTTTTCCTTCGGTCTCTATTTCCCCCACTTTCTCTCGCCTTCCCCCATTCCCTCTCACTCCTCCACTCTCTCTCTTCCCTTGCCGTCACGGTTTCTCTGGTTTTACCACATTTCCCTCTTTCCCATCTTTTCCCTCGCGTGTCTCTTTCCCCTCGCCTGTGTCTCTCTCCTCTCTTCCTTCGGTCTCTATTTCCCCCAATTTCTCTCGCCTTCCCCCCTTCCCTCTCACTCCTCCACTCTCTCTCTTCCCTCGGCTGTCACTGTTCTCCGGCTTTCCCACAAATCCCTCTTTTCCATCTGTTCCCTCGCCTTACTCTTTCCCCTCGCCTGTGTCTCTCTCCTCTTTTCCTTCGGTCTCTATTTCCCCCACTTTCTCGCTCCTTCCCCCATTCCCTCTCACTCCTCCACTCTCTCTCTTCCCTCGGCTGTCACTGTTCTCCGGCTTTCCCACAAATCCCTCTTTTCCCATCTGTTCCCTCGCGTGTCTCTTTCCCCTCGCTTGTGTCTCTCTCCCCTCTTCCTTTCGGTCCCTATTTTCCCCATTTTCTCTCGCCTTCCCCCATTCCCTCTCACTCCTCCACTCTCTCTATTCCCTCGGCCGTCACGGTTTCTCTGGCTTTCCCACATCTCCCTCTTTCCCATCTGTTCCCTGGCGTGTCTCTTTCCCCTCGCTTGTGTCTCTCTCCCCTCTTCCTTTCGGTCCCAATGTTCCCTATTTTCTCGCTCCTTCCCCCATTCCCTCTCACTCCTCCACTCTCTCTCTTCCCTCGGCTGTCACTGTTCTCCGGCTTTCCCACAAATCCCTCTTTTCCATCTGTTCCCTCGCCTTACTCTTTCCCCTCGCCTGTGTCTCTCTCCTCTCTTCCTTCGGTCTCTATTTCCCCCACTTTCTCTCGCCTTCCCCCATTCCCTCTCACTCCTCCACTCTCTCTCTTCCCTTGGCCGTCACGGTTTCTCCGGCTTCCCCACATCTCCCTCTTTCCCATCTTTTCCCCCACGTGTCTCTTTCCCCTCGCCTGTGTCTCTCTCCCCTCTTCCTTTCGCTCCCAATGTTCCCTATTTTCTCGCTCCTTCCCCCCTTCCCTCTCACTCCTCCACTCTCTCTCTTCCCTCGGCTGTCACTGTTCTCCGGCTTTCCCACAAATCCCTCTTTTCCATCTGTTAACTCGCCTTACTCTTTCCCCTCGCCTGTGTCTCTCTCCTCTCTTCCTTCGGTCTCTATTTCCCCCAATTTCTCTCGCCTTCCCCCATTCCCTCTCACTCCTCCACTCTCTCTCTTCCCTCGGCTGTCACTGTTCTCCGGCTTCCCCACATCTCCCTCTTTTCCATCTGTTCCCTCGCGTGCCTCTTTCCCCTCGCCTGTGTCTCTCTCCTCTCTTCCTTCGGTCTCTATTTCCCCCACTTTCTCTCGCCTTCCCCCATTCCCTCTCACTCCTCCACTCTCTCTCTTCCCTCGGCCGTCACGGTTTCTCCGCATTTCCCACATCTCCCTCTTTCCCATTATTTCCCTCGCGTGTCTCTTTCCCATCGCCTGTGTCTCTCTCCCCTCTTCCTTTCGGTCCCCATTTTCCCTATTTTCTCGCTCCTTCCCCCCTTCCCTCTCACTCCTCCACTCTCTCTCTTCCCTCGGCTGTCACTGTTCTCCGGCTTTCCCACAAATCCCTCTTTTCCATTTGTTCCCTCGCGTGCCTCTTTCCCCTCGCCTGTGTCTCTCTCCTCTCTTCCTTCGGTCTCTATTTCCCTCACTTTCTCTCGCCTTCCCCCATTCCCTCTCACTCCTCCACTCTCTCTCTTCCCTCGGCCGTCACGGTTTCTCCGCATTTCCCACATCTCCCTCTTTCCCATTATTTCCCTCGCGTGTCTCTTTCCCCTCGCCTGTGTCTCTCTCCTCTCTTCCTTCGGTCTCTATTTCCCCCACTTTCTCTCGCCTTCCCCCATTCCCTCTCACTCCTCCACTCTCTCTCTTCCCTCGGCCATCACGGTTTCTCCGCATTTCCCACATCTCCCTCTTTCCCATTATTTCCCTCGCGTGTCTCTTTCCCCTCGCCTGTGTCTCTCTCCCCTCTTCCTTTCGGTCCCAATGTTCCCTATTTTCTCGCTCCTTCCCCCATTCCCTCTCACTCCTCCACTCTCTCTCTTCCCTTGCCGTCACGGTTTCTCTGGTTTTCCCACATTTCCCTCTTTCCCATCTTTTCCCTCGCGTGTCTCTTTCCCCTCGCTTGTGTCTCTCTCCCCTCTTCCTTTCGGTCCCAATGTTCCCTATTTTCTCGCTCCTTCCCCCATTCCCTCTCACTCCTCCACTCTCTCTCTTCCCTCGGCTGTCACTGTTCTCCGGATTTCCCACAAATCCCTCTTTTCCATCTGTTCCCTCGCCTTACTCTCTCCCCTCGCCTGTGTCTCTCTCCCCTCTTCCTTTCGCTCCCAATGTTCCCTATTTTCTCGCTCCTTCCCCCCTTCCCTCTCACTCCTCCACTCTCTCTCTTCCCTTGGCCGTCACGGTTTCTCCGGCTTCCCCACATCTCCCTCTTTCCCATCTTTTCCCCCACGTGTCTCTTTCCCCTCGCCTGTGTCTCTCTCCCCTCTTCCTTTCGCTCCCAATGTTCCCTATTTTCTCGCTCCTTCCCCCCTTCCCTCTCACTCCTCCACTCTCTCTCTTCCCTCGGCTGTCACTGTTCTCCGGCTTTCCCACAAATCCCTCTTTTCCATCTGTTAACTCGCCTTACTCTTTCCCCTCGCCTGTGTCTCTCTCCTCTCTTCCTTCGGTCTCTATTTCCCCCAATTTCTCTCGCCTTCCCCCATTCCCTCTCACTCCTCCACTCTCTCTCTTCCCTCGGCTGTCACTGTTCTCCGGCTTCCCCACATCTCCCTCTTTTCCATCTGTTCCCTCGCGTGCCTCTTTCCCCTCGCCTGTGTCTCTCTCCTCTCTTCCTTCGGTCTCTATTTCCCCCACTTTCTCTCGCCTTCCCCCATTCCCTCTCACTCCTCCACTCTCTCTCTTCCCTCGGCCGTCACGGTTTCTCCGCATTTCCCACATCTCCCTCTTTCCCATTATTTCCCTCGCGTGTCTCTTTCCCATCGCCTGTGTCTCTCTCCCCTCTTCCTTTCGGTCCCCATTTTCCCTATTTTCTCGCTCCTTCCCCCCTTCCCTCTCACTCCTCCACTCTCTCTCTTCCCTCGGCTGTCACTGTTCTCCGGCTTTCCCACAAATCCCTCTTTTCCATTTGTTCCCTCGCGTGCCTCTTTCCCCTCGCCTGTGTCTCTCTCCTCTCTTCCTTCGGTCTCTATTTCCCTCACTTTCTCTCGCCTTCCCCCATTCCCTCTCACTCCTCCACTCTCTCTCTTCCCTCGGCCGTCACGGTTTCTCCGCATTTCCCACATCTCCCTCTTTCCCATTATTTCCCTCGCGTGTCTCTTTCCCCTCGCCTGTGTCTCTCTCCTCTCTTCCTTCGGTCTCTATTTCCCCCACTTTCTCTCGCCTTCCCCCATTCCCTCTCACTCCTCCACTCTCTCTCTTCCCTTGGCCGTCACGGTTTCTCCGGCTTCCCCACATCTCCCTCTTTCCCATTATTTCCCTCGCGTGTCTCTTTCCCCTCGCCTGTGTCTCTCTCCCCTCTTCCTTTCGGTCCCAATTTTCCCTATTTTCTCGCTCCTTCCCCCATTCCCTCTCACTCCTCCACTCTCTCTCTTCCCTTGCCGTCACGGTTTCTCTGGTTTTCCCACATTTCCCTCTTTCCCATCTTTTCCCTCGCGTGTCTCTTTCCCCTCGCTTGTGTCTCTCTCCCCTCTTCCTTTCGGTCCCAATGTTCCCTATTTTCTCGCTCCTTCCCCCATTCCCTCTCACTCCTCCACTCTCTCTCTTCCCTCGGCTGTCACTGTTCTCCGGCTTCCCCACATCTCCCTCTTTTCCATCTGTTCCCTCGCGTGCCTCTTTCCCCTCGCCTGTGTCTCTCTCCTCTCTTCCTTCGGTCTCTATTTCCCCCACTTTCTCTCGCCTTCCCCCATTCCCTCTCACTCCTCCACTCTCTCTCTTCCCTCGGCCGTCACGGTTTCTCCGCATTTCCCACATCTCCCTCTTTCCCATAATTTCCCTCGCGTGTCTCTTTCCCCTCGCCTGTGTCTCTCTCCCCTCTTCCTTTCGGTCCCCATTTTCCCTATTTTCTCGCTCCTTCCCCCCTTCCCTCTCACTCCTCCACTCTCTCTCTTCCCTCGGCTGTCACTGTTCTCCGGCTTTCCCACAAATCCCTCTTTTCCATCTGTTCCCTCGCGTGCCTCTTTCCCTCGCCTGTGTCTCTCTCCTCTCTTCCTTCGGTCTCTATTTCCCTCACTTTCTCTCGCCTTCCCCCATTCCCTCTCACTCCTCCACTCTCTCTCTTCCCTCGGCCGTCACGGTTTCTCCGCATTTCCCACATCTCCCTCTTTCCCATTATTTCCCTCGCGTGCCTCTTTCCCCTCGCCTGTGTCTCTCTCCTCTCTTCCTTCGGTCTCTATTTCCCCCACTTTCTCTCGCCTTCCCCCATTCCCTCTCACTCCTCCACTCTCTCTCTTCCCTCGGCCGTCACGGTTTCTCCGCATTTCCCACATCTCCCTCTTTCCCATTATTTCCCTCGCGTGTCTCTTTCCCCTCGCCTGTGTCTCTCTCCCCTCTTCCTTTCGGTCCCAATTTTCCCTATTTTCTCGCTCCTTCCCCCCTTCCCTCTCACTCCTCCACTCTCTCTTCCCTCGGCTGTCACTGTTCTCCAGCTTTCCCACAAATCCCTCTTTTCCGTCTGTTCCCTCGCCTTACTCTTTCCCCTCGCCTGTGTCTCTCTCCTCTCTTCCTTCGGTCTCTATTTCCCCCACTTTCTCTCGCCTTCCCCCATTCCCTCTCACTCCTCCACTCTCTCTCTTCCCTTGGCCGTCACGGTTTCTCCGGCTTCCCCACATCTCCCTCTTTCCCATCTTTTCCCCCACGTGTCTCTTTCCCCTCGCCTGTGTCTCTCTCCTCTCTTCCTTCGGTCTCCATTTCCCCCAATTTCTCTCGCCTTCCCCCATTCCCTCTCACTCCTCCACTCTCTCTCTTCCCTCGGCTGTCACTGTTCTCCGGCTTTCCCACAAATCCCTCTTTTCCATCTGTTCCCTCGCCTTACTCTTTCCCCTCGCCTGTGTCTCTCTCCTCTCTTCCTTCGGTCCCTATTTTCCCCACTTTCTCTCGCCTTCCCCAATTCCCTCTCACTCCTCCACTCTCTCTCTTCCCTCGGCCGTCACGGTTTCTCCGCATTTCCCACATCTCCCTCTTTCCCATTATTTCCCTCGCGTGTCTCTTTCTCCTCGCCTGTGTCTCTCTCCCCTCTTCCTTTCGGTCCCAATTTTCCCTATTTTCTCGCTCCTTCCCCCCTTCCCTCTCACTCCTCCACTCTCTCTCTTCCCTCGGCTGTCACTGTTCTCCGGCTTTCCCACAAATCCCTCTTTTCCATCTGTTCCCTCGCCTTACTCTTTCCCCTCGCCTGTGTCTCTCTTCTCTTTTCCTTCGGTCTCTATTTCCCCCACTTTCTCTCGCCTTCCCCCATTCCCTCTCACTCCTCCACTCTCTCTCTTCCCTTGCCGTCACGGTTTCTCTGGCTTTCCCACATCTCCCTCTTTCCCATCTGTTCCCTGGCGTGTCTCTTTCCCCTCGCTTGTGTCTCTCTCCCCTCTTCCTTTCGGTCCCAATTTTCCCTATTTTCTCGCTCCTTCCCCCCATTCCCTCTCACTCCTCCACTCTCCCTCTTCCCTCGGCTGTCACTGTTCTCCGGATTTCCCACAAATCCCTCTTTTCCATCTGTTCCCTCGCCTTACTCTTTCCCCTCGCCTGTGTCTCTCTCCTCTCTTCCTTCGGTCTCTATTTCCCCCACTTTCTCTCGCCTTCCCCCATTCCCTCTCACTCCTCCACTCTCTCTCTTCCCTTGGCCGTCACGGTTTCTCCGGCTTCCCCACATCTCCCTCTTTCCCATCTTTTCCCCCACGTGTCTCTTTCCCCTCGCCTGTGTCTCTCTCCCCTCTTCCTTTCGCTCCCAATGTTCCCTATTTTCTCGCTCCTTCCCCCCTTCCCTCTCACTCCTCCACTCTCTCTCTTCCCTCGGCTGTCACTGTTCTCCGGCTTTCCCACAAATCCCTCTTTTCCATCTGTTAACTCGCCTTACTCTTTCCCCTCGCCTGTGTCTCTCTCCTCTCTTCCTTCGGTCTCTATTTCCCCCAATTTCTCTCACCTTCCCCCATTCCCTCTCACTCCTCCACTCTCTCTCTTCCCTCGGCTGTCACTGTTCTCCGGCTTCCCCACATCTCCCTCTTTTCCATCTGTTCCCTCGCGTGCCTCTTTCCCCTCGCCTGTGTCTCTCTCCTCTCTTCCTTCGGTCTCTATTTCCCCCACTTTCTCTCGCCTTCCCCCATTCCCTCTCACTCCTCCACTCTCTCTCTTCCCTCGGCCGTCACGGTTTCTCCGCATTTCCCACATCTCCCTCTTTCCCATAATTTCCCTCGCGTGTCTCTTTCCCCTCGCCTGTGTCTCTCTCCCCTCTTCCTTTCGGTCCCCATTTTCCCTATTTTCTCGCTCCTTCCCCCCTTCCCTCTCACTCCTCCACTCTCTCTCTTCCCTCGGCTGTCACTGTTCTCCGGCTTTCCCACAAATCCCTCTTTTCCATCTGTTCCCTCGCGTGCCTCTTTCCCTCGCCTGTGTCTCTCTCCTCTCTTCCTTCGGTCTCTATTTCCCTCACTTTCTCTCGCCTTCCCCCATTCCCTCTCACTCCTCCACTCTCTCTCTTCCCTCGGCCGTCACGGTTTCTCCGGCTTCCCCACATCTCCCTCTTTCCCATCTTTTCCCCCACGTGTCTCTTTCCCCTCGCCTGTGTCTCTCTCCCCTCTTCCTTTCGCTCCCAATGTTCCCTATTTTCTCGCTCCTTCCCCCCTTCCCTCTCACTCCTCCACTCTCTCTCTTCCCTCGGCTGTCACTGTTCTCCGGCTTTCCCACAAATCCCTCTTTTCCATCTGTTAACTCGCCTTACTCTTTCCCCTCGCCTGTGTCTCTCTCCTCTCTTCCTTCGGTCTCTATTTCCCCCACTTTCTCTCGCCTTCCCCCATTCCCTCTCACTCCTCCACTCTCTCTCTTCCCTCGGCCGTCACGGTTTCTCCGCATTTCCCACATCTCCCTCTTTCCCATTATTTCCCTCGCGTGTCTCTTTCCCATCGCCTGTGTCTCTCTCCCCTCTTCCTTTCGGTCCCCATTTTCCCTATTTTCTCGCTCCTTCCCCCCTTCCCTCTCACTCCTCCACTCTCTCTCTTCCCTCGGCTGTCACTGTTCTCCGGCTTTCCCACAAATCCCTCTTTTCCATTTGTTCCCTCGCGTGCCTCTTTCCCCTCGCCTGTGTCTCTCTCCTCTCTTCCTTCGGTCTCTATTTCCCTCACTTTCTCTCGCCTTCCCCCATTCCCTCTCACTCCTCCACTCTCTCTCTTCCCTCGGCCGTCACGGTTTCTCCGCATTTCCCACATCTCCCTCTTTCCCATTATTTCCCCCACGTGTCTCTTTCCCCTCGCCTGTGTCTCTCTCCTCTCTTCCTTCGGTCTCTATTTCCCCCACTTTCTCTCGCCTTCCCCCATTCCCTCTCACTCCTCCACTCTCTCTCTTCCCTCGGCCATCACGGTTTCTCCGCATTTCCCACATCTCCCTCTTTCCCATTATTTCCCTCGCGTGTCTCTTTCCCCTCGCCTGTGTCTCTCTCCTCTCTTCCTTCGGTCTCTATTTCCCCCACTTTCTCTCGCCTTCCCCCATTCCCTCTCACTCCTCCACTCTCTCTCTTCCCTCGGCCGTCACGGTTTCTCCGCATTTCCCACATCTCCCTCTTTCCCATTATTTCCCTCGCGTGTCTCTTTGTCCTCGCCTGTGTCTCTCTCCCCTCTTCCTTTCGGTCCCAATTTTCCCTATTTTCTCGCTCCTTCCCCCCTTCCCTCTCACTCCTCCACTCTCTCTTCCCTCGGCTGTCACTGTTCTCCAGCTTTCCCACAAATCCCTCTTTTCCGTCTGTTCCCTCGCCTTACTCTTTCCCCTCGCCTGTGTCTCTCTCCTCTCTTCCTTCGGTCTCTATTTCCCCCACTTTCTCTCGCCTTCCCCCATTCCCTCTCACTCCTCCACTCTCTCTCTTCCCTTGGCCGTCACGGTTTCTCCGGCTTCCCCACATCTCCCTCTTTCCCATCTTTTCCCCCACGTGTCTCTTTCCCCTCGCCTGTGTCTCTCTCCCCTCTTCCTTTCGCTCCCAATGTTCCCTATTTTCTCGCTCCTTCCCCCCTTCCCTCTCACTCCTCCACTCTCTCTCTTCCCTCGGCTGTCACTGTTCTCCGGCTTTCCCACAAATCCCTCTTTTCCATCTGTTAACTCGCCTTACTCTTTCCCCTCGCCTGTGTCTCTCTCCTCTCTTCCTTCGGTCTCTATTTCCCCCACTTTCTCTCGCCTTCCCCCATTCCCTCTCACTCCTCCACTCTCTCTCTTCCCTCGGCCGTCACGGTTTCTCCGCATTTCCCACATCTCCCTCTTTCCCATTATTTCCCTCGCGTGTCTCTTTCCCATCGCCTGTGTCTCTCTCCCCTCTTCCTTTCGGTCCCCATTTTCCCTATTTTCTCGCTCCTTCCCCCCTTCCCTCTCACTCCTCCACTCTCTCTCTTCCCTCGGCTGTCACTGTTCTCCGGCTTTCCCACAAATCCCTCTTTTCCATTTGTTCCCTCGCGTGCCTCTTTCCCCTCGCCTGTGTCTCTCTCCTCTCTTCCTTCGGTCTCTATTTCCCTCACTTTCTCTCGCCTTCCCCCATTCCCTCTCACTCCTCCACTCTCTCTCTTCCCTCGGCCGTCACGGTTTCTCCGCATTTCCCACATCTCCCTCTTTCCCATTATTTCCCTCGCGTGTCTCTTTCCCCTCGCCTGTGTCTCTCTCCTCTCTTCCTTCGGTCTCTATTTCCCCCACTTTCTCTCGCCTTCCCCCATTCCCTCTCACTCCTCCACTCTCTCTCTTCCCTCGGCCATCACGGTTTCTCCGCATTTCCCACATCTCCCTCTTTCCCATTATTTCCCTCGCGTGCCTCTTTCCCCTCGCCTGTGTCTCTCTCCTCTCTTCCTTCGGTCTCTATTTCCCCCACTTTCTCTCGCCTTCCCCCATTCCCTCTCACTCCTCCACTCTCTCTCTTCCCTCGGCCGTCACGGTTTCTCCGCATTTCCCACATCTCCCTCTTTCCCATTATTTCCCTCGCGTGTCTCTTTGTCCTCGCCTGTGTCTCTCTCCCCTCTTCCTTTCGGTCCCAATTTTCCCTATTTTCTCGCTCCTTCCCCCCTTCCCTCTCACTCCTCCACTCTCTCTTCCCTCGGCTGTCACTGTTCTCCAGCTTTCCCACAAATCCCTCTTTTCCGTCTGTTCCCTCGCCTTACTCTTTCCCCTCGCCTGTGTCTCTCTCCTCTCTTCCTTCGGTCTCTATTTCCCCCACTTTCTCTCGCCTTCCCCCATTCCCTCTCACTCCTCCACTCTCTCTCTTCCCTTGGCCGTCACGGTTTCTCCGGCTTCCCCACATCTCCCTCTTTCCCATCTTTTCCCCCACGTGTCTCTTTCCCCTCGCCTGTGTCTCTCTCCTCTCTTCCTTCGGTCTCCATTTCCCCCAATTTCTCTCGCCTTCCCCCATTCCCTCTCACTCCTCCACTCTCTCTCTTCCCTCGGCTGTCACTGTTCTCCGGCTTTCCCACAAATCCCTCTTTTCCATCTGTTCCCTCGCCTTACTCTTTCCCCTCGCCTGTGTCTCTCTCCTCTCTTCCTTCGGTCCCTATTTTCCCCACTTTCTCTCGCCTTCCCCAATTCCCTCTCACTCCTCCACTCTCTCTCTTCCCTCGGCCGTCACGGTTTCTCCGCATTTCCCACATCTCCCTCTTTCCCATTATTTCCCTCGCGTGTCTCTTTCTCCTCGCCTGTGTCTCTCTCCCCTCTTCCTTTCGGTCCCAATTTTCCCTATTTTCTCGCTCCTTCCCCCATTCCCTCTCACTCCTCCACTCTCTCTCTTCCCTCGGCTGTCACTGTTCTCCGGCTTTCCCACAAATCCCTCTTTTCCATATGTTCCCTCGCGTGCCTCTTTCCCCTCGCCTGTGTCTCTCTCCTCTCTTCCTTCGGTCTCTATTTCCCCCACTTTCTCTCGCCTTCCCCCATTCCCTCTCACTCCTCCACTCTCTCTCTTCCCTTGGCCGTCACGGTTTCTCCGGCTTCCCCACATCTCCCTCTTTCCCATCTTTTCCCCCACGTGTCTCTTTCCCCTCGCCTGTGTCTCTCTCCTCTCTTCCTTCGGTCTCCATTTCCCCCAATTTCTCTCGCCTTCCCCCATTCCCTCTCACTCCTCCACTCTCTCTCTTCCCTCGGCTGTCACTGTTCTCCGGCTTTCCCACAAATCCCTCTTTTCCATCTGTTCCCTCGCCTTACTCTTTCCCCTCGCCTGTGTCTCTCTCCTCTCTTCCTTCGGTCCCTATTTTCCCCACTTTCTCTCGCCTTCCCCAATTCCCTCTCACTCCTCCACTCTCTCTCTTCCCTCGGCCGTCACGGTTTCTCCGCATTTCCCACATCTCCCTCTTTCCCATTATTTCCCTCGCGTGTCTCTTTCTCCTCGCCTGTGTCTCTCTCCCCTCTTCCTTTCGGTCCCAATTTTCCCTATTTTCTCGCTCCTTCCCCCCTTCCCTCTCACTCCTCCACTCTCTCTCTTCCCTCGGCTGTCACTGTTCTCCGGCTTTCCCACAAATCCCTCTTTTCCATATGTTCCCTCGCGTGCCTCTTTCCCCTCGCCTGTGTCTCTCTCCTCTCTTCCTTCGGTCTCTATTTCCCCCACTTTCTCTCGCCTTCCCCCATTCCCTCTCACTCCTCCACTCTCTCTCTTCCCTCGGCCGTCACGGTTTTCTCTGCATTTGCCACATCTCCCTCTTTCCCATTATTTCCCTCGCGTGTCTCTTTCCCCTCGCCTGTGTCTCTCTCCCCTCTTCCTTTCGGTCCCAATTTTCCCTATTTTCTCGCTCCTTCCCCCATTCCCTCTCACTCCTCCACTCTCTCTCTTCCCTCGGCTGTCACTGTTCTCCGGCTTTCCCACAAATCCCTCTTTTCCATCTGTTCCCTCGCCTTACTCTTTCCCCTCGCCTGTGTCTCTCTTCTCTTTTCCTTCGGTCTCTATTTCCCCCACTTTCTCTCGCCTTCCCCCATTCCCTCTCACTCCTCCACTCTCTCTCTTCCCTTGCCGTCACGGTTTCTCTGGCTTTCCCACATCTCCCTCTTTCCCATCTGTTCCCTGGCGTGTCTCTTTCCCCTCGCTTGTGTCTCTCTCCCCTCTTCCTTTCGGTCCCAATTTTCCCTATTTTCTCGCTCCTTCCCCCCATTCCCTCTCACTCCTCCACTCTCCCTCTTCCCTCGGCTGTCACTGTTCTCCGGATTTCCCACAAATCCCTCTTTTCCATCTGTTCCCTCGCCTTACTCTTTCCCCTCGCCTGTGTCTCTCTCCTCTCTTCCTTCGGTCTCTATTTCCCCCACTTTCTCTCGCCTTCCCCCATTCCCTCTCACTCCTCCACTCTCTCTCTTCCCTCGGCTGTCACTGTTCTCCGGCTTTCCCACAAATCCCTCTTTTCCATCTGTTCCCTCGCCTTACTCTTTCCCCTCGCCTGTGTCTCTCTCCTCTCTTCCTTCGGTCTCTATTTCCCCCACTTTCTCTCGCCTTCCCCCATTCCCTCTCACTCCTCCACTCTCTCTCTTCCCTTGGCCGTCACGGTTTCTCCGGCTTCCCCACATCTCCCTCTTTCCCATCTTTTCCCCCACGTGTCTCTTTCCCCTCGCCTGTGTCTCTCTCCCCTCTTCCTTTCGCTCCCAATGTTCCCTATTTTCTCGCTCCTTCCCCCCTTCCCTCTCACTCCTCCACTCTCTCTCTTCCCTCGGCTGTCACTGTTCTCCGGCTTTCCCACAAATCCCTCTTTTCCATCTGTTAACTCGCCTTACTCTTTCCCCTCGCCTGTGTCTCTCTCCTCTCTTCCTTCGGTCTCTATTTCCCCCAATTTCTCTCGCCTTCCCCCATTCCCTCTCACTCCTCCACTCTCTCTCTTCCCTCGGCTGTCACTGTTCTCCGGCTTCCCCACATCTCCCTCTTTTCCATCTGTTCCCTCGCGTGCCTCTTTCCCCTCGCCTGTGTCTCTCTCCTCTCTTCCTTCGGTCTCTATTTCCCCCACTTTCTCTCGCCTTCCCCCATTCCCTCTCACTCCTCCACTCTCTCTCTTCCCTCGGCCGTCACGGTTTCTCCGCATTTCCCACATCTCCCTCTTTCCCATTATTTCCCTCGCGTGTCTCTTTCCCATCGCCTGTGTCTCTCTCCCCTCTTCCTTTCGGTCCCCATTTTCCCTATTTTCTCGCTCCTTCCCCCCTTCCCTCTCACTCCTCCACTCTCTCTCTTCCCTCGGCTGTCACTGTTCTCCGGCTTTCCCACAAATCCCTCTTTTCCATTATTTCCCTCGCGTGTCTCTTTCCCCTCGCCTGTGTCTCTCTCCTCTCTTCCTTCGGTCTCTATTTCCCTCACTTTCTCTCGCCTTCCCCCATTCCCTCTCACTCCTCCACTCTCTCTCTTCCCTCGGCCGTCACGGTTTCTCCGCATTTCCCACATCTCCCTCTTTCCCATTATTTCCCTCGCGTGTCTCTTTCCCCTCGCCTGTGTCTCTCTCCTCTCTTCCTTCGGTCTCTATTTCCCCCACTTTCTCTCGCCTTCCCCCATTCCCTCTCACTCCTCCACTCTCTCTCTTCCCTCGGCCATCACGGTTTCTCCGCATTTCCCACATCTCCCTCTTTCCCATTATTTCCCTCGCGTGTCTCTTTCCCCTCGCCTGTGTCTCTCTCCCCTCTTCCTTTCGGTCCCAATTTTCCCTATTTTCTCGCTCCTTCCCCCATTCCCTCTCACTCCTCCACTCTCTCTCTTCCCTTGCCGTCACGGTTTCTCTGGTTTTCCCACATTTCCCTCTTTCCCATCTTTTCCCTCGCGTGTCTCTTTCCCCTCGCTTGTGTCTCTCTCCCCTCTTCCTTTCGGTCCCAATGTTCCCTATTTTCTCGCTCCTTCCCCCATTCCCTCTCACTCCTCCACTCTCTCTCTTCCCTCGGCTGTCACTGTTCTCCGGATTTCCCACAAATCCCTCTTTTCCATCTGTTCCCTCGCCTTACTCTCTCCCCTCGCCTGTGTCTCTCTCCCCTCTTCCTTTCGCTCCCAATGTTCCCTATTTTCTCGCTCCTTCCCCCCTTCCCTCTCACTCCTCCACTCTCTCTCTTCCCTTGGCCGTCACGGTTTCTCCGGCTTCCCCACATCTCCCTCTTTCCCATCTTTTCCCCCACGTGTCTCTTTCCCCTCGCCTGTGTCTCTCTCCCCTCTTCCTTTCGCTCCCAATGTTCCCTATTTTCTCGCTCCTTCCCCCCTTCCCTCTCACTCCTCCACTCTCTCTCTTCCCTCGGCTGTCACTGTTCTCCGGCTTTCCCACAAATCCCTCTTTTCCATCTGTTAACTCGCCTTACTCTTTCCCCTCGCCTGTGTCTCTCTCCTCTCTTCCTTCGGTCTCTATTTCCCCCAATTTCTCTCGCCTTCCCCCATTCCCTCTCACTCCTCCACTCTCTCTCTTCCCTCGGCTGTCACTGTTCTCCGGCTTCCCCACATCTCCCTCTTTTCCATCTGTTCCCTCGCGTGCCTCTTTCCCCTCGCCTGTGTCTCTCTCCTCTCTTCCTTCGGTCTCTATTTCCCCCACTTTCTCTCGCCTTCCCCCATTCCCTCTCACTCCTCCACTCTCTCTCTTCCCTCGGCCGTCACGGTTTCTCCGCATTTCCCACATCTCCCTCTTTCCCATTATTTCCCTCGCGTGTCTCTTTCCCATCGCCTGTGTCTCTCTCCCCTCTTCCTTTCGGTCCCCATTTTCCCTATTTTCTCGCTCCTTCCCCCCTTCCCTCTCACTCCTCCACTCTCTCTCTTCCCTCGGCTGTCACTGTTCTCCGGCTTTCCCACAAATCCCTCTTTTCCATTTGTTCCCTCGCGTGCCTCTTTCCCCTCGCCTGTGTCTCTCTCCTCTCTTCCTTCGGTCTCTATTTCCCTCACTTTCTCTCGCCTTCCCCCATTCCCTCTCACTCCTCCACTCTCTCTCTTCCCTCGGCCGTCACGGTTTCTCCGCATTTCCCACATCTCCCTCTTTCCCATTATTTCCCTCGCGTGTCTCTTTCCCCTCGCCTGTGTCTCTCTCCTCTCTTCCTTCGGTCTCTATTTCCCCCACTTTCTCTCGCCTTCCCCCATTCCCTCTCACTCCTCCACTCTCTCTCTTCCCTTGGCCGTCACGGTTTCTCCGGCTTCCCCACATCTCCCTCTTTCCCATTATTTCCCTCGCGTGTCTCTTTCCCCTCGCCTGTGTCTCTCTCCCCTCTTCCTTTCGGTCCCAATTTTCCCTATTTTCTCGCTCCTTCCCCCATTCCCTCTCACTCCTCCACTCTCTCTCTTCCCTTGCCGTCACGGTTTCTCTGGTTTTCCCACATTTCCCTCTTTCCCATCTTTTCCCTCGCGTGTCTCTTTCCCCTCGCTTGTGTCTCTCTCCCCTCTTCCTTTCGGTCCCAATGTTCCCTATTTTCTCGCTCCTTCCCCCATTCCCTCTCACTCCTCCACTCTCTCTCTTCCCTCGGCTGTCACTGTTCTCCGGCTTCCCCACATCTCCCTCTTTTCCATCTGTTCCCTCGCGTGCCTCTTTCCCCTCGCCTGTGTCTCTCTCCTCTCTTCCTTCGGTCTCTATTTCCCCCACTTTCTCTCGCCTTCCCCCATTCCCTCTCACTCCTCCACTCTCTCTCTTCCCTCGGCCGTCACGGTTTCTCCGCATTTCCCACATCTCCCTCTTTCCCATAATTTCCCTCGCGTGTCTCTTTCCCCTCGCCTGTGTCTCTCTCCCCTCTTCCTTTCGGTCCCCATTTTCCCTATTTTCTCGCTCCTTCCCCCCTTCCCTCTCACTCCTCCACTCTCTCTCTTCCCTCGGCTGTCACTGTTCTCCGGCTTTCCCACAAATCCCTCTTTTCCATCTGTTCCCTCGCGTGCCTCTTTCCCTCGCCTGTGTCTCTCTCCTCTCTTCCTTCGGTCTCTATTTCCCTCACTTTCTCTCGCCTTCCCCCATTCCCTCTCACTCCTCCACTCTCTCTCTTCCCTCGGCCGTCACGGTTTCTCCGCATTTCCCACATCTCCCTCTTTCCCATTATTTCCCTCGCGTGCCTCTTTCCCCTCGCCTGTGTCTCTCTCCTCTCTTCCTTCGGTCTCTATTTCCCCCACTTTCTCTCGCCTTCCCCCATTCCCTCTCACTCCTCCACTCTCTCTCTTCCCTCGGCCGTCACGGTTTCTCCGCATTTCCCACATCTCCCTCTTTCCCATTATTTCCCTCGCGTGTCTCTTTCCCCTCGCCTGTGTCTCTCTCCCCTCTTCCTTTCGGTCCCAATTTTCCCTATTTTCTCGCTCCTTCCCCCCTTCCCTCTCACTCCTCCACTCTCTCTTCCCTCGGCTGTCACTGTTCTCCAGCTTTCCCACAAATCCCTCTTTTCCGTCTGTTCCCTCGCCTTACTCTTTCCCCTCGCCTGTGTCTCTCTCCTCTCTTCCTTCGGTCTCTATTTCCCCCACTTTCTCTCGCCTTCCCCCATTCCCTCTCACTCCTCCACTCTCTCTCTTCCCTTGGCCGTCACGGTTTCTCCGGCTTCCCCACATCTCCCTCTTTCCCATCTTTTCCCCCACGTGTCTCTTTCCCCTCGCCTGTGTCTCTCTCCTCTCTTCCTTCGGTCTCCATTTCCCCCAATTTCTCTCGCCTTCCCCCATTCCCTCTCACTCCTCCACTCTCTCTCTTCCCTCGGCTGTCACTGTTCTCCGGCTTTCCCACAAATCCCTCTTTTCCATCTGTTCCCTCGCCTTACTCTTTCCCCTCGCCTGTGTCTCTCTCCTCTCTTCCTTCGGTCCCTATTTTCCCCACTTTCTCTCGCCTTCCCCAATTCCCTCTCACTCCTCCACTCTCTCTCTTCCCTCGGCCGTCACGGTTTCTCCGCATTTCCCACATCTCCCTCTTTCCCATTATTTCCCTCGCGTGTCTCTTTCTCCTCGCCTGTGTCTCTCTCCCCTCTTCCTTTCGGTCCCAATTTTCCCTATTTTCTCGCTCCTTCCCCCCTTCCCTCTCACTCCTCCACTCTCTCTCTTCCCTCGGCTGTCACTGTTCTCCGGCTTTCCCACAAATCCCTCTTTTCCATCTGTTCCCTCGCCTTACTCTTTCCCCTCGCCTGTGTCTCTCTTCTCTTTTCCTTCGGTCTCTATTTCCCCCACTTTCTCTCGCCTTCCCCCATTCCCTCTCACTCCTCCACTCTCTCTCTTCCCTTGCCGTCACGGTTTCTCTGGCTTTCCCACATCTCCCTCTTTCCCATCTGTTCCCTGGCGTGTCTCTTTCCCCTCGCTTGTGTCTCTCTCCCCTCTTCCTTTCGGTCCCAATTTTCCCTATTTTCTCGCTCCTTCCCCCCATTCCCTCTCACTCCTCCACTCTCCCTCTTCCCTCGGCTGTCACTGTTCTCCGGATTTCCCACAAATCCCTCTTTTCCATCTGTTCCCTCGCCTTACTCTTTCCCCTCGCCTGTGTCTCTCTCCTCTCTTCCTTCGGTCTCTATTTCCCCCACTTTCTCTCGCCTTCCCCCATTCCCTCTCACTCCTCCACTCTCTCTCTTCCCTTGGCCGTCACGGTTTCTCCGGCTTCCCCACATCTCCCTCTTTCCCATCTTTTCCCCCACGTGTCTCTTTCCCCTCGCCTGTGTCTCTCTCCCCTCTTCCTTTCGCTCCCAATGTTCCCTATTTTCTCGCTCCTTCCCCCCTTCCCTCTCACTCCTCCACTCTCTCTCTTCCCTCGGCTGTCACTGTTCTCCGGCTTTCCCACAAATCCCTCTTTTCCATCTGTTAACTCGCCTTACTCTTTCCCCTCGCCTGTGTCTCTCTCCTCTCTTCCTTCGGTCTCTATTTCCCCCAATTTCTCTCACCTTCCCCCATTCCCTCTCACTCCTCCACTCTCTCTCTTCCCTCGGCTGTCACTGTTCTCCGGCTTCCCCACATCTCCCTCTTTTCCATCTGTTCCCTCGCGTGCCTCTTTCCCCTCGCCTGTGTCTCTCTCCTCTCTTCCTTCGGTCTCTATTTCCCCCACTTTCTCTCGCCTTCCCCCATTCCCTCTCACTCCTCCACTCTCTCTCTTCCCTCGGCCGTCACGGTTTCTCCGCATTTCCCACATCTCCCTCTTTCCCATAATTTCCCTCGCGTGTCTCTTTCCCCTCGCCTGTGTCTCTCTCCCCTCTTCCTTTCGGTCCCCATTTTCCCTATTTTCTCGCTCCTTCCCCCCTTCCCTCTCACTCCTCCACTCTCTCTCTTCCCTCGGCTGTCACTGTTCTCCGGCTTTCCCACAAATCCCTCTTTTCCATCTGTTCCCTCGCGTGCCTCTTTCCCTCGCCTGTGTCTCTCTCCTCTCTTCCTTCGGTCTCTATTTCCCTCACTTTCTCTCGCCTTCCCCCATTCCCTCTCACTCCTCCACTCTCTCTCTTCCCTTGGCCGTCACGGTTTCTCCGGCTTCCCCACATCTCCCTCTTTCCCATCTTTTCCCCCACGTGTCTCTTTCCCCTCGCCTGTGTCTCTCTCCCCTCTTCCTTTCGCTCCCAATGTTCCCTATTTTCTCGCTCCTTCCCCCCTTCCCTCTCACTCCTCCACTCTCTCTCTTCCCTCGGCTGTCACTGTTCTCCGGCTTTCCCACAAATCCCTCTTTTCCATCTGTTAACTCGCCTTACTCTTTCCCCTCGCCTGTGTCTCTCTCCTCTCTTCCTTCGGTCTCTATTTCCCCCACTTTCTCTCGCCTTCCCCCATTCCCTCTCACTCCTCCACTCTCTCTCTTCCCTCGGCCGTCACGGTTTCTCCGCATTTCCCACATCTCCCTCTTTCCCATTATTTCCCTCGCGTGTCTCTTTCCCATCGCCTGTGTCTCTCTCCCCTCTTCCTTTCGGTCCCCATTTTCCCTATTTTCTCGCTCCTTCCCCCCTTCCCTCTCACTCCTCCACTCTCTCTCTTCCCTCGGCTGTCACTGTTCTCCGGCTTTCCCACAAATCCCTCTTTTCCATTTGTTCCCTCGCGTGCCTCTTTCCCCTCGCCTGTGTCTCTCTCCTCTCTTCCTTCGGTCTCTATTTCCCTCACTTTCTCTCGCCTTCCCCCATTCCCTCTCACTCCTCCACTCTCTCTCTTCCCTCGGCCGTCACGGTTTCTCCGCATTTCCCACATCTCCCTCTTTCCCATTATTTCCCCCACGTGTCTCTTTCCCCTCGCCTGTGTCTCTCTCCTCTCTTCCTTCGGTCTCTATTTCCCCCACTTTCTCTCGCCTTCCCCCATTCCCTCTCACTCCTCCACTCTCTCTCTTCCCTCGGCCATCACGGTTTCTCCGCATTTCCCACATCTCCCTCTTTCCCATTATTTCCCTCGCGTGCCTCTTTCCCCTCGCCTGTGTCTCTCTCCTCTCTTCCTTCGGTCTCTATTTCCCCCACTTTCTCTCGCCTTCCCCCATTCCCTCTCACTCCTCCACTCTCTCTCTTCCCTCGGCCGTCACGGTTTCTCCGCATTTCCCACATCTCCCTCTTTCCCATTATTTCCCTCGCGTGTCTCTTTGTCCTCGCCTGTGTCTCTCTCCCCTCTTCCTTTCGGTCCCAATTTTCCCTATTTTCTCGCTCCTTCCCCCCTTCCCTCTCACTCCTCCACTCTCTCTTCCCTCGGCTGTCACTGTTCTCCAGCTTTCCCACAAATCCCTCTTTTCCGTCTGTTCCCTCGCCTTACTCTTTCCCCTCGCCTGTGTCTCTCTCCTCTCTTCCTTCGGTCTCTATTTCCCCCACTTTCTCTCGCCTTCCCCCATTCCCTCTCACTCCTCCACTCTCTCTCTTCCCTTGGCCGTCACGGTTTCTCCGGCTTCCCCACATCTCCCTCTTTCCCATCTTTTCCCCCACGTGTCTCTTTCCCCTCGCCTGTGTCTCTCTCCCCTCTTCCTTTCGCTCCCAATGTTCCCTATTTTCTCGCTCCTTCCCCCCTTCCCTCTCACTCCTCCACTCTCTCTCTTCCCTCGGCTGTCACTGTTCTCCGGCTTTCCCACAAATCCCTCTTTTCCATCTGTTAACTCGCCTTACTCTTTCCCCTCGCCTGTGTCTCTCTCCTCTCTTCCTTCGGTCTCTATTTCCCCCACTTTCTCTCGCCTTCCCCCATTCCCTCTCACTCCTCCACTCTCTCTCTTCCCTCGGCCGTCACGGTTTCTCCGCATTTCCCACATCTCCCTCTTTCCCATTATTTCCCTCGCGTGTCTCTTTCCCATCGCCTGTGTCTCTCTCCCCTCTTCCTTTCGGTCCCCATTTTCCCTATTTTCTCGCTCCTTCCCCCCTTCCCTCTCACTCCTCCACTCTCTCTCTTCCCTCGGCTGTCACTGTTCTCCGGCTTTCCCACAAATCCCTCTTTTCCATTTGTTCCCTCGCGTGCCTCTTTCCCCTCGCCTGTGTCTCTCTCCTCTCTTCCTTCGGTCTCTATTTCCCTCACTTTCTCTCGCCTTCCCCCATTCCCTCTCACTCCTCCACTCTCTCTCTTCCCTCGGCCGTCACGGTTTCTCCGCATTTCCCACATCTCCCTCTTTCCCATTATTTCCCTCGCGTGTCTCTTTCCCCTCGCCTGTGTCTCTCTCCTCTCTTCCTTCGGTCTCTATTTCCCCCACTTTCTCTCGCCTTCCCCCATTCCCTCTCACTCCTCCACTCTCTCTCTTCCCTCGGCCGTCACGGTTTCTCCGCATTTCCCACATCTCCCTCTTTCCCATTATTTCCCTCGCGTGTCTCTTTGTCCTCGCCTGTGTCTCTCTCCCCTCTTCCTTTCGGTCCCAATTTTCCCTATTTTCTCGCTCCTTCCCCCCTTCCCTCTCACTCCTCCACTCTCTCTTCCCTCGGCTGTCACTGTTCTCCAGCTTTCCCACAAATCCCTCTTTTCCGTCTGTTCCCTCGCCTTACTCTTTCCCCTCGCCTGTGTCTCTCTCCTCTCTTCCTTCGGTCTCTATTTCCCCCACTTTCTCTCGCCTTCCCCCATTCCCTCTCACTCCTCCACTCTCTCTCTTCCCTTGGCCGTCACGGTTTCTCCGGCTTCCCCACATCTCCCTCTTTCCCATCTTTTCCCCCACGTGTCTCTTTCCCCTCGCCTGTGTCTCTCTCCTCTCTTCCTTCGGTCTCCATTTCCCCCAATTTCTCTCGCCTTCCCCCATTCCCTCTCACTCCTCCACTCTCTCTCTTCCCTCGGCTGTCACTGTTCTCCGGCTTTCCCACAAATCCCTCTTTTCCATCTGTTCCCTCGCCTTACTCTTTCCCCTCGCCTGTGTCTCTCTCCTCTCTTCCTTCGGTCCCTATTTTCCCCACTTTCTCTCGCCTTCCCCAATTCCCTCTCACTCCTCCACTCTCTCTCTTCCCTCGGCCGTCACGGTTTCTCCGCATTTCCCACATCTCCCTCTTTCCCATTATTTCCCTCGCGTGTCTCTTTCTCCTCGCCTGTGTCTCTCTCCCCTCTTCCTTTCGGTCCCAATTTTCCCTATTTTCTCGCTCCTTCCCCCCTTCCCTCTCACTCCTCCACTCTCTCTCTTCCCTCGGCTGTCACTGTTCTCCGGCTTTCCCACAAATCCCTCTTTTCCATATGTTCCCTCGCGTGCCTCTTTCCCCTCGCCTGTGTCTCTCTCCTCTCTTCCTTCGGTCTCTATTTCCCCCACTTTCTCTCGCCTTCCCCCATTCCCTCTCACTCCTCCACTCTCTCTCTTCCCTTGGCCGTCACGGTTTCTCCGGCTTCCCCACATCTCCCTCTTTCCCATCTTTTCCCCCACGTGTCTCTTTCCCCTCGCCTGTGTCTCTCTCCTCTCTTCCTTCGGTCTCCATTTCCCCCAATTTCTCTCGCCTTCCCCCATTCCCTCTCACTCCTCCACTCTCTCTCTTCCCTCGGCTGTCACTGTTCTCCGGCTTTCCCACAAATCCCTCTTTTCCATCTGTTCCCTCGCCTTACTCTTTCCCCTCGCCTGTGTCTCTCTCCTCTCTTCCTTCGGTCCCTATTTTCCCCACTTTCTCTCGCCTTCCCCAATTCCCTCTCACTCCTCCACTCTCTCTCTTCCCTCGGCCGTCACGGTTTCTCCGCATTTCCCACATCTCCCTCTTTCCCATTATTTCCCTCGCGTGTCTCTTTCTCCTCGCCTGTGTCTCTCTCCCCTCTTCCTTTCGGTCCCAATTTTCCCTATTTTCTCGCTCCTTCCCCCCTTCCCTCTCACTCCTCCACTCTCTCTCTTCCCTCGGCTGTCACTGTTCTCCGGCTTTCCCACAAATCCCTCTTTTCCATATGTTCCCTCGCGTGCCTCTTTCCCCTCGCCTGTGTCTCTCTCCTCTCTTCCTTCGGTCTCTATTTCCCCCACTTTCTCTCGCCTTCCCCCATTCCCTCTCACTCCTCCACTCTCTCTCTTCCCTCGGCCGTCACGGTTTTCTCTGCATTTGCCACATCTCCCTCTTTCCCATTATTTCCCTCGCGTGTCTCTTTCCCCTCGCCTGTGTCTCTCTCCCCTCTTCCTTTCGGTCCCAATTTTCCCTATTTTCTCGCTCCTTCCCCCATTCCCTCTCACTCCTCCACTCTCTCTCTTCCCTCGGCTGTCACTGTTCTCCGGCTTTCCCACAAATCCCTCTTTTCCATCTGTTCCCTCGCCTTACTCTTTCCCCTCGCCTGTGTCTCTCTTCTCTTTTCCTTCGGTCTCTATTTCCCCCACTTTCTCTCGCCTTCCCCCATTCCCTCTCACTCCTCCACTCTCTCTCTTCCCTTGCCGTCACGGTTTCTCTGGCTTTCCCACATCTCCCTCTTTCCCATCTGTTCCCTGGCGTGTCTCTTTCCCCTCGCTTGTGTCTCTCTCCCCTCTTCCTTTCGGTCCCAATTTTCCCTATTTTCTCGCTCCTTCCCCCCATTCCCTCTCACTCCTCCACTCTCCCTCTTCCCTCGGCTGTCACTGTTCTCCGGATTTCCCACAAATCCCTCTTTTCCATCTGTTCCCTCGCCTTACTCTTTCCCCTCGCCTGTGTCTCTCTCCTCTCTTCCTTCGGTCTCTATTTCCCCCACTTTCTCTCGCCTTCCCCCATTCCCTCTCACTCCTCCACTCTCTCTCTTCCCTCGGCCATCACGGTTTCTCCGCATTTCCCACATCTCCCTCTTTCCCATTATTTCCCTCGCGTGTCTCTTTCCCCTCGCCTGTGTCTCTCTCCCCTCTTCCTTTCGGTCCCAATGTTCCCTATTTTCTCGCTCCTTCCCCCATTCCCTCTCACTCCTCCACTCTCTCTCTTCCCTCGGCTGTCACTGTTCTCCGGATTTCCCACAAATCCCTCTTTTCCATCTGTTCCCTCGCCTTACTCTTTCCCCTCGCCTGTGTCTCTCTCCTCTCTTCCTTCGGTCTCTATTTCCCCCACTTTCTCTCGCCTTCCCCCATTCCCTCTCACTCCTCCACTCTCTCTCTTCCCTTGGCCGTCACGGTTTCTCCGGCTTCCCCACATCTCCCTCTTTCCCATCTTTTCCCCCACGTGTCTCTTTCCCCTCGCCTGTGTCTCTCTCCCCTCTTCCTTTCGCTCCCAATGTTCCCTATTTTCTCGCTCCTTCCCCCCTTCCCTCTCACCCCTCCACTCTCTCTCTTCCCTCGGCTGTCACTGTTCTCCGGCTTTCCCACAAATCCCTCTTTTCCATCTGTTAACTCGCCTTACTCTTTCCCCTCGCCTGTGTCTCTCTCCTCTCTTCCTTCGGTCTCTATTTCCCCCACTTTCTCTCACCTTCCCCCATTCCCTCTCACTCCTCCACTCTCTCTCTTCCCTCGGCTGTCACTGTTCTCCGGCTTCCCCACATCTCCCTCTTTTCCATCTGTTCCCTCGCGTGCCTCTTTCCCCTCGCCTGTGTCTCTCTCCTCTCTTCCTTCGGTCTCTATATCCCCCACTTTCTCTCGCCTTCCCCCATTCCCTCTCACTCCTCCACTCTCTCTCTTCCCTCGGCCGTCACGGTTTCTCCGCATTTCCCACATCTCCCTCTTTCCCATAATTTCCCTCGCGTGTCTCTTTCCCCTCGCCTGTGTCTCTCTCCCCTCTTCCTTTCGGTCCCCATTTTCCCTATTTTCTCGCTCCTTCCCCCCTTCCCTCTCACTCCTCCACTCTCTCTCTTCCCTCGGCTGTCACTGTTCTCCGGCTTTCCCACAAATCCCTCTTTTCCATCTGTTCCCTCGCGTGCCTCTTTCCCTCGCCTGTGTCTCTCTCCTCTCTTCCTTCGGTCTCTATTTCCCCCACTTTCTCTCGCCTTCCCCCATTCCCTCTCACTCCTCCACTCTCTCTCTTCCCTCGGCCGTCACGGTTTTTCCGCATTTCCCACATCTCCCTCTTTCCCATTATTTCCCTCGCGTGCCTCTTTCCCCTCGCCTGTGTCTCTCTCCTCTCTTCCTTCGGTCTCTATTTCCCCCACTTTCTCTCGCCTTCCCCCATTCCCTCTCACTCCTCCACTCTCTCTCTTCCCTCGGCCGTCACGGTTTCTCCGCATTTCCCACATCTCCCTCTTTCCCATTATTTCCCTCGCGTGTCTCTTTGTCCTCGCCTGTGTCTCTCTCCCCTCTTCCTTTCGGTCCCAATTTTCCCTATTTTCTCGCTCCTTCCCCCCTTCCCTCTCACTCCTCCACTCTCTCTTCCCTCGGCTGTCACTGTTCTCCAGCTTTCCCACAAATCCCTCTTTTCCGTCTGTTCCCTCGCCTTACTCTTTCCCCTCGCCTGTGTCTCTCTCCTCTCTTCCTTCGGTCTCTATTTCCCCCACTTTCTCTCGCCTTCCCCCATTCCCTCTCACTCCTCCACTCTCTCTCTTCCCTTGGCCGTCACGGTTTCTCCGGCTTCCCCACATCTCCCTCTTTCCCATCTTTTCCCCCACGTGTCTCTTTCCCCTCGCCTGTGTCTCTCTCCTCTCTTCCTTCGGTCTCCATTTCCCCCAATTTCTCTCGCCTTCCCCCATTCCCTCTCACTCCTCCACTCTCTCTCTTCCCTCGGCTGTCACTGTTCTCCGGCTTTCCCACAAATCCCTCTTTTCCATCTGTTCCCTCGCCTTACTCTTTCCCCTCGCCTGTGTCTCTCTCCTCTCTTCCTTCGGTCCCTATTTTCCCCACTTTCTCTCGCCTTCCCCAATTCCCTCTCACTCCTCCACTCTCTCTCTTCCCTCGGCCGTCACGGTTTCTCCGCATTTCCCACATCTCCCTCTTTCCCATTATTTCCCTCGCGTGTCTCTTTGTCCTCGCCTGTGTCTCTCTCCCCTCTTCCTTTCGGTCCCAATTTTCCCTATTTTCTCGCTCCTTCCCCCCTTCCCTCTCACTCCTCCACTCTCTCTTCCCTCGGCTGTCACTGTTCTCCAGCTTTCCCACAAATCCCTCTTTTCCGTCTGTTCCCTCGCCTTACTCTTTCCCCTCGCCTGTGTCTCTCTCCTCTCTTCCTTCGGTCTCTATTTCCCCCACTTTCTCTCGCCTTCCCCCATTCCCTCTCACTCCTCCACTCTCTCTCTTCCCTTGGCCGTCACGGTTTCTCCGGCTTCCCCACATCTCCCTCTTTCCCATCTTTTCCCCCACGTGTCTCTTTCCCCTCGCCTGTGTCTCTCTCCTCTCTTCCTTCGGTCTCCATTTCCCCCAATTTCTCTCGCCTTCCCCCATTCCCTCTCACTCCTCCACTCTCTCTCTTCCCTCGGCTGTCACTGTTCTCCGGCTTTCCCACAAATCCCTCTTTTCCATCTGTTCCCTCGCCTTACTCTTTCCCCTCGCCTGTGTCTCTCTCCTCTCTTCCTTCGGTCCCTATTTTCCCCACTTTCTCTCGCCTTCCCCAATTCCCTCTCACTCCTCCACTCTCTCTCTTCCCTCGGCCGTCACGGTTTCTCCGCATTTCCCACATCTCCCTCTTTCCCATTATTTCCCTCGCGTGTCTCTTTCTCCTCGCCTGTGTCTCTCTCCCCTCTTCCTTTCGGTCCCAATTTTCCCTATTTTCTCGCTCCTTCCCCCCTTCCCTCTCACTCCTCCACTCTCTCTCTTCCCTCGGCTGTCACTGTTCTCCGGCTTTCCCACAAATCCCTCTTTTCCATATGTTCCCTCGCGTGCCTCTTTCCCCTCGCCTGTGTCTCTCTCCTCTCTTCCTTCGGTCTCTATTTCCCCCACTTTCTCTCGCCTTCCCCCATTCCCTCTCACTCCTCCACTCTCTCTCTTCCCTCGGCCGTCACGGTTTTCTCTGCATTTGCCACATCTCCCTCTTTCCCATTATTTCCCTCGCGTGTCTCTTTCCCCTCGCCTGTGTCTCTCTCCCCTCTTCCTTTCGGTCCCAATTTTCCCTATTTTCTCGCTCCTTCCCCCATTCCCTCTCACTCCTCCACTCTCTCTCTTCCCTCGGCTGTCACTGTTCTCCGGCTTTCCCACAAATCCCTCTTTTCCATCTGTTCCCTCGCCTTACTCTTTCCCCTCGCCTGTGTCTCTCTTCTCTTTTCCTTCGGTCTCTATTTCCCCCACTTTCTCTCGCCTTCCCCCATTCCCTCTCACTCCTCCACTCTCTCTCTTCCCTTGGCCGTCACGGTTTCTCCGGCTTCCCCACATCTCCCTCTTTCCCATCTTTTCCCCCACGTGTCTCTTTCCCCTCGCCTGTGTCTCTCTCCCCTCTTCCTTTCGCTCCCAATGTTCCCTATTTTCTCGCTCCTTCCCCCCTTCCCTCTCACTCCTCCACTCTCTCTCTTCCCTCGGCTGTCACTGTTCTCCGGCTTTCCCACAAATCCCTCTTTTCCATCTGTTAACTCGCCTTACTCTTTCCCCTCGCCTGTGTCTCTCTCCTCTCTTCCTTCGGTCTGTATTTCCCCCAATTTCTCTCGCCTTCCCCCATTCCCTCTCACTCCTCCACTCTCTCTCTTCCCTCGGCTGTCACTGTTCTCCGGCTTCCCCACATCTCCCTCTTTTCCATCTGTTCCCTCGCGTGCCTCTTTCCCCTCGCCTGTGTCTCTCTCCTCTCTTCCTTCGGTCTCTATTTCCCCCAATTTCTCTCGCCTTCCCCCATTCCCTCTCACTCCTCCACTCTCTCTCTTCCCTCGGCTGTCACTGTTCTCCGGCTTCCCCACATCTCCCTCTTTTCCATCTGTTCCCTCGCGTGCCTCTTTCCCCTCGCCTGTGTCTCTCTCCTCTCTTCCTTCGGTCTCTATTTCCCCCACTTTCTCTCGCCTTCCCCCATTCCCTCTCACTCCTCCACTCTCTCTCTTCCCTCGGCCGTCACGGTTTCTCCGCATTTCCCACATCTCCCTCTTTCCCATTATTTCCCTCGCGTGTCTCTTTCCCATCGCCTGTGTCTCTCTCCCCTCTTCCTTTCGGTCCCCATTTTCCCTATTTTCTCGCTCCTTCCCCCCTTCCCTCTCACTCCTCCACTCTCTCTCTTCCCTCGGCTGTCACTGTTCTCCGGCTTTCCCACAAATACCTCTTTTCCATCTGTTCCCTCGCGTGCCTCTTTCCCCTCGCCTGTGTCTCTCTCCTCTTTTCCTTCGGTCTCTATTTCCCTCACTTTCTCTCGCCTTCCCCCATTCCCTCTCACTCCTCCACTCTCTCTCTTCCCTCGGCCGTCACGGTTTCTCCGCATTTCCCACATCTCCCTCTTTCCCATTATTTCCCTCGCGTGTCTCTTTCCCCTCGCCTGTGTCTCTCTCCCCTCTTCCTTTCGGTCCCAATTTTCCCTATTTTCTCGCTCCTTCCCCCATTCCCTCTCACTCCTCCACTCTCTCTCTTCCCTTGCCATCACGGTTTCTCTGGTTTTCCCACATTTCCCTCTTTCCCATCTTTTCCCTCGCGTGTCTCTTTCCCCTCGCTTGTGTCTCTCTCCCCTCTTCCTTTCGGTCCCAATGTTCCCTATTTTCTCGCTCCTTCCCCCATTCCCTCTCACTCCTCCACTCTCTCTCTTCCCTCGGCTGTCACTGTTCTCCGGCTTTCCCACAAATCCCTCTTTTCCATCTGTTCCCTCGCCTTACTCTTTCCCCTCGCCTGTGTCTCTCTCCTCTCTTCCTTCGGTCTCTATTTCCCCCACTTTCTCTCGCCTTCCCCCATTCCCTCTCACTCCTCCACTCTCTCTCTTCCCTTGGCCGTCACGGTTTCTCCGGCTTCCCCACATCTCCCTCTTTCCCATCTTTTCCCCCACGTGTCTCTTTCCCCTCGCCTGTGTCTCTCTCCCCTCTTCCTTTCGCTCCCAATGTTCCCTATTTTCTCGCTCCTTCCCCCCTTCCCTCTCACTCCTCCACTCTCTCTCTTCCCTCGGCTGTCACTGTTCTCCGGCTTTCTCACAAATCCCTCTTTTCCATCTGTTAACTCGCCTTACTCTTTCCCCTCGCCTGTGTCTCTCTCCTCTCTTCCTTCGGTCTCTATTTCCCCCAATTTCTCTCACCTTCCCCCATTCCCTCTCACTCCTCCACTCTCTCTCTTCCCTCGGCTGTCACTGTTCTCCGGCTTCCCCACATCTCCCTCTTTTCCATCTGTTCCCTCGCGTGCCTCTTTCCCCTCGCCTGTGTCTCTCTCCTCTCTTCCTTCGGTCTCTATTTCCCCCACTTTCTCTCGCCTTCCCCCATTCCCTCTCACTCCTCCACTCTCTCTCTTCCCTCGGCCGTCACGGTTTCTCCGCATTTCCCACATCTCCCTCTTTCCCATTATTTCCCTCGCGTGTCTCTTTCCCCTCGCTTGTGTCTCTCTCCCCTCTTCCTTTCGGTCCCAATTTTCCCTATTTTCTCGCTCCTTCCCCCATTCCCTCTCACTCCTCCACTCTCTCTCTTCCCTTGCCGTCACGGTTTCTCTGGTTTTCCCACATTTCCCTCTTTCCCATCTTTTCCCTCGCGTGTCTCTTTCCCCTCGCTTGTGTCTCTCTCCCCTCTTCCTTTCGGTCCCAATGTTCCCTATTTTCTCGCTCCTTCCCCCATTCCCTCTCACTCCTCCACTCTCTCTCTTCCCTCGGCTGTCACTGTTCTCCGGCTTTCCCACAAATCCCTCTTTTCCATCTGTTCCCTCGCCTTACTCTTTCCCCTCGCCTGTGTCTCTCTCCTCTCTTCCTTCGGTCTCTATTTCCCCCACTTTCTCTCGCCTTCCCCCATTCCCTCTCACTCCTCCACTCTCTCTCTTCCCTTGGCCGTCACGGTTTCTCCGGCTTCCCCACATCTCCCTCTTTCCCATCTTTTCCCCCACGTGTCTCTTTCCCCTCGCCTGTGTCTCTCTCCCCTCTTCCTTTCTCTCCTAATGTTCCCTATTTTCTCGCTCCTTCCCCCCTTCCCTCTCACTCCTCCACTCTCTCTCTTCCCTCGGCTGTCACTGTTCTCCGGCTTTCCCACAAATCCCTCTTTTCCATCTGTTAACTCGCCTTACTCTTTCCCCTCGCCTCTGTCTCTCTCCTCTTTTCCTTCGGTCTCTATTTCCCCCACTTTCTCTCGCCTTCCCCCATTCCCTCTCACTCCTCCACTCTCTCTCTTCCCTTGCCGTCACGGTTTCTCTGGTTTTCCCACATTTCCCTCTTTCCCATCTTTTCCCTCGCGTGTCTCTTTCCCCTCGCTTGTGTCTCTCTCCCCTCTTCCTTTCGGTCCCAATGTTCCCTATTTTCTCGCTCCTTCCCCCATTCCCTCTCACTCCTCCACTCTCTCTCTTCCCTCGGCTGTCACTGTTCTCCGGCTTTCCCACAAATCCCTCTTTTCCATCTGTTCCCTCGCCTTACTCTTTCCCCTCGCCTGTGTCTCTCTCCTCTTTTCCTTCGGTCTCTATTTCCCCCACTTTCTCTCGCCTTCCCCCATTCCCTCTCACTCCTCCACTCTCTCTCTTCCCTTGCCGTCACGGTTTCTCTGGTTTTCCCACATTTCCCTCTTTCCCATCTTTTCCCTCGCGTGTCTCTCTCCCCTCGCTTGTGTCTCTCTCCCCTCTTCCTTTTGGTCCCAATGTTCCCTATTTTCTCGCTCCTTCCCCCATTCCCTCTAACTCCTCCACTCTCTCTCTTCCCTCGGCTGTCACTGTTCTCCGGCTTTCCCACAAATCCCTCTTTTACATCTGTTCCCTCGCGTGCCTCTTTCCCCTCGCCTGTGTCTCTCTCCCCTCTTCCTTCGGTCTCTATTTCCCCCACTTTCTCTCGCCTTCCCCCATTCCCTCTCACTCCTCCACTCTCTCTCTTCCCTCGGCCGTCACGGTTTTCTCTGCATTTGCCACATCTCCCTCTTTCCCATTATTTCCCTCGCGTGTCTCTTTCCCCTCGCCTGTGTCTCTCTCCCCTCTTCCTTTCGGTCCCAATTTTCCCTATTTTCTCGCTCCTTCCCCCCTTCCCTCTCACTCCTCCACTCTCTCTCTTCCCTCGGCTGTCACTGTTCTCCGGCTTTCCCACAAATCCCTCTTTTCCATCTGTTCCCTCGCGTGCCTCTTTCCCCTCGCCTGTGTCTCTCTCCTCTTTTCCTTCGGTCTCTATTTCCCTCACTTTCTCTCGCCTTCCCCCATTCCCTCTCACTCCTCCACTCTCTCTCTTCCCTCGGCCGTCACGGTTTCTCCGCATTTCCCACATCTCCCTCTTTCCCATTATTTCCCTCGCGTGTCTCTTTCCCCTCGCCTGTGTCTCTCTCCCCTCTTCCTTTCGGTCCCAATTTTCCCTATTTTCTCGCTCCTTCCCCCATTCCCTCTCACTCCTCCACTCTCTCTCTTCCCTTGCCATCACGGTTTCTCTGGTTTTCCCACATTTCCCTCTTTCCCATCTTTTCCCTCGCGTGTCTCTTTCCCCTCGCTTGTGTCTCTCTCCCCTCTTCCTTTCGGTCCCAATGTTCCCTATTTTCTCGCTCCTTCCCCCATTCCCTCTCACTCCTCCACTCTCTCTCTTCCCTCGGCTGTCACTGTTCTCCGGCTTTCCCACAAATCCCTCTTTTCCATCTGTTCCCTCGCCTTACTCTTTCCCCTCGCCTGTGTCTCTCTCCTCTCTTCCTTCGGTCTCTATTTCCCCCACTTTCTCTCGCCTTCCCCCATTCCCTCTCACTCCTCCACTCTCTCTCTTCCCTTGGCCGTCACGGTTTCTCCGGCTTCCCCACATCTCCCTCTTTCCCATCTTTTCCCCCACGTGTCTCTTTCCCCTCGCCTGTGTCTCTCTCCCCTCTTCCTTTCGCTCCCAATGTTCCCTATTTTCTCGCTCCTTCCCCCCTTCCCTCTCACTCCTCCACTCTCTCTCTTCCCTCGGCTGTCACTGTTCTCCGGCTTTCTCACAAATCCCTCTTTTCCATCTGTTAACTCGCCTTACTCTTTCCCCTCGCCTGTGTCTCTCTCCTCTCTTCCTTCGGTCTCTATTTCCCCCAATTTCTCTCACCTTCCCCCATTCCCTCTCACTCCTCCACTCTCTCTCTTCCCTCGGCTGTCACTGTTCTCCGGCTTCCCCACATCTCCCTCTTTTCCATCTGTTCCCTCGCGTGCCTCTTTCCCCTCGCCTGTGTCTCTCTCCTCTCTTCCTTCGGTCTCTATTTCCCCCACTTTCTCTCGCCTTCCCCCATTCCCTCTCACTCCTCCACTCTCTCTCTTCCCTCGGCCGTCACGGTTTCTCCGCATTTCCCACATCTCCCTCTTTCCCATTATTTCCCTCGCGTGTCTCTTTCCCCTCGCCTGTGTCTCTCTCCCCTCTTCCTTTCGGTCCCAATTTTCCCTATTTTCTCGCTCCTTCCCCCATTCCCTCTCACTCCTCCACTCTCTCTCTTCCCTTGCCGTCACGGTTTCTCTGGTTTTCCCACATTTCCCTCTTTCCCATCTTTTCCCTCGCGTGTCTCTTTCCCCTCGCTTGTGTCTCTCTCCCCTCTTCCTTTCGGTCCCAATGTTCCCTATTTTCTCGCTCCTTCCCCCATTCCCTCTCACTCCTCCACTCTCTCTCTTCCCTCGGCTGTCACTGTTCTCCGGCTTTCCCACAAATCCCTCTTTTCCATCTGTTCCCTCGCCTTACTCTTTCCCCTCGCCTGTGTCTCTCTCCTCTCTTCCTTCGGTCTCTATTTCCCCCACTTTCTCTCGCCTTCCCCCATTCCCTCTCACTCCTCCACTCTCTCTCTTCCCTTGGCCGTCACGGTTTCTCCGGCTTCCCCACATCTCCCTCTTTCCCATCTTTTCCCCCACGTGTCTCTTTCCCCTCGCCTGTGTCTCTCTCCCCTCTTCCTTTCTCTCCTAATGTTCCCTATTTTCTCGCTCCTTCCCCCCTTCCCTCTCACTCCTCCACTCTCTCTCTTCCCTCGGCTGTCACTGTTCTCCGGCTTTCCCACAAATCCCTCTTTTCCATCTGTTAACTCGCCTTACTCTTTCCCCTCGCCTCTGTCTCTCTCCTCTTTTCCTTCGGTCTCTATTTCCCCCACTTTCTCTCGCCTTCCCCCATTCCCTCTCACTCCTCCACTCTCTCTCTTCCCTTGCCGTCACGGTTTCTCTGGTTTTCCCACATTTCCCTCTTTCCCATCTTTTCCCTCGCGTGTCTCTTTCCCCTCGCTTGTGTCTCTCTCCCCTCTTCCTTTCGGTCCCAATGTTCCCTATTTTCTCGCTCCTTCCCCCATTCCCTCTCACTCCTCCACTCTCTCTCTTCCCTCGGCTGTCACTGTTCTCCGGCTTTCCCACAAATCCCTCTTTTCCATCTGTTCCCTCGCCTTACTCTTTCCCCTCGCCTGTGTCTCTCTCCTCTTTTCCTTCGGTCTCTATTTCCCCCACTTTCTCTCGCCTTCCCCCATTCCCTCTCACTCCTCCACTCTCTCTCTTCCCTTGCCGTCACGGTTTCTCTGGTTTTCCCACATTTCCCTCTTTCCCATCTTTTCCCTCGCGTGTCTCTCTCCCCTCGCTTGTGTCTCTCTCCCCTCTTCCTTTCGGTCCCAATGTTCCCTATTTTCTCGCTCCTTCCCCCATTCCCTCTAACTCCTCCACTCTCTCTCTTCCCTCGGCTGTCACTGTTCTCCGGCTTTCCCACAAATCCCTCTTTTACATCTGTTCCCTCGCGTGCCTCTTTCCCCTCGCCTGTGTCTCTCTCCCCTCTTCCTTCGGTCTCTATTTCCCCCACTTTCTCTCGCCTTCCCCCATTCCCTCTCACTCCTCCACTCTCTCTCTTCCCTCGGCCGTCACGGTTTTCTCTGCATTTGCCACATCTCCCTCTTTCCCATTATTTCCCTCGCGTGTCTCTTTCCCCTCGCCTGTGTCTCTCTCCCCTCTTCCTTTCGGTCCCAATTTTCCCTATTTTCTCGCTCCTTCCCCCATTCCCTCTCACTCCTCCACTCTCTCTCTTCCCTCGGCTGTCACTGTTCTCCGGCTTTCCCACAAATCCCTCTTTTCCATCTGTTCCCTCGCCTTACTCTTTCCCCTCGCCTGTGTCTCTCTTCTCTCTTCCTTCGGTCTCTATTTCCCCCACTTTCTCTCGCCTTCCCCCATTCCCTCTCACTCCTCCACTCTCTCTCTTCCCTTGCCGTCACGGTTTCTCTGGCTTTCCCACATCTCCCTCTTTCCCATCTGTTCCCTCGCGTGTCTCTTTCCCCTCGCTTGTGTCTCTCTCCCCTCTTCCTTTCGGTCCCAATTTTCCCTATTTTCTCGCTCCTTCCCCCCATTCCCTCTCACTCCTCCACTCTCCCTCTTCCCTCGGCTGTCACTGTTCTCCGGCTTTCCCACAAATCCCTCTTTTCCATCTGTTCCCTCGCGTGCCTCTTTCCCCTCGCCTGTGTCTCTCTCCCCTCTTCCTTTCGGTCCCAATTTTCCCTATTTTCTCGCTCCTTCCCCCATTCCCTCTCACTCCTCCACTCTCTCTCTTCCCTCGGCTGTCACTGTTCTCCGGCTTTCCCACAAATCCCTCTTTTCCATCTGTTCCCTCGCCTTACTCTTTCCCCTCGCCTGTGTCTCTCTCCTCTTTTCCTTCGGTCTCTATTTCCCCCACTTTCTCTCGCCTTCCCCCATTCCCTCTCACTCCTCCACTCTCTCTCTTCCCTTGGCCGTCACGGTTTCTCCGGCTTCCCCACATCTCCCTCTTTCCCATCTTTTCCCCCACGTGTCTCTTTCCCCTCGCCTGTGTCTCTCTCCCCTCTTCCTTTCGCTCCCAATGTTCCCTATTTTCTCGCTCCTTCCCCCCTTCCCTCTCACTCCTCCACTCTCTCTCTTCCCTCGGCTGTCACTGTTCTCCGGCTTTCCCACAAATCCCTCTTTTCCATCTGTTAACTCGCCTTACTCTTTCCCCTCGCCTGTGTCTCTCTCCTCTCTTCCTTCGGTCTCTATTTCCCCCAATTTCTCTCGCCTTCCCCCATTCCCTCTCACTCCTCCACTCTCTCTCTTCTCTTGGCTGTCACTGTTCTCCGGCTTCCCCACATCTCCCTCTTTTCCATCTGTTCCCTCGCGTGCCTCTTTCCCCTCGCCTGTGTCTCTCTCCTCTCTTCCTTCGGTCTCTATTTCCCCCAATTTCTCTCGCCTTCCCCCATTCCCTCTCACTCCTCCACTCTCTCTCTTCCCTCGGCTGTCACTGTTCTCCGGCTTCCCCACATCTCCCTCTTTTCCATCTGTTCCCTCGCGTGCCTCTTTCCCCTCGCCTGTGTCTCTCTCCTCTCTTCCTTCGGTCTCTATTTCCCCCACTTTCTCTCGCCTTCCCCCATTCCCTCTCACTCCTCCACTCTCTCTCTTCCCTCGGCCGTCACGGTTTCTCCGCATTTCCCACATCTCCCTCTTTCCCATTATTTCCCTCGCGTGTCTCTTTCCCATCGCCTGTGTCTCTCTCCCCTCTTCCTTTCGGTCCCCATTTTCCCTATTTTCTCGCTCCTTCCCCCCTTCCCTCTCACTCCTCCACTCTCTCTCTTCCCTCGGCTGTCACTGTTCTCCGGCTTTCCCACAAATACCTCTTTTCCATCTGTTCCCTCGCGTGCCTCTTTCCCCTCGCCTGTGTCTCTCTCCTCTTTTCCTTCGGTCTCTATTTCCCTCACTTTCTCTCGCCTTCCCCCATTCCCTCTCACTCCTCCACTCTCTCTCTTCCCTCGGCCGTCACGGTTTCTCCGCATTTCCCACATCTCCCTCTTTCCCATTATTTCCCTCGCGTGTCTCTTTCCCCTCGCCTGTGTCTCTCTCCCCTCTTCCTTTCGGTCCCAATTTTCCCTATTTTCTCGCTCCTTCCCCCATTCCCTCTCACTCCTCCACTCTCTCTCTTCCCTTGCCATCACGGTTTCTCTGGTTTTCCCACATTTCCCTCTTTCCCATCTTTTCCCTCGCGTGTCTCTTTCCCCTCGCTTGTGTCTCTCTCCCCTCTTCCTTTCGGTCCCAATGTTCCCTATTTTCTCGCTCCTTCCCCCATTCCCTCTCACTCCTCCACTCTCTCTCTTCCCTCGGCTGTCACTGTTCTCCGGCTTTCCCACAAATCCCTCTTTTCCATCTGTTAACTCGCCTTACTCTTTCCCCTCGCCTGTGTCTCTCTCCTCTCTTCCTTCGGTCTCTATTTCCCCCAATTTCTCTCACCTTCCCCCATTCCCTCTCACTCCTCCACTCTCTCTCTTCCCTCGGCTGTCACTGTTCTCCGGCTTCCCCACATCTCCCTCTTTTCCATCTGTTCCCTCGCGTGCCTCTTTCCCCTCGCCTGTGTCTCTCTCCTCTCTTCCTTCGGTCTCTATTTCCCCCACTTTCTCTCGCCTTCCCCCATTCCCTCTCACTCCTCCACTCTCTCTCTTCCCTCGGCCGTCACGGTTTCTCCGCATTTCCCACATCTCCCTCTTTCCCATTATTTCCCTCGCGTGTCTCTTTCCCCTCGCCTGTGTCTCTCTCCCCTCTTCCTTTCGGTCCCAATTTTCCCTATTTTCTCGCTCCTTCCCCCATTCCCTCTCACTCCTCCACTCTCTCTCTTCCCTTGCCGTCACGGTTTCTCTGGTTTTCCCACATTTCCCTCTTTCCCATCTTTTCCCTCGCGTGTCTCTTTCCCCTCGCTTGTGTCTCTCTCCCCTCTTCCTTTCGGTCCCAATGTTCCCTATTTTCTCGCTCCTTCCCCCATTCCCTCTCACTCCTCCACTCTCTCTCTTCCCTCGGCTGTCACTGTTCTCCGGCTTTCCCACAAATCCCTCTTTTCCATCTGTTCCCTCGCCTTACTCTTTCCCCTCGCCTGTGTCTCTCTCCTCTCTTCCTTCGGTCTCTATTTCCCCCACTTTCTCTCGCCTTCCCCCATTCCCTCTCACTCCTCCACTCTCTCTCTTCCCTTGGCCGTCACGGTTTCTCCGGCTTCCCCACATCTCCCTCTTTCCCATCTTTTCCCCCACGTGTCTCTTTCCCCTCGCCTGTGTCTCTCTCCCCTCTTCCTTTCTCTCCTAATGTTCCCTATTTTCTCGCTCCTTCCCCCCTTCCCTCTCACTCCTCCACTCTCTCTCTTCCCTCGGCTGTCACTGTTCTCCGGCTTTCCCACAAATCCCTCTTTTCCATCTGTTAACTCGCCTTACTCTTTCCCCTCGCCTCTGTCTCTCTCCTCTCTTCCTTCGGTCTCTATTTCCCCCACTTTCTCTCGCCTTCCCCCATTCCCTCTCACTCCTCCACTCTCTCTCTTCCCTTGGCCGTCACGGTTTCTCCGGCTTCCCCACATCTCCCTCTTTCCCATCTTTTCCCCCACGTGTCTCTTTCCCCTCGCCTGTGTCTCTCTCCCCTCTTCCTTTCTCTCCTAATGTTCCCTATTTTCTCGCTCCTTCCCCCCTTCCCTCTCACTCCTCCACTCTCTCTCTTCCCTCGGCTGTCACTGTTCTCCGGCTTTCCCACAAATCCCTCTTTTCCATATGTTCCCTCGCGTGCCTCTTTCCCCTCGCCTGTGTCTCTCTCCTCTCTTCCTTCGGTCTCTATTTCCCCCACTTTCTCTCGCCTTCCCCCATTCCCTCTCACTCCTCCACTCTCTCTCTTCCCTCGGCCGTCACGGTTTTCTCTGCATTTGCCACATCTCCCTCTTTCCCATTATTTCCCTCGCGTGTCTCTTTCCCCTCGCCTGTGTCTCTCTCCCCTCTTCCTTTCGGTCCCAATTTTCCCTATTTTCTCGCTCCTTCCCCCATTCCCTCTCACTCCTCCACTCTCTCTCTTCCCTCGGCTGTCACTGTTCTCCGGCTTTCCCACAAATCCCTCTTTTCCATCTGTTCCCTCGCCTTACTCTTTCCCCTCGCCTGTGTCTCTCTTCTCTTTTCCTTCGGTCTCTATTTCCCCCACTTTCTCTCGCCTTCCCCCATTCCCTCTCACTCCTCCACTCTCTCTCTTCCCTTGCCGTCACGGTTTCTCTGGCTTTCCCACATCTCCCTCTTTCCCATCTGTTCCCTGGCGTGTCTCTTTCCCCTCGCTTGTGTCTCTCTCCCCTCTTCCTTTCGGTCCCAATTTTCCCTATTTTCTCGCTCCTTCCCCCCATTCCCTCTCACTCCTCCACTCTCCCTCTTCCCTCGGCTGTCACTGTTCTCCGGATTTCCCACAAATCCCTCTTTTCCATCTGTTCCCTCGCCTTACTCTTTCCCCTCGCCTGTGTCTCTCTCCTCTCTTCCTTCGGTCTCTATTTCCCCCACTTTCTCTCGCCTTCCCCCATTCCCTCTCACTCCTCCACTCTCTCTCTTCCCTCGGCCATCACGGTTTCTCCGCATTTCCCACATCTCCCTCTTTCCCATTATTTCCCTCGCGTGTCTCTTTCCCCTCGCCTGTGTCTCTCTCCCCTCTTCCTTTCGGTCCCAATTTTCCCTATTTTCTCGCTCCTTCCCCCATTCCCTCTCACTCCTCCACTCTCTCTCTTCCCTTGCCGTCACGGTTTCTCTGGTTTTCCCACATTTCCCTCTTTCCCATCTTTTCCCTCGCGTGTCTCTTTCCCCTCGCTTGTGTCTCTCTCCCCTCTTCCTTTCGGTCCCAATGTTCCCTATTTTCTCGCTCCTTCCCCCATTCCCTCTCACTCCTCCACTCTCTCTCTTCCCTCGGCTGTCACTGTTCTCCGGATTTCCCACAAATCCCTCTTTTCCATCTGTTCCCTCGCCTTACTCTTTCCCCTCGCCTGTGTCTCTCTCCTCTCTTCCTTCGGTCTCTATTTCCCCCACTTTCTCTCGCCTTCCCCCATTCCCTCTCACTCCTCCACTCTCTCTCTTCCCTTGGCCGTCACGGTTTCTCCGGCTTCCCCACATCTCCCTCTTTCCCATCTTTTCCCCCACGTGTCTCTTTCCCCTCGCCTGTGTCTCTCTCCCCTCTTCCTTTCGCTCCCAATGTTCCCTATTTTCTCGCTCCTTCCCCCCTTCCCTCTCACCCCTCCACTCTCTCTCTTCCCTCGGCTGTCACTGTTCTCCGGCTTTCCCACAAATCCCTCTTTTCCATCTGTTAACTCGCCTTACTCTTTCCCCTCGCCTGTGTCTCTCTCCTCTCTTCCTTCGGTCTCTATTTCCCCCAATTTCTCTCACCTTCCCCCATTCCCTCTCACTCCTCCACTCTCTCTCTTCCCTCGGCTGTCACTGTTCTCCGGCTTCCCCACATCTCCCTCTTTTCCATCTGTTCCCTCGCGTGCCTCTTTCCCCTCGCCTGTGTCTCTCTCCTCTCTTCCTTCGGTCTCTATATCCCCCACTTTCTCTCGCCTTCCCCCATTCCCTCTCACTCCTCCACTCTCTCTCTTCCCTCGGCCGTCACGGTTTCTCCGCATTTCCCACATCTCCCTCTTTCCCATAATTTCCCTCGCGTGTCTCTTTCCCCTCGCCTGTGTCTCTCTCCCCTCTTCCTTTCGGTCCCCATTTTCCCTATTTTCTCGCTCCTTCCCCCCTTCCCTCTCACTCCTCCACTCTCTCTCTTCCCTCGGCTGTCACTGTTCTCCGGCTTTCCCACAAATCCCTCTTTTCCATCTGTTCCCTCGCGTGCCTCTTTCCCTCGCCTGTGTCTCTCTCCTCTCTTCCTTCGGTCTCTATTTCCCCCACTTTCTCTCGCCTTCCCCCATTCCCTCTCACTCCTCCACTCTCTCTCTTCCCTCGGCCGTCACGGTTTTTCCGCATTTCCCACATCTCCCTCTTTCCCATTATTTCCCTCGCGTGCCTCTTTCCCCTCGCCTGTGTCTCTCTCCTCTCTTCCTTCGGTCTCTATTTCCCCCACTTTCTCTCGCCTTCCCCCATTCCCTCTCACTCCTCCACTCTCTCTCTTCCCTCGGCCGTCACGGTTTCTCCGCATTTCCCACATCTCCCTCTTTCCCATTATTTCCCTCGCGTGTCTCTTTGTCCTCGCCTGTGTCTCTCTCCCCTCTTCCTTTCGGTCCCAATTTTCCCTATTTTCTCGCTCCTTCCCCCCTTCCCTCTCACTCCTCCACTCTCTCTTCCCTCGGCTGTCACTGTTCTCCAGCTTTCCCACAAATCCCTCTTTTCCGTCTGTTCCCTCGCCTTACTCTTTCCCCTCGCCTGTGTCTCTCTCCTCTCTTCCTTCGGTCTCTATTTCCCCCACTTTCTCTCGCCTTCCCCCATTCCCTCTCACTCCTCCACTCTCTCTCTTCCCTTGGCCGTCACGGTTTCTCCGGCTTCCCCACATCTCCCTCTTTCCCATCTTTTCCCCCACGTGTCTCTTTCCCCTCGCCTGTGTCTCTCTCCTCTCTTCCTTCGGTCTCCATTTCCCCCAATTTCTCTCGCCTTCCCCCATTCCCTCTCACTCCTCCACTCTCTCTCTTCCCTCGGCTGTCACTGTTCTCCGGCTTTCCCACAAATCCCTCTTTTCCATCTGTTCCCTCGCCTTACTCTTTCCCCTCGCCTGTGTCTCTCTCCTCTCTTCCTTCGGTCCCTATTTTCCCCACTTTCTCTCGCCTTCCCCAATTCCCTCTCACTCCTCCACTCTCTCTCTTCCCTCGGCCGTCACGGTTTCTCCGCATTTCCCACATCTCCCTCTTTCCCATTATTTCCCTCGCGTGTCTCTTTCTCCTCGCCTGTGTCTCTCTCCCCTCTTCCTTTCGGTCCCAATTTTCCCTATTTTCTCGCTCCTTCCCCCCTTCCCTCTCACTCCTCCACTCTCTCTCTTCCCTCGGCTGTCACTGTTCTCCGGCTTTCCCACAAATCCCTCTTTTCCATATGTTCCCTCGCGTGCCTCTTTCCCCTCGCCTGTGTCTCTCTCCTCTCTTCCTTCGGTCTCTATTTCCCCCACTTTTTCTCGCCTTCCCCCATTCCCTCTCACTCCTCCACTCTCTCTCTTCCCTCGGCCGTCACGGTTTTCTCTGCATTTGCCACATCTCCCTCTTTCCCATTATTTCCCTCGCGTGTCTCTTTCCCCTCGCCTGTGTCTCTCTCCCCTCTTCCTTTCGGTCCCAATTTTCCCTATTTTCTCGCTCCTTCCCCCATTCCCTCTCACTCCTCCACTCTCTCTCTTCCCTCGGCTGTCACTGTTCTCCGGCTTTCCCACAAATCCCTCTTTTCCATCTGTTCCCTCGCCTTACTCTTTCCCCTCGCCTGTGTCTCTCTTCTCTTTTCCTTCGGTCTCTATTTCCCCCACTTTCTCTCGCCTTCCCCCATTCCCTCTCACTCCTCCACTCTCTCTCTTCCCTTGGCCGTCACGGTTTCTCCGGCTTCCCCACATCTCCCTCTTTCCCATCTTTTCCCCCACGTGTCTCTTTCCCCTCGCCTGTGTCTCTCTCCCCTCTTCCTTTCGCTCCCAATGTTCCCTATTTTCTCGCTCCTTCCCCCCTTCCCTCTCACTCCTCCACTCTCTCTCTTCCCTCGGCTGTCACTGTTCTCCGGCTTTCCCACAAATCCCTCTTTTCCATCTGTTAACTCGCCTTACTCTTTCCCCTCGCCTGTGTCTCTCTCCTCTCTTCCTTCGGTCTGTATTTCCCCCAATTTCTCTCGCCTTCCCCCATTCCCTCTCACTCCTCCACTCTCTCTCTTCCCTCGGCTGTCACTGTTCTCCGGCTTCCCCACATCTCCCTCTTTTCCATCTGTTCCCTCGCGTGCCTCTTTCCCCTCGCCTGTGTCTCTCTCCTCTCTTCCTTCGGTCTCTATTTCCCCCACTTTCTCTCGCCTTCCCCCATTCCCTCTCACTCCTCCACTCTCTCTCTTCCCTCGGCCGTCACGGTTTCTCCGCATTTCCCACATCTCCCTCTTTCCCATTATTTCCCTCGCGTGTCTCTTTCCCATCGCCTGTGTCTCTCTCCCCTCTTCCTTTCGGTCCCCATTTTCCCTATTTTCTCGCTCCTTCCCCCCTTCCCTCTCACTCCTCCACTCTCTCTCTTCCCTCGGCTGTCACTGTTCTCCGGCTTTCCCACAAATACCTCTTTTCCATCTGTTCCCTCGCGTGCCTCTTTCCCCTCGCCTGTGTCTCTCTCCTCTTTTCCTTCGGTCTCTATTTCCCTCACTTTCTCTCGCCTTCCCCCATTCCCTCTCACTCCTCCACTCTCTCTCTTCCCTCGGCCGTCACGGTTTCTCCGCATTTCCCACATCTCCCTCTTTCCCATTATTTCCCTCGCGTGTCTCTTTCCCCTCGCCTGTGTCTCTCTCCCCTCTTCCTTTCGGTCCCAATTTTCCCTATTTTCTCGCTCCTTCCCCCATTCCCTCTCACTCCTCCACTCTCTCTCTTCCCTTGCCATCACGGTTTCTCTGGTTTTCCCACATTTCCCTCTTTCCCATCTTTTCCCTCGCGTGTCTCTTTCCCCTCGCTTGTGTCTCTCTCCCCTCTTCCTTTCGGTCCCAATGTTCCCTATTTTCTCGCTCCTTCCCCCATTCCCTCTCACTCCTCCACTCTCTCTCTTCCCTCGGCTGTCACTGTTCTCCGGCTTTCCCACAAATCCCTCTTTTCCATCTGTTCCCTCGCCTTACTCTTTCCCCTCGCCTGTGTCTCTCTCCTCTCTTCCTTCGGTCTCTATTTCCCCCACTTTCTCTCGCCTTCCCCCATTCCCTCTCACTCCTCCACTCTCTCTCTTCCCTTGGCCGTCACGGTTTCTCCGGCTTCCCCACATCTCCCTCTTTCCCATCTTTTCCCCCACGTGTCTCTTTCCCCTCGCCTGTGTCTCTCTCCCCTCTTCCTTTCGCTCCCAATGTTCCCTATTTTCTCGCTCCTTCCCCCCTTCCCTCTCACTCCTCCACTCTCTCTCTTCCCTCGGCTGTCACTGTTCTCCGGCTTTCTCACAAATCCCTCTTTTCCATCTGTTAACTCGCCTTACTCTTTCCCCTCGCCTGTGTCTCTCTCCTCTCTTCCTTCGGTCTCTATTTCCCCCAATTTCTCTCACCTTCCCCCATTCCCTCTCACTCCTCCACTCTCTCTCTTCCCTCGGCTGTCACTGTTCTCCGGCTTCCCCACATCTCCCTCTTTTCCATCTGTTCCCTCGCGTGCCTCTTTCCCCTCGCCTGTGTCTCTCTCCTCTCTTCCTTCGGTCTCTATTTCCCCCACTTTCTCTCGCCTTCCCCCATTCCCTCTCACTCCTCCACTCTCTCTCTTCCCTCGGCCGTCACGGTTTCTCCGCATTTCCCACATCTCCCTCTTTCCCATTATTTCCCTCGCGTGTCTCTTTCCCCTCGCCTGTGTCTCTCTCCCCTCTTCCTTTCGGTCCCAATTTTCCCTATTTTCTCGCTCCTTCCCCCATTCCCTCTCACTCCTCCACTCTCTCTCTTCCCTTGCCGTCACGGTTTCTCTGGTTTTCCCACATTTCCCTCTTTCCCATCTTTTCCCTCGCGTGTCTCTTTCCCCTCGCTTGTGTCTCTCTCCCCTCTTCCTTTCGGTCCCAATGTTCCCTATTTTCTCGCTCCTTCCCCCATTCCCTCTCACTCCTCCACTCTCTCTCTTCCCTCGGCTGTCACTGTTCTCCGGCTTTCCCACAAATCCCTCTTTTCCATCTGTTCCCTCGCCTTACTCTTTCCCCTCGCCTGTGTCTCTCTCCTCTCTTCCTTCGGTCTCTATTTCCCCCACTTTCTCTCGCCTTCCCCCATTCCCTCTCACTCCTCCACTCTCTCTCTTCCCTTGGCCGTCACGGTTTCTCCGGCTTCCCCACATCTCCCTCTTTCCCATCTTTTCCCCCACGTGTCTCTTTCCCCTCGCCTGTGTCTCTCTCCCCTCTTCCTTTCTCTCCTAATGTTCCCTATTTTCTCGCTCCTTCCCCCCTTCCCTCTCACTCCTCCACTCTCTCTCTTCCCTCGGCTGTCACTGTTCTCCGGCTTTCCCACAAATCCCTCTTTTCCATCTGTTAACTCGCCTTACTCTTTCCCCTCGCCTCTGTCTCTCTCCTCTTTTCCTTCGGTCTCTATTTCCCCCACTTTCTCTCGCCTTCCCCCATTCCCTCTCACTCCTCCACTCTCTCTCTTCCCTTGCCGTCACGGTTTCTCTGGTTTTCCCACATTTCCCTCTTTCCCATCTTTTCCCTCGCGTGTCTCTTTCCCCTCGCTTGTGTCTCTCTCCCCTCTTCCTTTCGGTCCCAATGTTCCCTATTTTCTCGCTCCTTCCCCCATTCCCTCTCACTCCTCCACTCTCTCTCTTCCCTCGGCTGTCACTGTTCTCCGGCTTTCCCACAAATCCCTCTTTTCCATCTGTTCCCTCGCCTTACTCTTTCCCCTCGCCTGTGTCTCTCTCCTCTTTTCCTTCGGTCTCTATTTCCCCCACTTTCTCTCGCCTTCCCCCATTCCCTCTCACTCCTCCACTCTCTCTCTTCCCTTGCCGTCACGGTTTCTCTGGTTTTCCCACATTTCCCTCTTTCCCATCTTTTCCCTCGCGTGTCTCTCTCCCCTCGCTTGTGTCTCTCTCCCCTCTTCCTTTTGGTCCCAATGTTCCCTATTTTCTCGCTCCTTCCCCCATTCCCTCTAACTCCTCCACTCTCTCTCTTCCCTCGGCTGTCACTGTTCTCCGGCTTTCCCACAAATCCCTCTTTTCCATATGTTCCCTCGCGTGCCTCTTTCCCCTCGCCTGTGTCTCTCTCCCCTCTTCCTTCGGTCTCTATTTCCCCCACTTTCTCTCGCCTTCCCCCATTCCCTCTCACTCCTCCACTCTCTCTCTTCCCTCGGCCGTCACGGTTTTCTCTGCATTTGCCACATCTCCCTCTTTCCCATTATTTCCCTCGCGTGTCTCTTTCCCCTCGCCTGTGTCTCTCTCCCCTCTTCCTTTCGGTCCCAATTTTCCCTATTTTCTCGCTCCTTCCCCCATTCCCTCTCACTCCTCCACTCTCTCTCTTCCCTCGGCTGTCACTGTTCTCCGGCTTTCCCACAAATCCCTCTTTTCCATCTGTTCCCTCGCCTTACTCTTTCCCCTCGCCTGTGTCTCTCTCCTCTTTTCCTTCGGTCTCTATTTCCCCCACTTTCTCTCGCCTTCCCCCATTCCCTCTCACTCCTCCACTCTCTCTCTTCCCTTGCCGTCACGGTTTCTCTGGCTTTCCCACATCTCCCTCTTTCCCATCTGTTCCCTGGCGTGTCTCTTTCCCCTCGCTTGTGTCTCTCTCCCCTCTTCCTTTCGGTCCCAATTTTCCCTATTTTCTCGCTCCTTCCCCCCATTCCCTCTCACTCCTCCACTCTCCCTCTTCCCTCGGCTGTCACTGTTCTCCGGCTTTCCCACAAATCCCTCTTTTTCATATGTTCCCTCGCGTGCCTCTTTCCCCTCGCCTGTGTCTCTCTCCCCTCTTCCTTTCGGTCCCAATTTTCCCTATTTTCTCGCTCCTTCCCCCATTCCCTCTCACTCCTCCACTCTCTCTCTTCCCTCGGCTGTCACTGTTCTCCGGCTTTCCCACAAATCCCTCTTTTCCATCTGTTCCCTCGCCTTACTCTTTCCCCTCGCCTGTGTCTCTCTCCTCTTTTCCTTCGGTCTCTATTTCCCCCACTTTCTCTCGCCTTCCCCCATTCCCTCTCACTCCTCCACTCTCTCTCTTCCCTTGGCCATCACGGTTTCTCCGGCTTCCCCACATCTCCCTCTTTCCCATCTTTTCCCCCACGTGTCTCTTTCCCCTCGCCTGTGTCTCTCTCCCCTCTTCCTTTCGCTCCCAATGTTCCCTATTTTCTCGCTCCTTCCCCCCTTCCCTCTCACTCCTCCACTCTCTCTCTTCCCTCGGCTGTCACTGTTCTCCGGCTTTCCCACAAATCCCTCTTTTCCATCTGTTAACTCGCCTTACTCTTTCCCCTCGCCTGTGTCTCTCTCCTCTTTTCCTTCGGTCTCTATTTCCCTCACTTTCTCTCGCCTTCCCCCATTCCCTCTCACTCCTCCACTCTCTCTCTTCCCTCGGCCGTCACGGTTTCTCCGCATTTCCCACATCTCCCTCTTTCCCATTATTTCCCTCGCGTGTCTCTTTCCCCTCGCCTGTGTCTCTCTCCCCTCTTCCTTTCGGTCCCAATTTTCCCTATTTTCTCGCTCCTTCCCCCATTCCCTCTCACTCCTCCACTCTCTCTCTTCCCTTGCCATCACGGTTTCTCTGGTTTTCCCACATTTCCCTCTTTCCCATCTTTTCCCTCGCGTGTCTCTTTCCCCTCGCTTGTGTCTCTCTCCCCTCTTCCTTTCGGTCCCAATGTTCCCTATTTTCTCGCTCCTTCCCCCATTCCCTCTCACTCCTCCACTCTCTCTCTTCCCTCGGCTGTCACTGTTCTCCGGCTTTCCCACAAATCCCTCTTTTCCATCTGTTCCCTCGCCTTACTCTTTCCCCTCGCCTGTGTCTCTCTCCTCTCTTCCTTCGGTCTCTATTTCCCCCACTTTCTCTCGCCTTCCCCCATTCCCTCTCACTCCTCCACTCTCTCTCTTCCCTTGGCCGTCACGGTTTCTCCGGCTTCCCCACATCTCCCTCTTTCCCATCTTTTCCCCCACGTGTCTCTTTCCCCTCGCCTGTGTCTCTCTCCCCTCTTCCTTTCGCTCCCAATTTTCCCTATTTTCTCGCTCCTTCCCCCCTTCCCTCTCACTCCTCCACTCTCTCTCTTCCCTCGGCTGTCACTGTTCTCCGGCTTTCTCACAAATCCCTCTTTTCCATCTGTTAACTCGCCTTACTCTTTCCCCTCGCCTGTGTCTCTCTCCTCTCTTCCTTCGGTCTCTATTTCCCCCAATTTCTCTCACCTTCCCCCATTCCCTCTCACTCCTCCACTCTCTCTCTTCCCTCGGCTGTCACTGTTCTCCGGCTTCCCCACATCTCCCTCTTTTCCATCTGTTCCCTCGCGTGCCTCTTTCCCCTCGCCTGTGTCTCTCTCCTCTCTTCCTTCGGTCTCTATTTCCCCCACTTTCTCTCGCCTTCCCCCATTCCCTCTCACTCCTCCACTCTCTCTCTTCCCTCGGCCGTCACGGTTTCTCCGCATTTCCCACATCTCCCTCTTTCCCATTATTTCCCTCGCGTGTCTCTTTCCCCTCGCCTGTGTCTCTCTCCCCTCTTCCTTTCGGTCCCAATTTTCCCTATTTTCTCGCTCCTTCCCCCATTCCCTCTCACTCCTCCACTCTCTCTCTTCCCTTGCCGTCACGGTTTCTCTGGTTTTCCCACATTTCCCTCTTTCCCATCTTTTCCCTCGCGTGTCTCTTTCCCCTCGCTTGTGTCTCTCTCCCCTCTTCCTTTCGGTCCCAATGTTCCCTATTTTCTCGCTCCTTCCCCCATTCCCTCTCACTCCTCCACTCTCTCTCTTCCCTCGGCTGTCACTGTTCTCCGGCTTTCCCACAAATCCCTCTTTTCCATCTGTTCCCTCGCCTTACTCTTTCCCCTCGCCTGTGTCTCTCTCCTCTCTTCCTTCGGTCTCTATTTCCCCCACTTTCTCTCGCCTTCCCCCATTCCCTCTCACTCCTCCACTCTCTCTCTTCCCTTGGCCGTCACGGTTTCTCCGGCTTCCCCACATCTCCCTCTTTCCCATCTTTTCCCCCACGTGTCTCTTTCCCCTCGCCTGTGTCTCTCTCCCCTCTTCCTTTCTCTCCTAATGTTCCCTATTTTCTCGCTCCTTCCCCCCTTCCCTCTCACTCCTCCACTCTCTCTCTTCCCTCGGCTGTCACTGTTCTCCGGCTTTCCCACAAATCCCTCTTTTCCATCTGTTAACTCGCCTTACTCTTTCCCCTCGCCTCTGTCTCTCTCCTCTTTTCCTTCGGTCTCTATTTCCCCCACTTTCTCTCGCCTTCCCCCATTCCCTCTCACTCCTCCACTCTCTCTCTTCCCTTGCCGTCACGGTTTCTCTGGTTTTCCCACATTTCCCTCTTTCCCATCTTTTCCCTCGCGTGTCTCTTTCCCCTCGCTTGTGTCTCTCTCCCCTCTTCCTTTCGGTCCCAATGTTCCCTATTTTCTCGCTCCTTCCCCCATTCCCTCTCACTCCTCCACTCTCTCTCTTCCCTCGGCTGTCACTGTTCTCCGGCTTTCCCACAAATCCCTCTTTTCCATCTGTTCCCTCGCCTTACTCTTTCCCCTCGCCTGTGTCTCTCTCCTCTTTTCCTTCGGTCTCTATTTCCCCCACTTTCTCTCGCCTTCCCCCATTCCCTCTCACTCCTCCACTCTCTCTCTTCCCTTGCCGTCACGGTTTCTCTGGTTTTCCCACATTTCCCTCTTTCCCATCTTTTCCCTCGCGTGTCTCTCTCCCCTCGCTTGTGTCTCTCTCCCCTCTTCCTTTTGGTCCCAATGTTCCCTATTTTCTCGCTCCTTCCCCCATTCCCTCTAACTCCTCCACTCTCTCTCTTCCCTCGGCTGTCACTGTTCTCCGGCTTTCCCACAAATCCCTCTTTTCCATCTGTTCCCTCGCGTGCCTCTTTCCCCTCGCCTGTGTCTCTCTCCCCTCTTCCTTCGGTCTCTATTTCCCCCACTTTCTCTCGCCTTCCCCCATTCCCTCTCACTCCTCCACTCTCTCTCTTCCCTCGGCCGTCACGGTTTTCTCTGCATTTGCCACATCTCCCTCTTTCCCATTATTTCCCTCGCGTGTCTCTTTCCCCTCGCCTGTGTCTCTCTCCCCTCTTCCTTTCGGTCCCAATTTTCCCTATTTTCTCGCTCCTTCCCCCATTCCCTCTCACTCCTCCACTCTCTCTCTTCCCTCGGCTGTCACTGTTCTCCGGCTTTCCCACAAATCCCTCTTTTCCATCTGTTCCCTCGCCTTACTCTTTCCCCTCGCCTGTGTCTCTCTTCTCTTTTCCTTCGGTCTCTATTTCCCCCACTTTCTCTCGCCTTCCCCCATTCCCTCTCACTCCTCCACTCTCTCTCTTCCCTTGCCGTCACGGTTTCTCTGGCTTTCCCACATCTCCCTCTTTCCCATCTGTTCCCTGGCGTGTCTCTTTCCCCTCGCTTGTGTCTCTCTCCCCTCTTCCTTTCGGTCCCAATTTTCCCTATTTTCTCGCTCCTTCCCCCCATTCCCTCTCACTCCTCCACTCTCCCTCTTCCCTCGGCTGTCACTGTTCTCCGGCTTTCCCACAAATCCCTCTTTTTCATATGTTCCCCCGCGTGCCTCTTTCCCCTCCCCTGTGTCTCTCTCCCCTCTTCCTTTCGGTCCCAATTTTCCCTATTTTCTCGCTCCTTCCCCCATTCCCTCTCACTCCTCCACTCTCTCTCTTCCCTCGGCTGTCACTGTTCTCCGGCTTTCCCACAAATCCCTCTTTTCCATCTGTTCCCTCGCCTTACTCTTTCCCCTCGCCTGTGTCTCTCTCCTCTTTTCCTTCGGTCTCTATTTCCCCCACTTTCTCTCGCCTTCCCCCATTCCCTCTCACTCCTCCACTCTCTCTCTTCCCTTGGCCGTCACGGTTTCTCCGGCTTCCCCACATCTCCCTCTTTCCCATCTTTTCCCCCACGTGTCTCTTTCCCCTCGCCTGTGTCTCTCTCCCCTCTTCCTTTCGCTCCCAATGTTCCCTATTTTCTCGCTCCTTCCCCCCTTCCCTCTCACTCCTCCACTCTCTCTCTTCCCTCGGCTGTCACTGTTCTCCGGCTTTCCCACAAATCCCTCTTTTCCATCTGTTAACTCGCCTTACTCTTTCCCCTCGCCTGTGTCTCTCTCCTCTCTTCCTTCGGTCTCTATTTCCCCCAATTTCTCTCGCCTTCCCCCATTCCCTCTCACTCCTCCACTCTCTCTCTTCCCTCGGCTGTCACTGTTCTCCGGCTTCCCCACATCTCCCTCTTTTCCATCTGTTCCCTCGCGTGCCTCTTTCCCCTCGCCTGTGTCTCTCTCCTCTCTTCCTTCGGTCTCTATTTCCCCCAATTTCTCTCGCCTTCCCCCATTCCCTCTCACTCCTCCACTCTCTCTCTTCCCTCGGCTGTCACTGTTCTCCGGCTTCCCCACATCTCCCTCTTTTCCATCTGTTCCCTCGCGTGCCTCTTTCCCCTCGCCTGTGTCTCTCTCCTCTCTTCCTTCGGTCTCTATTTCCCCCACTTTCTCTCGCCTTCCCCCATTCCCTCTCACTCCTCCACTCTCTCTCTTCCCTCGGCCGTCACGGTTTCTCCGCATTTCCCACATCTCCCTCTTTCCCATTATTTCCCTCGCGTGTCTCTTTCCCATCGCCTGTGTCTCTCTCCCCTCTTCCTTTCGGTCCCCATTTTCCCTATTTTCTCGCTCCTTCCCCCCTTCCCTCTCACTCCTCCACTCTCTCTCTTCCCTCGGCTGTCACTGTTCTCCGGCTTTCCCACAAATACCTCTTTTCCATCTGTTCCCTCGCGTGCCTCTTTCCCCTCGCCTGTGTCTCTCTCCTCTTTTCCTTCGGTCTCTATTTCCCTCACTTTCTCTCGCCTTCCCCCATTCCCTCTCACTCCTCCACTCTCTCTCTTCCCTCGGCCGTCACGGTTTCTCCGCATTTCCCACATCTCCCTCTTTCCCATTATTTCCCTCGCGTGTCTCTTTCCCCTCGCCTGTGTCTCTCTCCCCTCTTCCTTTCGGTCCCAATTTTCCCTATTTTCTCGCTCCTTCCCCCATTCCCTCTCACTCCTCCACTCTCTCTCTTCCCTTGCCATCACGGTTTCTCTGGTTTTCCCACATTTCCCTCTTTCCCATCTTTTCCCTCGCGTGTCTCTTTCCCCTCGCTTGTGTCTCTCTCCCCTCTTCCTTTCGGTCCCAATGTTCCCTATTTTCTCGCTCCTTCCCCCATTCCCTCTCACTCCTCCACTCTCTCTCTTCCCTCGGCTGTCACTGTTCTCCGGCTTTCCCACAAATCCCTCTTTTCCATCTGTTAACTCGCCTTACTCTTTCCCCTCGCCTGTGTCTCTCTCCTCTCTTCCTTCGGTCTCTATTTCCCCCAATTTCTCTCACCTTCCCCCATTCCCTCTCACTCCTCCACTCTCTCTCTTCCCTCGGCTGTCACTGTTCTCCGGCTTCCCCACATCTCCCTCTTTTCCATCTGTTCCCTCGCGTGCCTCTTTCCCCTCGCCTGTGTCTCTCTCCTCTCTTCCTTCGGTCTCTATTTCCCCCACTTTCTCTCGCCTTCCCCCATTCCCTCTCACTCCTCCACTCTCTCTCTTCCCTCGGCCGTCACGGTTTCTCCGCATTTCCCACATCTCCCTCTTTCCCATTATTTCCCTCGCGTGTCTCTTTCCCCTCGCCTGTGTCTCTCTCCCCTCTTCCTTTCGGTCCCAATTTTCCCTATTTTCTCGCTCCTTCCCCCATTCCCTCTCACTCCTCCACTCTCTCTCTTCCCTTGCCGTCACGGTTTCTCTGGTTTTCCCACATTTCCCTCTTTCCCATCTTTTCCCTCGCGTGTCTCTTTCCCCTCGCTTGTGTCTCTCTCCCCTCTTCCTTTCGGTCCCAATGTTCCCTATTTTCTCGCTCCTTCCCCCATTCCCTCTCACTCCTCCACTCTCTCTCTTCCCTCGGCTGTCACTGTTCTCCGGCTTTCCCACAAATCCCTCTTTTCCATCTGTTCCCTCGCCTTACTCTTTCCCCTCGCCTGTGTCTCTCTCCTCTCTTCCTTCGGTCTCTATTTCCCCCACTTTCTCTCGCCTTCCCCCATTCCCTCTCACTCCTCCACTCTCTCTCTTCCCTTGGCCGTCACGGTTTCTCCGGCTTCCCCACATCTCCCTCTTTCCCATCTTTTCCCCCACGTGTCTCTTTCCCCTCGCCTGTGTCTCTCTCCCCTCTTCCTTTCTCTCCTAATGTTCCCTATTTTCTCGCTCCTTCCCCCCTTCCCTCTCACTCCTCCACTCTCTCTCTTCCCTCGGCTGTCACTGTTCTCCGGCTTTCCCACAAATCCCTCTTTTCCATCTGTTAACTCGCCTTACTCTTTCCCCTCGCCTCTGTCTCTCTCCTCTTTTCCTTCGGTCTCTATTTCCCCCACTTTCTCTCGCCTTCCCCCATTCCCTCTCACTCCTCCACTCTCTCTCTTCCCTTGCCGTCACGGTTTCTCTGGTTTTCCCACATTTCCCTCTTTCCCATCTTTTCCCTCGCGTGTCTCTTTCCCCTCGCTTGTGTCTCTCTCCCCTCTTCCTTTCGGTCCCAATGTTCCCTATTTTCTCGCTCCTTCCCCCATTCCCTCTCACTCCTCCACTCTCTCTCTTCCCTCGGCTGTCACTGTTCTCCGGCTTTCCCACAAATCCCTCTTTTCCATCTGTTCCCTCGCCTTACTCTTTCCCCTCGCCTGTGTCTCTCTCCTCTTTTCCTTCGGTCTCTATTTCCCCCACTTTCTCTCGCCTTCCCCCATTCCCTCTCACTCCTCCACTCTCTCTCTTCCCTTGCCGTCACGGTTTCTCTGGTTTTCCCACATTTCCCTCTTTCCCATCTTTTCCCTCGCGTGTCTCTCTCCCCTCGCTTGTGTCTCTCTCCCCTCTTCCTTTTGGTCCCAATGTTCCCTATTTTCTCGCTCCTTCCCCCATTCCCTCTAACTCCTCCACTCTCTCTCTTCCCTCGGCTGTCACTGTTCTCCGGCTTTCCCACAAATCCCTCTTTTACATCTGTTCCCTCGCGTGCCTCTTTCCCCTCGCCTGTGTCTCTCTCCCCTCTTCCTTTCGGTCCCAATTTTCCCTATTTTCTCGCTCCTTCCCCCCATTCCCTCTCACTCCTCCACTCTCTCTCTTCCCTCGGCTGTCACTGTTCTCCGGCTTTCCCACAAATCCCTCTTTTCCATATGTTCCCTCGCGTGCCTCTTTCCCCTCGCCTGTGTCTCTCTCCTCTCTTCCTTCGGTCTCTATTTCCCCCACTTTCTCTCACCTTCCCCCATTCCCTCTCACTCCTCCACTCTCTCTCTTCCCTCGGCCGTCACGGTTTCTCCGCATTTCCCACATCTCCCTCTTTCCCATTATTTCCCTCGCGTGTCTCTTTCCCCTCGCCTGTGTCTCTCTCCCCTCTTCCTTTCGGTCCCAATTTTCCCTATTTTCTCGCTCCTTCCCCCATTCCCTCTCACTCCTCCACTCTCTCTCTTCCCTCGGCTGTCACTGTTCTCCGGCTTTCCCACAAATCCCTCTTTTCCATCTGTTCCCTCGCCTTACTCTTTCCCCTCGCCTGTGTCTCTCTCCTCTTTTCCTTCGGTCTCTATTTCCCCCACTTTCTCTCGCCTTCCCCCATTCCCTCTCACTCCTCCACTCTCTCTCTTCCCTTGGCCGTCACGGTTTCTCCGGCTTCCCCACATCTCCCTCTTTCCCATCTTTTCCCCCACGTGTCTCTTTCCCCTCGCCTGTGTCTCTCTCCCCTCTTCCTTTCGCTCCCAATGTTCCCTATTTTCTCGCTCCTTCCCCCCTTCCCTCTCACTCCTCCACTCTCTCTCTTCCCTCGGCTGTCACTGTTCTCCGGCTTTCCCACAAATCCCTCTTTTCCATCTGTTAACTCGCCTTACTCTTTCCCCTCGCCTGTGTCTCTCTCCTCTCTTCCTTCGGTCTCTATTTCCCCCAATTTCTCTCGCGTTCCCCCATTCCCTCTCACTCCTCCACTCTCTCTCTTCCCTCGGCTGTCACTGTTCTCCGGCTTCCCCACATCTCCCTCTTTTCCATCTGTTCCCTCGCGTGCCTCTTTCCCCTCGCCTGTGTCTCTCTCCTCTCTTCCTTCGGTCTCTATTTCCCCCACTTTCTCTCGCCTTCCCCCATTCCCTCTCACTCCTCCACTCTCTCTCTTCCCTCGGCTGTCACTGTTCTCCGGCTTTCCCACAAATCCCTCTTTTCCATCTGTTCCCTCGCCTTACTCTTTCCCCTCGCCTGTGTCTCTCTCCTCTTTTCCTTCGGTCTCTATTTCCCCCACTTTCTCTCGCCTTCCCCCATTCCCTCTCACTCCTCCACTCTCTCTCTTCCCTTGCCGTCACGGTTTCTCTGGTTTTCCCACATTTCCCTCTTTCCCATCTTTTCCCTCGCGTGTCTCTCTCCCCTCGCTTGTGTCTCTCTCCCCTCTTCCTTTCGGTCCCAATGTTCCCTATTTTCTCGCTCCTTCCCCCATTCCCTCTCACTCCTCCACTCTCTCTCTTCCCTCGGCTGTCACTGTTCTCCGGCTTTCCCACAAATCCCTCTTTTACATCTGTTCCCTCGCGTGCCTCTTTCCCCTCGCCTGTGTCTCTCTCCTCTCTTCCTTCGGTCTCTATTTCCCCCACTTTCTCTCGCCTTCCCCCATTCCCTCTCACTCCTCCACTCTCTCTCTCTTCCCTTGGCCGTCACGGTTTCTCCGGCTTCCCCACATCTCCCTCTTTCCCATCTTTTCCCCCACGTGTCTCTTTCCCCTCGCCTGTGTCTCTCTCCCCTCTTCCTTTCGCTCCCAATGTTCCCTATTTTCTCGCTCCTTCCCCCCTTCCCTCTCACTCCTCCACTCTCTCTCTTCCCTCGGCTGTCACTGTTCTCCGGCTTTCCCACAAATCCCTCTTTTCCATCTGTTAACTCGCCTTACTCTTTCCCCTCGCCTGTGTCTCTCTCCTCTCTTCCTTCGGTCTCTATTTCCCCCAATTTCTCTCGCCTTCCCCCATTCCCTCTCACTCCTCCACTCTCTCTCTTCCCTCGGCTGTCACTGTTCTCCGGCTTCCCCACATCTCCCTCTTTTCCATCTGTTCCCTCGCGTGCCTCTTTCCCCTCGCCTGTGTCTCTCTCCTCTCTTCCTTCGGTATCTATTTCCCCCACTTTCTCTCGCCTTCCCCCATTCCCTCTCACTCCTCCACTCTCTCTCTTCCCTCGGCCGTCACGGTTTCTCCGCATTTCCCACATCTCCCTCTTTCCCATTATTTCCCTCGCGTGTCTCTTTCCCCTCGCCTGTGTCTCTCTCCTCTCTTCCTTCGGTCTCTATTTCCCCCACTTTCTCTCGCCTTCCCCCATTCCCTCTCACTCCTCCACTCTCTCTCTTCCCTTGGCCGTCACGGTTTCTCCGGCTTCCCCACATCTCCCTCTTTCCCATTATTTCCCTCGCGTGTCTCTTTCCCCTCGCCTGTGTCTCTCTCCCCTCTTCCTTTCGGTCCCAATTTTCCCTATTTTCTCGCTCCTTCCCCCATTCCCTCTCACTCCTCCACTCTCTCTCTTCCCTCGGCTGTCACTGTTCTCCGGCTTTCCCACAAATCCCTCTTTTCCATCTGTTAACTCGCCTTACTCTTTCCCCTCGCCTCTGTCTCTCTCCTCTTTTCCTTCGGTCTCTATTTCCCCCACTTTCTCTCGCCTTCCCCCATTCCCTCTCACTCCTCCACTCTCTCTCTTCCCTTGCCGTCACGGTTTCTCTGGTTTTCCCACATTTCCCTCTTTCCCATCTTTTCCCTCGCGTGTCTCTTTCCCCTCGCTTGTGTCTCTCTCCCCTCTTCCTTTCGGTCCCAATGTTCCCTATTTTCTCGCTCCTTCCCCCATTCCCTCTCACTCCTCCACTCTCTCTCTTCCCTCGGCTGTCACTGTTCTCCGGCTTTCCCACAAATCCCTCTTTTCCATCTGTTCCCTCGCCTTACTCTTTCCCCTCGCCTGTGTCTCTCTCCCCTCTTCCTTTCGGTCCCAATTTTCCCTATTTTCTCGCTCCTTCCCCCCATTCCCTCTCACTCCTCCACTCTCTCTCTTCCCTCGGCTGTCACTGTTCTCCGGCTTTCCCACAAATCCCTCTTTTCCATATGTTCCCTCGCGTGCCTCTTTCCCCTCGCCTGTGTCTCTCTCCTCTCTTCCTTCGGTCTCTATTTCCCCCACTTTCTCTCACCTTCCCCCATTCCCTCTCACTCCTCCACTCTCTCTCTTCCCTCGGCCGTCACGGTTTCTCCGCATTTCCCACATCTCCCTCTTTCCCATTATTTCCCTCGCGTGTCTCTTTCCCCTCGCCTGTGTCTCTCTCCCCTCTTCCTTTCGGTCCCAATTTTCCCTATTTTCTCGCTCCTTCCCCCATTCCCTCTCACTCCTCCACTCTCTCTCTTCCCTCGGCTGTCACTGTTCTCCGGCTTTCCCACAAATCCCTCTTTTCCATCTGTTCCCTCGCCTTACTCTTTCCCCTCGCCTGTGTCTCTCTCCTCTTTTCCTTCGGTCTCTATTTCCCCCACTTTCTCTCGCCTTCCCCCATTCCCTCTCACTCCTCCACTCTCTCTCTTCCCTTGGCCGTCACGGTTTCTCCGGCTTCCCCACATCTCCCTCTTTCCCATCTTTTCCCCCACGTGTCTCTTTCCCCTCGCCTGTGTCTCTCTCCCCTCTTCCTTTCGCTCCCAATGTTCCCTATTTTCTCGCTCCTTCCCCCCTTCCCTCTCACTCCTCCACTCTCTCTCTTCCCTCGGCTGTCACTGTTCTCCGGCTTTCCCACAAATCCCTCTTTTCCATCTGTTAACTCGCCTTACTCTTTCCCCTCGCCTGTGTCTCTCTCCTCTCTTCCTTCGGTCTCTATTTCCCCCAATTTCTCTCGCCTTCCCCCATTCCCTCTCACTCCTCCACTCTCTCTCTTCCCTCGGCTGTCACTGTTCTCCGGCTTCCCCACATCTCCCTCTTTTCCATCTGTTCCCTCGCGTGCCTCTTTCCCCTCGCCTGTGTCTCTCTCCTCTCTTCCTTCGGTCTCTATTTCCCCCACTTTCTCTCGCCTTCCCCCATTCCCTCTCACTCCTCCACTCTCTCTCTTCCCTCGGCTGTCACTGTTCTCCGGCTTTCCCACAAATCCCTCTTTTCCATCTGTTCCCTCGCCTTACTCTTTCCCCTCGCCTGTGTCTCTCTCCTCTTTTCCTTCGGTCTCTATTTCCCCCACTTTCTCTCGCCTTCCCCCATTCCCTCTCACTCCTCCACTCTCTCTCTTCCCTTGCCGTCACGGTTTCTCTGGTTTTCCCACATCTCCCTCTTTCCCATTATTTCCCTCGCGTGTCTCTCTCCCCTCGCTTGTGTCTCTCTCCCCTCTTCCTTTCGGTCCCAATGTTCCCTATTTTCTCGCTCCTTCCCCCATTCCCTCTCACTCCTCCACTCTCTCTCTTCCCTCGGCTGTCACTGTTCTCCGGCTTTCCCACAAATCCCTCTTTTCCATCTGTTAACTCGCCTTACTCTTTCCCCTCGCCTGTGTCTCTCTCCTCTCTTCCTTCGGTCTCTATTTCCCCCAATTTCTCTCGCCTTCCCCCATTCCCTCTCACTCCTCCACTCTCTCTCTTCCCTCGGCTGTCACTGTTCTCCGGCTTCCCCACATCTCCCTCTTTTCCATCTGTTCCCTCGCGTGCCTCTTTCCCCTCGCCTGTGTCTCTCTCCTCTCTTCCTTCGGTCTCTATTTCCCCCACTTTCTCTCGCCTTCCCCCATTCCCTCTCACTCCTCCACTCTCTCTCTTCCCTCGGCTGTCACTGTTCTCCGGCTTTCCCACAAATCCCTCTTTTCCATCTGTTCCCTCGCCTTACTCTTTCCCCTCGCCTGTGTCTCTCTCCTCTTTTCCTTCGGTCTCTATTTCCCCCACTTTCTCTCGCCTTCCCCCATTCCCTCTCACTCCTCCACTCTCTCTCTTCCCTTGCCGTCACGGTTTCTCTGGTTTTCCCACATCTCCCTCTTTCCCATTATTTCCCTCGCGTGTCTCTCTCCCCTCGCTTGTGTCTCTCTCCCCTCTTCCTTTCGGTCCCAATGTTCCCTATTTTCTCGCTCCTTCCCCCATTCCCTCTCACTCCTCCACTCTCTCTCTTCCCTCGGCTGTCACTGTTCTCCGGCTTTCCCACAAATCCCTCTTTTCCATCTGTTAACTCGCCTTACTCTTTCCCCTCGCCTGTGTCTCTCTCCTCTCTTCCTTCGGTCTCTATTTCCCCCAATTTCTCTCACCTTCCCCCATTCCCTCTCACTCCTCCACTCTCTCTCTTCCCTCGGCTGTCACTGTTCTCCGGCTTCCCCACATCTCCCTCTTTTCCATCTGTTCCCTCGCGTGCCTCTTTCCCCTCGCCTGTGTCTCTCTCCTCTCTTCCTTCGGTCTCTATTTCCCCCACTTTCTCTCGCCTTCCCCCATTCCCTCTCACTCCTCCACTCTCTCTCTTCCCTCGGCCGTCACGGTTTCTCCGCATTTCCCACATCTCCCTCTTTCCCATAATTTCCCTCGCGTGTCTCTTTCCCCTCGCCTGTGTCTCTCTCCCCTCTTCCTTTCGGTCCCCATTTTCCCTATTTTCTCGCTCCTTCCCCCCTTCCCTCTCACTCCTCCACTCTCTCTCTTCCCTCGGCTGTCACTGTTCTCCGGCTTTCCCACAAATCCCTCTTTTCCATCTGTTCCCTCGCGTGCCTCTTTCCCTCGCCTGTGTCTCTCTCCTCTCTTCCTTCGGTCTCTATTTCCCTCACTTTCTCTCGCCTTCCCCCATTCCCTCTCACTCCTCCACTCTCTCTCTTCCCTTGGCCGTCACGGTTTCTCCGGCTTCCCCACATCTCCCTCTTTCCCATCTTTTCCCCCACGTGTCTCTTTCCCCTCGCCTGTGTCTCTCTCCCCTCTTCCTTTCGCTCCCAATGTTCCCTATTTTCTCGCTCCTTCCCCCCTTCCCTCTCACTCCTCCACTCTCTCTCTTCCCTCGGCTGTCACTGTTCTCCGGCTTCCCCACATCTCCCTCTTTTCCATCTGTTCCCTCGCGTGCCTCTTTCCCCTCGCCTGTGTCTCTCTCCTCTCTTCCTTCGGTCTCTATTTCCCCCACTTTCTCTCGCCTTCCCCCATTCCCTCTCACTCCTCCACTCTCTCTCTTCCCTCGGCCGTCACGGTTTCTCCGCATTTCCCACATCTCCCTCTTTCCCATTATTTCCCTCGCGTGTCTCTTTCCCATCGCCTGTGTCTCTCTCCCCTCTTCCTTTCGGTCCCCATTTTCCCTATTTTCTCGCTCCTTCCCCCCTTCCCTCTCACTCCTCCACTCTCTCTCTTCCCTCGGCTGTCACTGTTCTCCGGCTTTCCCACAAATCCCTCTTTTCCATTTGTTCCCTCGCGTGCCTCTTTCCCCTCGCCTGTGTCTCTCTCCTCTCTTCCTTCGGTCTCTATTTCCCTCACTTTCTCTCGCCTTCCCCCATTCCCTCTCACTCCTCCACTCTCTCTCTTCCCTCGGCCGTCACGGTTTCTCCGCATTTCCCACATCTCCCTCTTTCCCATTATTTCCCCCACGTGTCTCTTTCCCCTCGCCTGTGTCTCTCTCCTCTCTTCCTTCGGTCTCTATTTCCCCCACTTTCTCTCGCCTTCCCCCATTCCCTCTCACTCCTCCACTCTCTCTCTTCCCTCGGCCATCACGGTTTCTCCGCATTTCCCACATCTCCCTCTTTCCCATTATTTCCCTCGCGTGCCTCTTTCCCCTCGCCTGTGTCTCTCTCCTCTCTTCCTTCGGTCTCTATTTCCCCCACTTTCTCTCGCCTTCCCCCATTCCCTCTCACTCCTCCACTCTCTCTCTTCCCTCGGCCGTCACGGTTTCTCCGCATTTCCCACATCTCCCTCTTTCCCATTATTTCCCTCGCGTGTCTCTTTGTCCTCGCCTGTGTCTCTCTCCCCTCTTCCTTTCGGTCCCAATTTTCCCTATTTTCTCGCTCCTTCCCCCCTTCCCTCTCACTCCTCCACTCTCTCTTCCCTCGGCTGTCACTGTTCTCCAGCTTTCCCACAAATCCCTCTTTTCCGTCTGTTCCCTCGCCTTACTCTTTCCCCTCGCCTGTGTCTCTCTCCTCTCTTCCTTCGGTCTCTATTTCCCCCACTTTCTCTCGCCTTCCCCCATTCCCTCTCACTCCTCCACTCTCTCTCTTCCCTTGGCCGTCACGGTTTCTCCGGCTTCCCCACATCTCCCTCTTTCCCATCTTTTCCCCCACGTGTCTCTTTCCCCTCGCCTGTGTCTCTCTCCCCTCTTCCTTTCGCTCCCAATGTTCCCTATTTTCTCGCTCCTTCCCCCCTTCCCTCTCACTCCTCCACTCTCTCTCTTCCCTCGGCTGTCACTGTTCTCCGGCTTTCCCACAAATCCCTCTTTTCCATCTGTTAACTCGCCTTACTCTTTCCCCTCGCCTGTGTCTCTCTCCTCTCTTCCTTCGGTCTCTATTTCCCCCACTTTCTCTCGCCTTCCCCCATTCCCTCTCACTCCTCCACTCTCTCTCTTCCCTCGGCCGTCACGGTTTCTCCGCATTTCCCACATCTCCCTCTTTCCCATTATTTCCCTCGCGTGTCTCTTTCCCATCGCCTGTGTCTCTCTCCCCTCTTCCTTTCGGTCCCCATTTTCCCTATTTTCTCGCTCCTTCCCCCCTTCCCTCTCACTCCTCCACTCTCTCTCTTCCCTCGGCTGTCACTGTTCTCCGGCTTTCCCACAAATCCCTCTTTTCCATTTGTTCCCTCGCGTGCCTCTTTCCCCTCGCCTGTGTCTCTCTCCTCTCTTCCTTCGGTCTCTATTTCCCTCACTTTCTCTCGCCTTCCCCCATTCCCTCTCACTCCTCCACTCTCTCTCTTCCCTCGGCCGTCACGGTTTCTCCGCATTTCCCACATCTCCCTCTTTCCCATTATTTCCCTCGCGTGTCTCTTTCCCCTCGCCTGTGTCTCTCTCCTCTCTTCCTTCGGTCTCTATTTCCCCCACTTTCTCTCGCCTTCCCCCATTCCCTCTCACTCCTCCACTCTCTCTCTTCCCTCGGCCATCACGGTTTCTCCGCATTTCCCACATCTCCCTCTTTCCCATTATTTCCCTCGCGTGCCTCTTTCCCCTCGCCTGTGTCTCTCTCCTCTCTTCCTTCGGTCTCTATTTCCCCCACTTTCTCTCGCCTTCCCCCATTCCCTCTCACTCCTCCACTCTCTCTCTTCCCTCGGCCGTCACGGTTTCTCCGCATTTCCCACATCTCCCTCTTTCCCATTATTTCCCTCGCGTGTCTCTTTGTCCTCGCCTGTGTCTCTCTCCCCTCTTCCTTTCGGTCCCAATTTTCCCTATTTTCTCGCTCCTTCCCCCCTTCCCTCTCACTCCTCCACTCTCTCTTCCCTCGGCTGTCACTGT